>NW_025400995.1:8425560-8427967 GCF_015345945.1 Tribolium madens | reverse complement strand
AATTCAATTTTCTTTTAATTATAGTTCTATTATAATGTATTATTGAATATAATAATTAATTTGATTTTTTTTTGAATGTAATACTAATACTACAATACCTACATTTTAAAAATAAATGTTTTATATATATAAAATGTATTATTTTTTTTGCCTGCATTCATACATGATTCATTGGTGATTGATTCATTCATAAGAAAAAAGAAATTCCCGCTATTTGAATTTATCACTCATTGACCCATTTTTTGAAATTTTTACCTCTATTTTTTGGAATTTTAAATTTTTCGAATTTTTGCCGCCATTTTTGAAATTTTTACCGCAATTTTTTAAAATTTTGAATTTTGTAGCCCATTTTTGAAATT
Source organism: Tribolium madens (assembly GCF_015345945.1). NCBI lineage: Eukaryota > Metazoa > Arthropoda > Insecta > Coleoptera > Tenebrionidae > Tribolium > Tribolium madens. The sequence goes on along the minus strand of NW_025400995.1, from coordinate 8,427,608 downwards.
TTTGCCACCACTTTTTGAAATTTAAAATTTCTCGAATTTTTGCGGTCATTTTTAAAATTTTGAAATTTTTGCCGCAATTTTTTGAAATTTTGAATTTTTCGAATTTTTCCCGCTATTTTTGAAATTTTGAATTTGCCGCCATCTTGAAATTTTGCCGCCATTTTGAAAATTTGAATTGGTAGTGGGGGAAACGAATGACCTTGAACGCTAATTTGAACCTCCATAAGAAAATACATGGGATTTTGGGCTAGAACGCCCATAGCTTATCTACTAACATGTAACAGCAGTGAATTGATAAGAGAAATACAAAAAATATAAAAAATATCTAGCATTTAATATGTACTGTTTTCTAATATTTTTGCTAAATTATCAATAGTAAACTCCAAAATTTTCAATTCGAAAACATCTCAGAATGTGCGTCGAGTCAATGCTAAAATTAATCTTTAGATTAGTGAAATTATTAATGAAATTTTTGTGAAGGATTGTTAAGTAATTATCTATTACTAAAGCGTGATAGCTCCATCTCTCTCACACCCGTGTAAAGCATTTAATCGGGGGCGTAACCCCCGTAATTCCAATCGGGGGCTCAGCCCCCGTAAGCCCCAATCGGAGGCGCGGCTCCCGTAAGCCCCAGTCGGGGGCACAGCCTCCTCAGTCCCATCGGGCCCCAAACATTATTTTACACAGTCTAAAAGACACTTTGCTAAATAAAAATGAAACTCTTAGTCAAATCAAACAGGATTTGTCCACAAGTGAAGTGTATTTTTTTAATTTTTTCAAGTGATGCGAATGAATTTAGTAAAATGCGTGAGGGACGTTTTTTTTTTTTAAATTTAAGCATTTCTTTAAGAAATTTTTTATTTTTTTTTTGCAAGTCTTCAGTACATCTGACACTTTCTTAGTCCCCAACTGTCTTTTGTAGCACTATGTTTTGAAACGTCTCGAACGACATTTTTTAAAATTTAAGCATTGCTTTAAGAAATTTTTAAATGTTTTTTGCAACTCTAGAAATTTTTTAAACCAATTCATCTGACACTTTTAGTCTCCCCAACTGTCTTTTGTAGCACGATGTTTTGAAACGTCTCGAATGACATTTTTTTAATTTAAGCATTCCTTTAAGAGATTTTTAAATGTTTTTTGCAAGTCTAGAAATTTTTAATCCAGTACATCTGACACTTTCTTAGTCTCCCCAACTGTCTTTTGTAACCCGATGTTTTGAAACGTCTCGATTGGCATTTTTACAACTAAATTTAAACATTTCCTTAAGAATTTTTCTTCTTTTGAAAATCAAAAGTCAGTACATTTCACACTTTCTTTTTACTTCAAGCCAAAGTAATCCGAAGTAACCCGAAGTGGCCTAAAGTGACCTGAACCGACCTGAAACTGCTCCAACTGACCCAAACATAATTTTTTTAAATCTAAAAGACACTTTACTAAATAAAAATGAAACTCTTCATCAAATCCGATAGGATTTGACCACATCAGCTAGTTATCTATTACTAAAGCGTGATAGCTCCATCTCTCTCACACCCGTGTAAAGCATTGTAGCAAATCTTGGACCCGATACAAGTGAAAAACGGCAAAATGCGGAGACTAAGCAAAGATAGAAAACGAAAATTTAATCAAAAATCTATGGAATGCGAAACTTTCATGGCTGAAAAAGGCCTAAAAGTGACTAAATTTCTATTTAATTTATGTTTAAAAAAKACCTTAACCAAGAGTGCGTTGAATTTCAGTCTGACAGTTCGCGTCATTATGGTTCACACTCTTTAAGAAAATCAAACGAAAACCTCGCTAATACGGTTATAAACGTTGTGTGTGATTTGAAAAAGGCAAAACGGTGAAGTAATTTGTATTTGTGCAAAGACCGGTGTTGATTTTTTGTAAAGTGCGAGTTGAAGCGAAAGCGCTAAAGATGTAAATACTCATAAGGACGAACGGTCATAGGAACGAATTATCAGAGGTCCGAATGCTCAGTGGGCCGCCGAACTGCCGTTGTCTCTGTGAAATATCGCTTCGAAAGATTTTTATGCACATTGATGATTCGT
>NW_025400995.1:8414750-8422805 GCF_015345945.1 Tribolium madens | reverse complement strand
TTTTACACAGTCTAAAAGACACTTTGCTAAATAAAAATGAAACTCTTAGTCAAATCAAACAGGATTTGTCCACAAGTGAAGTGTATTTTTTAAATTTTTTCAAGTGATGCGAATGAATTTAGTAAAATGCGTGAGGGACGTTTTTTTTTTAAATTTAAGCATTTCTTTAAGAAATTTTTAATTTTTTTTTTGCAAGTCTTCAGTACATCTGACACTTTCTTAGTCCCCAACTGTCTTTTGTAGCACTATGTTTTGAAACGTCTCGAATAACATTTTTTAAAATTTAAGCATTGCTTTAAGAAATTTTTAAATGTTTTTTGCAACTCTAGAAATTTTTTAAACCAATTCATCTGACACTTTTAGTCTCCCCAACTGTCTTTTGTAGCACGATGTTTTGAAACGTCTCGAATGACATTTTTTTTAATTTAAGCATTCCTTTAAGAGATTTTTAAATGTTTTTTGCAAGTCTAGAAATATTTTAATCCAGTACATCTGACACTTTCTTAGTCTCCCCAACTGTCTTTTGTACCACGATGTTTTGAAACGTCTCGAATGACATTTTTTTAATTTAAGCATTTCTTTAAGAGATTTTTAAATGTTTTTTGCAAGTCTAGAAATTTTTTAATCCAGTACACTTTCTTTTTACTTCAAGCCAAAGTAATCCGAAGTAACCCGAAGTGGCCTAAAGTGACCTGAACCGACCTGAAACTACTCCAACTGACCCAAACATAATTTTTTTTTAAATCTAAAAGACACTTTACTAAATAAAAATGAAACTCTTAATCAAATCCGATAGGATTTGACCACATCAGCTAGTTAACTTCTAATTCCTGGAGATAAATACATTCACTTTCCGAGAAATAAATCAGGTTTTCGTTTTGTTAAGAGACATTATGTACGATAAAACAATTTTAATGATAATATAACTAAATGAAACTTTTAGTTGTTATCACTCGTTTTTATACATATGTAAGAAGTGCCATTTACAAAATCGAATTCTTGTTCGGCATGAAAGCAAAAAAGCGTTCCCGGTAAAAGGTTAGCGCTCGAAATCGCTCTGTTTTATTTATCCCTTATTCAATTAATATCCACGTTTTCCTGAACTAGTAAAATAATTATAGGGGATTCGAGTAAAAGCGAGAAAAACGGCCCATATTCAAGCGTGTTTTTGTAAAGTGACACTCAAATAGTGCAGCCAGAGGTGTCATCTACTTAAAATTTGAAAACGTATATAGACTCACCTTCGATACAAGTTCTCGACAAACAAAATTTACAGGGTTGAAAAGTCTTGTATTAAATTTTAACAAAACGGCAAATTGAAACTTTTGGCGTCACCTAAGTATGGAAAAGCACCGGAACCAAAGTTTGATTTAAAATTGACGCCAATTGATAAAAAAAGGTTTCTTTGTCCTTCTGGATTCATCAGGAATTAATACAATTTAAAAGACATCAACATAACTTATTATTCCGAAGAGAGCTGGAAAGGATTTTGCGGTTTTGGCCGGTGAAAACGCCACAGGCGACTCCGCGAGTCTTGTGTGTAAATGGGCGGATTCTAGGCCCTTGTGTAATGTTAGCCGTGATTGTGGATCGCAGGTGTTGTTTCCGCAATGTGTGACTAACAGAGCTCAATACAGAACAGATACAATCTATTTACTAAGAAAATTTCAATTACTTTGTGTCTCAATGTGACTCAAAATAGAAACCTAATTTAACCTATCGGTTACAAACTTGCAAAACTTGTTATCTACTCTAAACACTAATAATTTACACACTAACAAATTTGAATTTAAGATCTAAAACCGAAGCCATTTTTCAATCAATTGCTTCTTTCAATCCAGTTAGAGCTACACTTTTCAAATGAAAATCAAATACTTTACGACTCTCTTTAGTGTCAAAACCACCAGCATTAATTGGCCACTGAAAAACTAATTTCATATATGTTACATAGAACTTACCCCTTATTTAGAATTTTTATATTATAAATATCGTTCAATTTAGCTTAGCTTAGACAGTTGTTTGCGTGGAGGGTTGTTTGTTAGAGTTGATTGTAGTCAGACAGTTTAGACACCTAGTAAAGTTCGTTGTAAAAATTAAAAATAAATAAATCCTTTAATCTAAAATCTTACATATATCTTGTTTCAACATTGAGATTTATGAATGCTCAGGCTTGTAGCACAACAAAGCAAATACTATCTAATTTATCAGCGCCGCTCAAAGCGCCATCGCCAACTTTACATAAAGGAACATATATAAACTTAGTAAGATTTGTTAGAGTTTAGTTCCTTTAATTTGTTGACCATCGTTAATTTAGTTAGGACATGGACAAGAGAAATTTTTGCCTCAAGCAGACTTGAGAACTTTGCAAGCTTTCGACTAGTCTTATTTTAAAATATACATTAATAATCTCAGCGAGCAGTCAAAGTTTTGACAATTTTTTTCCAATTAATTGTAATTGATTGAAAAGAGATCAAATTTTAATTTTAGAGACGAGAAAAATTACGCTTTTGGATTATTATTAGTTATTGTGAACTTTGTTATAATAGTGATTTAGTATTCAGTAAGAAAAAAAAAAGATCAAGAGACTTTCCGTGTCTTTGCGATTTTTTCTGTCTCTAGTAATAGATGCGCGTTTTGGTGGAATGGACTATATAGATAGCAAAATGATTAAGATAAAATGAGGATGATGCTATTTGAGGTAACCTACGTAGATAATATCTCTATAAGTCGCCGTCTTTTGTCTGGTAAAACTTTTGATTAAGTTTAATATGGCTATTGTGACCAGACCTCCGAGATGCAATTGTTTGCCAAATATCCAAGGTTTCAGTACATTTACGGTGCGTTTTAAATTAAAAATATTCTCAGAAAATGCTGTTGGCAACAATGTCATCTTGAAACGTTGCTTGAAACTATCGGAAAAGCATATACAGTAAAACCTCTCAACAACGGACACCGATGGGGAATCTTTAATTGTCCGTTGTGAAGAGGTGTCTCTTAATGGAAGGTGAGCAAAATTAATAAAAAAATTGAAACGCCTTTTATTCAAAATAACAAAAAGAAAATTATTCTGACCTTATAGTTCTTAAAATATAACTTGATTAATGCCTCGCCTTTACGTGTTTACCTACCAATAAAAAACTGCAATCAAAGGGAGTGTAAGTCACACTGTTACATGTTTAAAATATGTTACGTTAAAAATTACTTAAAATTAAACTTATAATCTAAATTTGATGTTTTGTACTCAAGTCAAAGTAAAAGTGCGTAACATAACTCTATGCGAAACATGCATTATAATTAATTAGCTAAATTTGAAAAAAATTGTTTAGTGTAATTTTTACTCCGATACAATAGGTCTGCTGTTGATGGGCGAAGCATTCATCTTCTTACACTTTATGAACTATAAAAGCATTACAAAAAAATAGAAAAAAACATTTTTATTTGAAAACATAGTTAATTTTTGTTTGTTTGCTTAAACTAAAAGTTATTTTTATTACGTTTTAGGAGTTTGTTACTTTAACCATCGCCGACTCCATTCATACTAGCGTATACGGCCTTTCCATAAGCATCAAATTTGCGGGCCTAGAAAGCAATCCATGAAACGTTCCTCTACTAGCGACATCAGTAGATTAAAATAAAAATAAAATTTAGAGATTAGGTCTCATCTTGTCATGTTTGACAGTTAAAAGGATTCATTTTTCATCGACATTTTTGCTGCATCTTAAAAATTATAATGGGCAAAAAGTGTTTCATTTGTGGACATCGAAATGGACCATTGTTTCAAATTCCCAGTAATTTTAAAATGCGTCGACAATGGATTGACATATTAAAAGAAAAATATGGTTAGTTATTTATTCTATCTCCGTAAACGCTCTTAAGTAAATGTTTATCTTTTATACTGACATTATTTTGATGGTTTCAGATACAGAACTAATTTCAGATTACACGGTAACTTGTTGCGAACATTTTGAGAACAAATATATTTGTAGCTCAAGTACAGGACGTTCTCATAAATTAAGCAAAGATGCTGTGCCTTCCTTTCCTGCCCTTATCTCTAAGATAATTGTCCTGTTTCATATTATCCTTCCTTAACACTTTTGCAATTTTAAGAATCCTGTTAATCTCGGTGGTACTGACCAAGGAGCTTCTCCAAATTGTTTCCCTTTACACTACGAATCAAAAAAATCACAATCCTCTCAAGTAAATTTAATTTCGTGCGAACAAGTTACAAATATGCAACCGCAAATTAAAATTTTAACTAGAAAATTAGAACTGAAAATTAGAAATGAAAAAATTAAAAAAATAGATGAAGAGAAAAAGAAAAATGCTAAGGTTTTATCTGCTCTAAATAAAATTGTAGGGGACGCGGAGCAATTAGATGAAAAAGCGGTTTTTCTTATCGATGTTATAAATAACTACGGCAGCAGGAAGCCAAGATGGTCGGAGATATCWGTAAGGTTGTGTACTATTTGGAGGTATTCGTCACCAAAGGGATACAATTTTTGCCACAATAACTTAATTAAAATACCATCTTAATCGTACCTGGGAAAATGTCATTGTCAAAACGAGTTGATACAACAACGTTTATGTGCTGAAATTTCAAATCTTAAACCAATTGAAAGAATCTGTTCATTGATCATCGATGACATGTCGATTYAACCAAAAGTATCCTACAGTCGAAGTGAAGATACTTCGCGATCAAACGTTATTAGCGAAAAACCGAAAATAGCCAATAAAATGTTATGTTTCGTAATACACGGATTGTCTACAAAGTACACTATTCCTGCGGGATATTTTTTCCATGAAATGTTAACAACAGCAAATTTTCATAAATTAACGTTAGACGTATTGAAACTATTAACTCAATGTGGGTTTATAGTTTTAAGGATCGTTACAGATAATGCATCTTCAAATGTAGCACTTTTTAAAATCCTCCGTGGAGGATTAATGAAACACCAAATTGACCATCCATTTTTAGAAAATATGCCAATTTTTTTAAGTTTCGATTTTTGTCACGTTTTAAGAAATGTTAGAAATTGGTTTTTGGCTGGTGATATGTGCACTTCAGAAGGTACGACTTCATCGTCGTATTTACGAACCTTATACGAACTTCAGAAAGAAATGCCAATAAAACCAGTAAGATATTTATAAAAAAAACATTTATGACCTTCAAATTTCGAGAAAATGAATGTGTTAAGGGCAATTCAGATCTTTTCGCCAGCAGTGACAACATCGTTGAAAGTTTTACAAGAAAATGGAAATGACGAGTTTTCTCTTGTAGGGACACGGTAAAATTCATGGAGAATATGTATTACTTTTTCCAAATACATAATGTCTCAAATAAAACACACTATATCTGCGCACTAGACAGTTCTGTTGCCCCTTATACTCACATACAGATCAGCGTTTACATTGGCTAAATAATGTTCTCCCTGAATACATTGATGACATCCAAAAGTGTTCTTCTGAGGCTTGCTTAAAGGGACTATCAAAGGAAACCGCTCATGCTATAAAATTCACAGCCCAAAATACATATTTGTCAATTAAATTTCTTTTAGACCATGTTGGATTTTATTATGTACTCACAAGATCCTTCAGCAGTGATGCTCTTGAGGGAATGTTTTCTCATGTACGATTAAAAGGAGGCTGTAATGACGCAACTGATGCGAGAGCAGCAGAGTATGCTGTACGACAAATTTTAAAATGTGGCATTGTCAAAGCATCAACATCGGCAAATATATCTCATGACGTGACCTTTATCAGCCACACTAATTAATTAAATTTAACTAATTAAATTTAATGCCCACGATACAAATTTTGGACAGAGCAAATTTGAAACTTACACTATCCAAAGAAGTGGAGATCCAACTTAAAAGCTTGCATGATGACGTTGAATGTGAAGAGAATATTTATTCTGCTTCTGTTGCTTTCTTAGCCGGATATATTGTTAAAAAAATTAATGATACATTCCACTGTGATGACTGCCTTACTCCACTAATGTCGCAAACAGTCCCATTACCTCTAATGAAGCTCATAGTACTTCAAGACCATGGTGGATTACTTTATCCTAGCCGACCATTTGTATCACTCATCAAAAGAGTTGTAGATATAATACAGGAAATGCTACCTTACATAACAACAACAAAAACTTGTCAACAATTGAGTGAGGCTATTTATCCTTATTTGCTAAATAACAAAATGTTTCAATGTTCACCTCATTCATTAACAGTACTCCGTTTAATTATCAATACAACTGCTAAACCAGTTTTAGATAATATTTGTTTTGAAAAGACTGACAATTTAAAAAGAAAAAGAAGAGATAACAAACCTACAAGCAGAAAAGTTTTGAAATTATAAAAAATAAATAACTGTCTTCACATCAGACTCTGTTTTATTTTATTTTCTTGTTACTATTGGCTATTAAAAATTTATTGCTTTTACTTTAATCTCTTTTTTTTAATTCAAAGAAAATCCAAGTGTTTTTCAAAAAAATCAATATAAAATTAGATTTTCACAAAATTATGTATATTTTAATCAAAATAAGACCTTAATTTTTAGCATTAATACCATAGATCCTTTGCATCGTTTTGCTGTTTTATATTTAAATGATACCTGTGTTCTTATTTCAAAATATTTAGCTCAATATCACTCACACCATTTTGCTTCTGAACCACTCAATTATTGTGAATCATTTCTTTATCTTTTGTTAAGCTTTAGCTGTGGGCATTTCTTTATTTTTTATTGAGATTAAGATTTCAGTTGGTTTCTATAAGTTGCATTCATGTAAACCTTTTTCAAAAACAATTATACCATATTTGTGACAAATTGCATCTTCAAATTGTCTTGAGTGTTGTCTCAATTTTTATTCAAATTTAGAAAAAAGCGTTGGATTTAGTCCAGGTTAAATAACCTGTTTTTACTTAAAATTAGCTATGAGATTAGTCAAAAATCTCCAAATTTGAACATCAGCATCCAATTTTCAGGCATCCATTGCGGCAATTTATTTAAGCAAACCCAAGCCCAAAATTTGGATCCTAGTTATATTACACAATATGCAAGGTGTTCATTTATTGGCGACATTTCAACAGTAATCTTTATTTAAAACTTTTCACTGATTAAAACCTTTCTTTTTTGACCAAGAATGTTCTACCACGATAACAAACGGATGTTGGAGAATGGCTTTTATTTCCATATATCATTCAACTTTTACTTTTAATTCTAGCTGCAATTCGCAAAAGATCATAATCTGTAAACCATTTCTACTGAATTTCATTGGCTTGATAAAAACCTGTGCTTTGTAGTACTGTTACAATTTGATGTACTGTTCAGCATAACTTTTTTCTGTTAGTAATCGAGAATGGTATGAACCAGGGTATAAAATGGAATATTCAATGCTAGCACGTAGCGCTATACACTGATGCAACCGTAATAACACTCCAGCCCCCGCAGCCCCACAGCAATCGCTGCGATCTCCACTTTTGTCAACAAACTTTTTGGAGCAACCAGAGTATAAATAATGAATTCTGGAAAAGTTTAAGAACAGGTAGAGGTTTTAATACATAATGTTAAAATTGGAAACAGTACCGTCAAGCCGTTTCACATGTGTCAAACTTCTTTTCCACAGAACACAAATTCAGTGCCAATTCTTTATTCTTTTCCGTGATCTGTGCTTCTTTTGGTTTAACATTTTTTTAATTGAGAATTAAGATTTGACACATGACACCCAACTTTTGACGTTTAAAAAAATTGGTTTAAAAATTTACCGTTAGTGGCGCCACATGAGGAACGATTATTAATTGTTTAAAAACATATTTTTAGGGCTTATGGAAAGGCCGTTGTAACCGTACCATTTGTATTTAATTATTCGGTAAAATGTGTTGCCTATGCATTTTTGAAAATTTTATTTGACTCTGCGGTGATGGATCACGCCACAGTGGGAAAGGGGGGATTTTGTGTTTTTTTGGGGTTTTCGAAAAGTGGGAAAACAAAGGAAGGTGTGGCAGTCGTCGTTGGGCAGGCGAAGAGTGAGTCGAAATTTGGTGGGTTTTGAAAATCGAA
>NW_025400995.1:8409137-8413810 GCF_015345945.1 Tribolium madens | reverse complement strand
AACCACAACGTAGGGTTATCTTATTTTAAAAAGGGTCCAAAACTACGCCGATCACACGTCATGAGCAATTCTCCCGCTCAAATTTGAATTTTTCTTGAGCATTTTGAAATGCTGCCATTGAATCCAAATTGTAAGGTTAAACCGTATACGCTAGTATGAATAGGGTCGGCGATGCTTTAGCTAACAAGTTTCTCTTTTATTCTGTATTCTGCAATTCATTAATTTAATCATTGAATCTTATATTACCTGTTTTACAGGGCCGTAACCAGAATTTTGTTTCGGGAGGGGTTTCTTGTTGGTCCATGAAAATGAACGAAATGAAAGAAGGCGTATTAAAAATCAAAAATCTCTAAGTACACGTTTTTATTTTAAATTGAAATAAGAGATCCCAATTAAACATAAAAAAATACAAATTAACTCACAAAAGTAACAAAAAATAAAATACATTTTTAATACTTTTTATTGTTACAAATTTAAACATTTCTTTAAAACAAAAATTTTCTATGAACATATATTGAGAAATGCTACGCAAGGGGTGCGTCTTTTAATAGGTTTTTTTCAATATTTCCGAAATCATTTTAGAAAAAAATTTCAAAATTTGGTACAGATGATAACTTTTATACACCTAAACAAGTACAAAAATAAAATGTTGAAATTTTTAATAAGGGACTAGATGGGATTAGGGTAAAAATTTATTCTAACTATATTGCCTGTGGTTTCTTGCCACTTTCAGCAACAAAATTTCATAGTTTTTTATAAAAAAAAGGTCTTTTGTGTTTTCCGATACAATTTACGGATTTTTAGTAAAAATCGGTTTCATGTTACCCACCATAAACAGCATAAAAATTACAAATTAAATTTGTTTTACCGTTTAGGACGCCTCTGATAAAAAAATTTGTTATTTGGCATTTGTTTAAGTGTACATATAAAGGTACCAAATTTTGTAATTTTATCTATTTTGAAATATTAGGAAAAACCTTTTAAAAAACGTACCTCTTTTGGGGGGTGCAGCTCCCTTTCATAGCATTTTTCGAAACACTTTTGTCTTAAAATTAAATATTCTATCAAGTATTTAAATTTGTACCTAACAATAAAAATGAAACACTGTATATAACACATGAGGGCCCGTTGTAGAGAGGATTTTTTACATTACATTTTTATGTATTAGTTACGTTCCTTCACAAATGTCCGTTATCAAGAGGTGTCCGCTATTTAGAGGTGTCTGCTAATGGAGGTTTACTGTATGTGTGTTTTCAAGGTTTTTTTCACTTCGGATGGTTCTAGTTAATGTTCGGTATTTAAATGGAGTTATTAGCGGATTATATATTTGTCACATAAACGACGATTAATCAACTTCTTGTGTTGCATACATGTCAGTTTTATGAACGCCAACAAGATTCTAATTACTCACAATAACAAGTATAAATACCAAGCAGGCTATTTATTTTAATTAATGCCTAAACGGCCACGAAAACAAATGGTGGAAATTTATTATTTAACAAACAACCAAATAATTTTCAAAAAATTAAACATACCAACTAAACTTGTTTAAAAACAGGTAGTTAAAATGTTCACTGTGCGCAAGTTTTTCCTACTATACAAGCAATTAAATAACTCAAAAACTCGATTTTCAACGAGAAAAGCATTTTTTACAGTGGCGTGCGGTGAAATTTTTAGCACGGGAAGCAGTTTCAAAAACTTTCCTATTTATATTGTAGGATGTAGGTAACAATATTCTTCTTTTCTTTTTAGCAAGAGGAACGGACGTTCGGATGTTTATTTTGTTTTATATAAACAACATGCTTCTGTTGATTTAATTCACGCATGTGCCCGAAACTTTTGTCGTCATTTCATATGTGTCTTGTGAAAAAACTCAACTGGAAGTCGAAACACTTAAAAATCGCTTACAACGACCAAATAAAATTTTAATTTGGTTTGCATAGATAAAAAAAATGTTTGCATTAATAAAAAGGAGTTTTTCCTACATCTAAATCACGGATGATCGTATATGTTTCCATGACGCTAAATGACCTTTTATACACATCTTGACAATCCGTGACTAATATGCTTATTAGTCACGTTGCAATAGCAACTGTCATATTAGTCACGGGCTGAAGTTAACTTTCTGTAATTCTAATAATTTTTCGAGTGTGAATCTGGCTGCACGAAATGAAAATCTTGTGGGAAACGCGTTGTGGCACGAGCAGAAAATTTTTGGTCGACTGCAATTTAAATTTTGCCAGCAAGAAAAATATTACTTATTGCTAACTTCACCGAGGTGATTTCGGTCAGTTGTCATTTCGACGGGGCTGCGGCTTGTGAAAAATGAATAAAAGTGAAGATGATGTTTTTAATGGAATTTGTACTCTACCCGAAATTATCGAAGCAGCGGCCTCGGCAACTGCAAGTTTACTGCCGGAAAAATCAAAAAGTCAGTACGAACGTGCATATAAACTTTTCCAAGATTGGCGTCAAGAAATTAAATAAATTCTTTATCTGAGAATGTGCTGCTTGCATATTTTCAAGATCTTTCAAAAAGGATGAAACCATCTTCCTTGTGGACAGTCTACTCAATGTTGCGGATGACTCTTAACTAAAAAACAATATTGACATAAGCAAATTTGCCAAATTGTGTGCGTTTCTGAAGGGTAAATTTGTTGGTTATAAATCTAAAAAATCGAAAACAGTAAATTAAAGAATTCTTATCGTCTGTTCCTGCTAAGGAATACTTATTTACAAAGGTAAACTATAATACCAAATTAAATTAAAATTAAGTACAAATGTTAATTTTTTATGTTTATTTTTAATTTAAGTAAATTTTTTTGTGGTGATCGTAGAAAAAGTATAGTATGTAACACGTGTATAAACTTCTCTAGACATTCGTTTTATTAAACATAATAAAACATAATAAAACCCATGTCTAAAGTGGCGTTTATAACACTAGTTACATAATATAATATTAAAAGTAATTCGTATAGAAAAGAAAATTATTAGATATTAGCAACACACTGGTAAATAAAACCAAAATTATTTAAATCCAAAGTATTCTAAACAAACCACACATTTATTTCATATCCTAGAAGGATATCGATGAAAAGGATGCGCAGAGACAAAAACTGGTCAAAAGTATTCTTTAATATAAATTTTATTACAAGAGTCATTGATTGGTCGCTAAGAATTTGAGGGTTCATCTTCTTAAAGTCGCGGTCAATTTAGAGTCGGATTTACACAACTCAATTTTTACAAATTTACACACGGAAATAGCCACTATGAATTGTTCCTCACTACATATACAAAGAAAACATCGCTAAAAAATGTTCAATATAGTTATTAACAGGGGCATCTTATGAACATTAAATTTGAAAACTTAATTAAAATAAATTATGATAAAAAAGTGTTTTTTAATATGTTTATATTTTTAATAAACGAATCTATTCGTTACTTTTGGTCGTCATTTATTTATATTTTTTAACTTAAAAAATTAAGTAGGCCGATGTAGGTAACCAAAATCTTCTTTGGTCCGCAATGGATAGTTTCTGCTACTCAGAAATTACCGATGGTTGGACGATCGATCCAGATCATCAAGATCCTCTCGATCTTCGTTTAGAAATAAAGATTCTCATTCTTTGGTTCAATTTCAAGAAATTAATTTAAAATTGACAATCTGTCAACTGAATATAGAAGGAATTTCGAAAGATAAGTGCGCTTTTTATTAAAATTAGCCAATAGTGAACGTGTATATGTCGTAGTCATTAGGCGTAATGCGTCATTTCGCGGAAAGCCTAGTCATTGGCCGTACTGCCGGCAGAAGCTGTAATCAAATGAATATTCCTTTGTTTGACTGAAATTTCATTTCAGGGATTGCCCACTTAATTCTCGTCAAATAAAGTAAACGATTAAACCATTACATGTTACAGCGTTTGACGGAAGTGTATTTAGTCATTTGCTGAAAGCTTGAAATTTTATTGTGTTGTATTTCGGACCGTAACATTTGGTACTTGTTGGACTTTTCTTATTGAAAATGATAAGAGTTTGTTTTGTGACAAATTAAATGAATATTATTTGAAGAACAATAAAGATGCCAAAAAAAACGTGGAATTATGAAGAAATGAAGGAGGTAAAAAACTTCTAACCTCAAAATACACCTTTATTTCAGTTTTACATATATTAGGCTGCTAAAGATATTTTACTTGCCAAACAAACAACTGGCAAAAAAACTCGTAGGTAATATCATTTGTATTATTTTATAATATTATATGTTTACCTTATTCCAAATAAACGAAACAAATATTTTACTACAATAAAAATATATTGTTTTTTTGGCTTTTTTTCTTCTACTAAAAATTTATATTTCTTCAAAAAGTATCAAATATTTCAAGACTTTTCAGCAAATGACTAAATACACTTTCGTCAAACGCTGTAACATGTAATGATTTAACCGGTTACTTTGTGTAACCGTACCATTTGTATTTAATTATTCGGTAAAATGTGTTGCCTATGCATTTTTGAAAATTTTATTTGACTCTGTGGTGACGGATCACGCCACAGTGGGAAAGGGGGGATTTTGTGTTTTTTTTTGGGTTTTCGAAAAGTGGGAAAACAAAGGAAGGTGTGGCAGTCGTCGTTGGGCAGGCGAAGAGTGAGTCGAAATTTGGTGGGTTTTGAAAATCGAA
>NW_025400995.1:8400016-8408202 GCF_015345945.1 Tribolium madens | reverse complement strand
AACCACAACGTAGGGTTATCTTATTTTAAAAAGGGTCCAAAACTACGCCGATCACACGTCATGAGCAATTCTCCCGCTCAAATTTGAATTTTTCTAGAGCATTTTGAAATGCCGCCATTGAATACAAACTGTAAGGTTAAATTTGTTTGACGAAAATTAAGTGGGCAATCCCTGCAATGACGTAAAATTTCAGTCAAACAAAGGAATATTCATTTGATTACAGCTTCTGCCGGCAGTACGGCCAAAGACTAGGCTTTCCGCGGAGTGACGCATTACGCCCAATGACTACGACATAAGAAACACATGCCTTTTCAGATGTTCAAATTTTCTTGCGTGGACAAATATCTGGCTACACATTAGTGGATTCACTAAATAATGCGGTTTATAGATCTGCAACTTACGTTGAATCGACCATATAGAATTACAAGCTCATTTAGAAATCAGAGAATAACAATATGAATTTTTAATATTTAATATCTCAGTCAATAAATATACGGAAAAAAAATGCAACTCCACAATTCCCTTTTTGCCACAGAATGGTTCTGTGTTACGCCACTGCTTAACTTGCCCCACTACACCGAGCAGAGCCAGAATATTTACAGAGTAGCGCACTCCTTTCCCGCGACAAATGCCGCCCTGGCGGTCATGTTTGCTTCACGCGTCTATATTATACAGGAATATTTTTGTACTCTGAACAAATAGGTTTATGTTCAATTTAACAAAGCACAATAAATATAATAAAAAAAATTACTTGATTTTAATGAAGATGATGACATAGAGAAAAATTACATGCGCGGGAAGGAATAAACCGCTGAGAGTGCTTTACTCTGTAAATATCCTGGCTCTGACACCGAGTACGCATTGGTTCCACCTATCAATATTCTTCTAGAATTTTTTGACCTATACTTTGAAATAAGCCAAGATTTATAAAGTAGGAAGATTGCCTCGTAACTTTGCACCAATGACGTCACTGGAGTGATCGTTCAAAAATAAGATATGCAACCAAACATATTATTAAGTTCAAAAACAGAATTCCGTAAAATAAATATTGATAAAATATTTTTTATTAAGGGTAAAATAAATAAAATATATACATGATAAAAAAATATAAATTTATTTTGTTAAAACTTATATTTTAATTTATAATTTTATTCATTTTTTCTTCGATTTGTTTATCAGAAATTTTCTCGATAACTATTTATCGCAGGACACTGACCTTTCTTGTATATGATAGAAAATTAAATTTTCTTTCCAACGGTACCAAACATAAGCGGTTATCACCAAGAAGTGCGGAGTTATAGACCGCTCCGAGTGCCACAAATCGACCAAAATCTCAACAAAAATCAAAAAAATTTTCAACTTTATAATTGATCCATTTAACGTTTTTTTTTTGTATACACTCCTGAAAGCAGCCGTTCTAGGGACTCATTTGAGTCCCTGAAATGAATCATTTCCGGACTCAATAATATAGTACGCAAAACGGTTATTTTAGGTACTCAGTCCCCAAAAACAGTTTTTGCGGACTAAAAAATCAAATTGGTTACTAAGGTAACAAATTTTTTTTAATTAGTAAGAGGTGTGAATTCGTGTTTTGGGAGCTTTAACAAAAAAGTCTTGTATGCACCACGTACGCAAGAGGTTTTAGGTGACTCCTCTTATTAAAGACTCGGCTCCTACGTCGCCAATTACGATTTGTCCCCTAAAACCATATTTTGCGTACTTGATACATAAATAGCTATTACATTTCTAGAGATTTTAAAGACTCAAAAAAGTGCACAAAGATAAAAAAGGGAGAGTTCTTAGAGATAGACTGTTTTTTTTATACATTATTGGCGTTTAACAAACCACGTGATTGTTTACGTAGAAAAACATATACATATACAATTTTCTATAAAGATGCACACTATTCGATCTATGGTGGTTTGTGATATACTATTTGTTGACGCGCAAAATTAAATCGAAATCAAAATGGAAAAGAAAAAAAAACTTACTGAACAGTCCATCAAAGCATCCCAGAGTCACTAAGAGGAAGAAGGAAGGAAGGAAGGAAGAGAAAATGGGAATACTAGAGCTTTGACGACCCAGCTTGAACAATAATTCAAAGAAAAAAAAACAATAAACCACAAGGTCAAAACACGACGTGTTGCGGCCACCCCGATAGCTACCACTCGAATGTGCCTATCGCTTGTCTCATACAAAACTAAGAACTAAATAAAAAATTCAAAATTTAAAGGCGCGCAAACACTATTCAAGACTCGAAAGCCCCCATATAAACGAAATTTTGACAAGAAATGTGTAATTTGAGGTAATCTGTCAGGTGATAAAAATTTCTTTAATAAACTCGAGTAGTTTTTGACATTTCTGGGCGGCGTCATCGTCAGTGCTGTCACGAAAAAGTTTATTATTAGCAAAAAAATTGTGTAAATTCGAAAATAATGGAGTGATTTATTTTAAAGTGATCAAGTTGAATGTGTAGTGCCTATTTTTTCTATTTTGTTGAGTGCCGTTCTAATTTTTAATAAATTGTGTGGGTTCAAATGCGGCGAGCGACGGAAGCAGCCGCCAGAAAGGACCATACAATTTACGATAAAAATTCACACTATCCGATCTAAAATAGGTAGGTGGTGGTTTGTGAAATATTGTTCAAGACTCAAAAGCCCCCATATAAATGAAATTTTGCCAAGAAATATGTAATTTGAGGTAACCTGTCAGGTGAGAAATTTTTTTTTGAAAAAATCGAGTGACAGGGTAGCAGCGGTCTGAGACGACGATACAATTTTCTATAAAAGTGCACACTATCCGATCTGTGGTGGTTTGTGAAATACTATTCAAGACTCGAAAGTCCCCATATAAACGAAAGTTTTCCAAGAAATGTGTAATTTGAGGTAACCTGTCAGGTGAGAAAAATTTCTTTAAAAAAATCAACTGGCGTTTGTTTTTGGCATTTCTCGGCGTCACAAAAAGTTTATTAGCAGAAAAATTGTGGAAATGCGATAATAATCGAGTGTAGATAACCCAAAAGTGAAGCAGTGGAGTGTGTAAAATATTATTAGTCAATTTGTTCGAGTGGCGGAGGTGTTTTTAATGAATTTTGTGTCTCCACCAAGTGCCGCGGATTTTGGGTCCCCGAAAGAGACCTATCTAAAATAGAATTTATACTCACTTGCTAACATAAAAGAGCAAGATGGTGAGTCGTCAAGTATCGTTTAGGACTTTAAGAAAGAAATTTGCCGAAAAAATTGAGGTTATGATATGAATTTATTATTTCTATCAACTTAAAAAAATTAGATGTACCCAAGAAACTAACAAAAAATAGATTTCCAGTTTCTTGGCAGAAAAATGGTGTAAATACGATAATAATCGAGTATAGGTGACTCAAATGTGAATTAGTGAGTTTTGTGAAGTTATTTTTTTATTTTTTTTTCAAGTGGCGCAAATGATTTTAGCTAAATGTGTACCATATAGATAAAAAATTATTTTTGGTACACGCTCCGCAAAATGATACTTTAGCGAACTCACTTGAGTCTGCAAAATGCTATTTTAGCGGCCTAGTACTTTTGTGCATTTTAGCGGACTGAAAGGTAACTTAGCAACACATTAGAAACATGATTTTATTGCAAAATTAACAATAAATTTACATTGAGAAATGGAAATAAAAATTACAGTTTATGGCATTTTTAAAACTATTTTCAGAAAAAGAAAGACCTTTTTCAGTTAGGTTTTTCAGATTTGAAGTGATGGATTTGTTTGAAGATTCTACTGACGTCGATGTTGATGCAACCACGTCAACAGAATTCGCCACAGATGAAATTGATGCACCTGATTCTTTTTGTTCCATGATCAAACCTGCCACTTTCTTTTTTTTTTTCGCTATTGAGTCCTCAATATAAGATTCGGTGACCGTAGATGAGTGCCACCCATCTAGACGCTTCAACGAGAGTCACGCCATTTGCTTCCAATCACGAAACGAAGCATATTCTTTGTCATACTGGAAGCAAATCCGAAACAATTATTTTTGCTTTTTCGGAAATGAACGCCGGAACTTCACACATTTTCAACACAACCGTTTTTTCGATAAACAACTGGTTGCCACTACGCTTTCACACAGTTTCCACATTTTACGATTCAGAATTCAAATAATTCACATTTTCAGAAGATATTTTGCAGAGCTGATACCAAAAAATTATGTTTGCACCACGTACGCAAAATGTTTTAGGGGACTCATCTCATTAAAGACTCGACTCCTGCGTCGTCTCGTTTTTAATTACGATTCGTCCCCTAAAACAACATTTTGCTTAAAATACTATAATAGATTGTCAGCGAGTTATTGAGCTATCAAAAGATATACAGGTGTGCCAGAACTCGCGCCCCAGAGAAAAATGCCATATAAAGTGAGATACCAGGAACATGGAAAAAATGTTAAAAAAATTTTATCTATAAAAATTTCGAAGTTATGGTATCTTACCTTATATGGCATTTTTTTCTGGGGCGCGAGTTCTGGCGCACCCCGTATGTGTAGAATAAAATAAAATAAAAATAAAGTAAAACCTGATATTGTGATCCGTACTCGGAGCCGAAGCCCCCGCGAGCCCCATTGGGGGCGCCGCCCCCGTAAGCCCTCTTTAATTGGACAAAATTTGATAACGTTAGGTTTAGGAGGGGGCGAACGGCGAAGCCGCGAGCTTCCTTTATTTTAACAATATCTAATAGTGTGAGGTTTGCAAAGGGGTGAGCGGCAAGGCCGCGAGCCTTATTTATAAATTTTGACAAAATCTAATAGTGTGATGTTTAGAATGGGGCTAGCGGCAAAGCCACGAGCCTCCGTTATTTTGACAAAATCTGGTAGTGTGAGGTTTAGAAGGGGGCGAGCAGCAAAGCCGCGAGCCCTCTCTATAAATTTCGACAAAATCTGGTAGTGTGAGGTTTATTTTCACAAAATCTGATAATGTGAGGTTTAGCAGGGGGCGAACGGCAAAGCCGCAAGCCTCCTTTATTTTCACAAAATCTGGTAGTGTGAGGTTTAGAAAGGCTGCAAAATCGGGGGCGCAGCCCCCGTAAGCCCCAATCGTATTTGACTACATCAAGGCTAGCACGATATTTTGAAAAGTTTCAATTTACATTTTCTAAATTTGAGCACTCTTCTAGAGATTTTTGAACGTTTTTTTTTTACAAATCTAGATATTGTTTAATAACAGACTTAAGAGCAACAATGAAGCCAAGAAACCCAGTTTTTCTAGAAGAGCCTATAACGAATTTATTATTATCAAAAAATTTTAAATGTAAAATATAATTTGTAAAATCGGACGCAAACTTTTCTACATCGACGATATTAACATCTTTTAAGGCTCGTTTATAGCCGTGTTCATAGGGAGTTCTAGGATTCAAAATGTCAAAAGCTTTATTAATTAAAATAATAAACTGTGCTGTGGGGCCACAGTGTCTAAAAGCTTCTAATTTTAATTTATCCCAACAAAACAGTAAAGCGTCGGCAACATAACGGCTTAACAACTGAGTCGCCAAAAATACTTTCATTTTTTGTCTAAAAAAATTGACATGTTGCCGCCTCAATTTATTCCCCAGATGAAGACCTTCATTTTCTTATAAATTATTTAATAATTCAAGGTAACGAAAATCAATTATATCGTTATTAACGTCAAGTAATTTTCTTTTATCTCCAAAAGTATTTCTAACAAGTTTGATCATATGTGAAGGATGAGGTATAATATTGTCCTCACCAAAAGATGTAATTAGGCTGCCCACATCAAGATTACACCCTAATTTTTCTATAGTTTTTATATTAGAACGACAGCCATCAAAAGTAATATTTGTTACTATAATACCACACTCCTTAACTAAATGCAAGCACTGTTTTACGAGATGCATTTTTTGTTCACTATTTAACTTATTAACTAAAAAATATCCCAAGGGCACTTTCCACGTATCGTTTATTGCGACAAGCATAAAAACGAGAGCTTCTTTCGCAATTACCTTCTCTAACAACAATTCAGATCCAAGGTCAATATATCCGTAGGTTTCTTTTCCATCAAATTCCACATGTTGTCGAATAGCCATTTCGTCAAAAGTCAATGAGCATAACAGTTTCTTATCCGTATAAGCAGCCTTCAACTCAATCCCGGTGAGCCATTAACACAAGAGTACCACGAATATAAAGTTTTAACATGGGGCAAAGCATTGTCTAATTTTTGTCTAATAAATGAGTAGGCTTTGGGTGAATAAAAATGAGTTGTCAAAGCAACTTTTCTTAAATCTTCACCATACTTTTGTGGTAAAGGTAGATTCATATTTTTACACCTCATTCTGCTAACTAACTCTTCATTCTTCCCAAAGTGATTTTCCATTACACTTATAGTATCTGCAGCATTTTATCAATAAAAAAAGCAAAGTCGTTGTAAGAAATAAAACTGTTAGTATTGCCATTTAACAAAAGATGTCAATTGTCAGTAATTGGAAACATTGGACATTAAATTACTTGTGTAGTGTGATAATTATTTCACTTGGGCCTTGCTTGTTCTTGGAAACTCGAGTACACTTGCAAAGTTTGCAGCTCACCATTGTAAAAAATTGTTTATATACACTTCACTAGACAACTAAAAACCCTACCCACTAGCACTTATAATTAATATTAACACTTAAAACTAACACAGATTATTAAATAAAAGTAAAGAATAAAAGAATTTGATAGCGTGGACTGTGGCGTGAAAAACACAAAAACATATGAGACGCCTATGGTATCAGCTGATTCTAGAATCAAGTTTTGACTTGCGTACTGGTTACACATTTAGGTGGGAGATTCAAAATAGGTCGTAAAAGGTGTTTGCAGCTCGACCAAGAACCTAGCATTGCCAGTATAGGGCATGCTCTCTCCAGTTGTTTCTCCCTCTACGGTTTTTACACATTTATGAATTTGACTTTGTTTTTATTTTATATTTATTTCAGCCCCAATTCAATTCGAATCTAAAATTAAAGTCGTAGTTTAAAATTCGAGCGACCATTAGGGTGCGAAAATTTAATTGTCCGAGATTTTTAAGAAACTATAAAATTCGTGTTGTTTTTCATTTTAATATTAAATTAGAAATTTTACTAAATTCAGAAATTATTATGAAGCAATTTGTCAAAATAATATTAAAATTGACAATATGCCAAGAGAAGTGAATTCCATCCGTCAATCAAATCGTATTTTATAACTACATGAACATTTATTTTGACATTTTGTTAATTTTGACTAAAAGTAGATTGGATTATGGCGTTCCAAAAATTTACAGGCGCTCCGGGATTACCAGTAGGACAGATGGTAAAATTCTTCTTATCTTATAAGCTATAACAAAAAGGTTTTACCTCTCGAATATTCTGGAAAAACCCTCATAGGAAATAATCCCACTTTGTTGATCAATTAGCAGAATTTTGCAGGCATAGCGATTATACGAAATTTTAGGGTTCAAGTTGGTATACAGGTATACAACCCCAAATTTCCATTATTTTATTTTGGCTGTCTTGGGTAAAAGTTGTCAAATAATGTGTGTCCGATTTTAGTTTTGAATTAGCGTTTTTTCCTGGACTTTTTTATTAGTAAAATAGTATTAGATTAGTGTAGTTGTTTTTATAGTGTTAGTGTGAGTACATAAATAATTAAATAACTTTTGAAATGGGTTGTGTAAAACGAAGATTGTGCCGAAAAAAAACCAACAGAAGAAAGTTAATTAAGAAGTGGATTCATAAAATGTATATTATATTATTATATTATATTTTTTGAATTAATGTCAATTATTATTTATTATTAATTTATTTACCAGTTTATTTTGAATGGTGTAAAAATAGTGTTAATTACAGTATCGCGTATATAAAATAAAAAACTTATATAATGGCAAAGTTGATACAAAGGTGATAAAAGGTTTATTACAGCCAAGGGCTAAAATGATGATTACATTTTTTACTTACAGAGCACGGCCGGATCCTTGTAATACAGCACCTACCCAACATATAGAAGAAACTACAGAATCTTTACAAGAGTAAGTTTCGAAATGTACCTATCTTATATAATACCTACCCAAATTTTAATTCGATTCGATATATTCATAGTTATCACATAATGTAAATTTTAAAAAAGTTTTTTTTGAATATGCCCGGAACATACTGGATTTTTCAAAACTAAAATAAAATAATAATAT
>NW_025400995.1:8362585-8399916 GCF_015345945.1 Tribolium madens | reverse complement strand
AGAATTTCAATAAATACTTTTGCAATTGAGGACAGACGTTTGGTCGAGGTTTCCCACTTTATAAATTTTAAATTTTCCTCACCATAAACTATTTGCCTGTGGAGGAACAAACGTAAAAGTTACAAAAGAAATCATAAAAGGTCTTTTTTCAACATTTCTTTTAAAATGTGATGTATGTTTTGTCACATATTCGGTGTCAACCGAGGATTCAAATGCAGAAGAAGTTCCTAGTGTGAATATAAATGCAACCGCTGCAATAATTTTAATTGGAGGAGGATGCAGTGCTCTGCAAGAGTTTTCGTCAGCCCTAAATCTCCCCACAATTTCGGAAAAATTGTACAAGAAAAATGAAGATAGGTTGATGGAAAAATTCTTTGATGTCACCTATGAGTCCATGAAGGAAGTCGGACGCGAGGAATACAACCTAGCTGTAGAATATGGAGATTTGGATCTAGTTGATAGCAAACCTTTCATCACGGTAATTTGCGACGGTGCCTGGTCAAAAAGGTCCAACCGATCAGTTTACAATGCCAGTTCTGGAGTTGCATGCATAATTGGTCAAAGAACTGGTAAGCTGTTACATTAGGTGTAAGAAATAAATATTGTGGGGTGTGCGCTCGTTTCGAAAAAAACGACGGTCCTATTCCAGACCATAAATGTTTTTTAAATCATAAAGGCTCTTCCACCTCAATGAAAAGTGAAATTATTTTAGATGGTTTCCAAAAAAGTTTGTATATTGTATCAGATGGTGACAGCAGCACTTTTCGTAAAATTTTAGCCCGACCGTATGAAATCAAATATAACTCGTTTACGTGTTGCTGTAGAGTGTGGGATTAAACACTATAAAATTCAGACGCACCTATGAATTTAAAAATCGAAAATTTAAAAAAAGATATTGGTAATAGTGTCAACCATGTTTTTGGTCAACATGACCAATGTGACATTTATTACTGTAAACAGAAAAGTAACTTGTCCGAAGTAAATTATGTCCCTCAGTTAGAAGAATTTTAAGTGATTTAAAAAAACCATTAAATAGATTACAATTTCATTCTAAAAGACTTCTAATTGGCTTAAATAATAATAAAGCCGAAAATTTTCATTCTATAATTGCTAAATTTGTGGGAGGTAAAAGGATTGATTTTTCTAAGCGTGGGGGTTATCAGTTAAGATGCCTGGCTGCAGCCCTTTCTAAAAGAAAAAAAATTAAAAATAAAAAATTCAAAAGGGAAATATTGGGAAAGTTTATATAGAAGAAATGGTTGGAAAGTGGGTATTTACACCAAAAAATATATTAATAATAGTTTAAAGAAACGATTAGCTAATAAAAAGAAATCTAGTTTTAAAAATTAAACAAAAATTTATAAAAGTAATAATTGTGATCTAGATTATGGTTCTGAAGCTAATATGCCGTTGGATATTGAAACGGAAGATTTTCAAATAAAAAAATCTATTTGTTAGCAAACTCCAAAAAAATAAAGCAGAAATTAGGGAAATAAGTGAACGAACGGTTGGTCAAAAGTCATGTACAATCTGCTTCAGAAGTAATGACACAAAACTCGGCTCTCGAGTAGGCACGTTCGACCGTTTCAGATGGGATGGAGCCGATGGTCGGCAGTTGTCGGTTTTCCGGCATTGGGATGGGTCGATGGAGAGTTGACGAAAATTGATAAATCGTTTGCTCAAACTATTAAAAATTTTGACTATGAGTAATCACTTATCGCATTTGACTTGTTTTAAAAGGAATAAAATAATATTTGAAACGTTTCTTTAAAATTAAAAATTGATCTGATTCATGGTTTTGATGTCCAAAGTCACCATTTCACAAAATAATTAATTTATTGTTTTATTTACCAATAATTTTATTAATTAATGTAGAAGTTAATGGTTGTTTACTATTTATAAACAGTA
Source organism: Tribolium madens (assembly GCF_015345945.1). Taxonomy (NCBI): domain Eukaryota; kingdom Metazoa; phylum Arthropoda; class Insecta; order Coleoptera; family Tenebrionidae; genus Tribolium; species Tribolium madens. The sequence goes on along the minus strand of NW_025400995.1, from coordinate 8,398,008 downwards.
AAGGATTTCATGTGATTTTGGTGACATTTTTCACAGAAATCGAGTTCAGCCATGTCCACAGTGTTTTATCCGTGTTTTAATTCAGAAATAGCGCAATCCGAATTACATTGTTATTTATATTGCAATATTGTCAAATGTGATACTAATTACAAATTAAATTTGGGGCGGTTATTATCGTATCGTATAAGATATTGTAAATTTCGAACATAACCAAGTCATACCTTTGACCACTGAATGGCAAATTTTGATTGAATGGAAACGGCCTGCGGGCACATTGTCAACCTTTTCTAAGAAAAATTCGACCAAATTCATATGAAATCCTTTACCTGTGACCGTTTGCTATCTAATAAAACTTTCGAATAATAGAAAGAAATAAAACAGAGAACAAGGCCACCTCAACTTATTAATCTGTGCATTAAAGCAATTCGAAAAAATTATAAATCAAAAAATTTTGCCATGTGGGATGTTTATTTCTGAAGAATACCCCTTTCTTGCTGCAAGCCCTGATGGCCTTTTGGGTAACGATGGACTTGTAGAAATAAAATGTCCTTTTAATTCACGGGACTTCACTCCTGATGAAGCAATTAGGGCAAAAAAATTAAATTTGCTACATTATGTGAAAATTCATTAAAATTAAAAATTAATGATAATTATTTTTATCAAGTTCAGGGGCAGTTGTATATAACGGGGCTGGAATATTGTTATTTTGTCGTATGGACGCCAAAAGGTTTGTTATACGAAAAAATTAAAAAAGATACAAGTTTTTTTCAACAACATTTGCCAAACTTGATAAAATTTATCATGAATATATGTTGCCTCTCATTTTAAAAAATGAAATTTAATTTCATGAATATTTCTAAATTTAATTGTACATTTACATTTATTTTTATTTTTATATAAGAAATGACGCTGTATATCAATTATAAAATCAAACTAACCTGTGAAGTTCGATTATAATTGTGTAAGGCTCCTCATCCGAATAAACACTAGTAGTACTGTATTTGGTACTGCTTCCACGCACTTATTTTAAAGAAAAAATTGATCGCGTCCTTCCGTTAGCCGACTCCTTTTCACAATCCGGCAACGCCGCTACTTTCATTATTGTTTAAAGACAAAATCGCTTGCAACGTAATAAGGGCTTATTTGAAAAACAGTTATTTACCATTGGGTGTGGTGGGAGTTATTCGGATGAGGAGCCTTACACAATTATAATCGAACTTCACAGGTTAGTTTGATTTTATAAATTGTGATTCGGCTCCACATCCGAATAAACACTTGTAGATGTTTAAAGATAGATGGTGTTGCAAGTGTTGAAGAAGGAAATTTTTTCTTAAAGAAAAAATTAAGTTTATTCAAAGTTATAAAAATATAAGACTATAAAGTTGAAATAGAATAGATATTATTTTTTGTCAGTTAACGACAGTATTGCGTTTGGCACCGAATTGGTACCCATTGTTGGACGGTTATAAAACCTTTCGAACGTTTTTGATTGTCCTGTCCACCCTGCTGACTTTCTAATTGTTTCCACTGAAACTCCTTGTCTCAGTGCTGCTGAGGAGGACGCATGCCTAGTCGAATATGAGGTGAATATGTCCATGTCAATTCCTGCTTGTGTTAAGGTCATTTTTATCCATTTGCTAAGTGTAGCTAAAGAGGCTCTTCTAAACGGCTTTCTAAGTATTATAAAAAGATAATCTTCTTGTCCTCTGAGGCTTTGTGTGATTGAGATGTAATGCTTTAGTAATGTGGCAACACAAAGTTCCGGTCTTTCTAAAAAATAATTCAGAGAAAAACTTGGATATATCCCTGTTTTTATGCTGGTCTTGGTGGGTTCAGTGATAACAATTCGAACACCAGCGTCAGAAAATTTTATATTTGATAGTTTAATCAGATGTAATGTTTGAATTCTTTGGGCCGTTGTTAGTGCCAACAAAGTGACAAGTTTATAAGAGATGTTTTCTAATGTTAGCGTCTCATGGGGATAAAATGACATTAAAAGTTCAAGAACAGGTGTTGGATCCCAAACTGAATCATATTTAGGTTTACTAGGTCTAATTCGTGCCACACCCTTAAGAAATCTTTTAATTTCTGAATTATTGCCCAACTCTCCTGGAAGTAACAATGACAAGGCTGAGCGGTGAGAGTTAAACGTTCCGTAACTGTGTGTAGTGGTGTCCAATACGTATTGTAAAAACTCCAGAATTTGTGGTGCTAAAGCTTCAAATGGGTTAATGTTTTTATTTTGGCAAAATTTCCACCACAGTTTGTATGTGCACTGATATTGTGCAAGTGTGGATGATGATATAGACCTCAGCATAGTAGAAATTGCAGGTTCTGGAATACCTCTTAATTTAAAGGCTTTCCAGAGACAAGTCCTACCATCAGTGTAAGTGTGCTTCTCAATGGGTGCGTTGCTCTGAAAGGAGAAAACAATAAGTCGTGTTTCGGACCGACATTATAGGGATATTGCAAGAGCATTTTTTGGAAAAGTGGATACCAAGGCTGAGAAGGCCAATCAGGGACTATTAATATACCCCTAGCATTGTCTGCGATAATTTTGTTAATCGTTCGTAAGATCATTGAGAAGGGGGGAAAAGCATAGAAATACATGTTAGACCATGAAATTGTGAACGAGTCTACGGCTATTGAATCTGGAGCCACGAAACATAATTTATGATTTGCATAAGAAGCAAAAAGGTCAATATCTCGTTCGCCATACAACGCTTTTATTGACTCAAAGACTTCTTGTGACAATTCCCACTCCGTTTCTGGTGGTAAGGTACGCGATTCCCTATCGGCATTATGGTTTTGTTTAGAATTTATGTAAGACGCATGTAACCATATTTGTCGAGATTCACACCACTGCCATATTTGTTTTGCCAAATTTGATAGTTGAGGAAACTTGATACTTCCCATTCTGTTTATATATGACAGTGCTGTTTTGTTGTCTATCCTTAATAATACATTGCACGAGGATAGATTTTTTGCAAAACATTTTAAACCGAAAAAAGCTGCCTTTAATTCAAGAAAGCTAATATGCTTAAATTTATCTGATTGGTCCCACCATCCATGTGTACCTTTTCCTTGACAGTAAGCGCCCCATCCCCTTAGGGATGCGTCTGTAAAAATTTCAACTGAATATCTGTCTTTCCTAATAGGATTAAATGCTTGTTTTATATTGGTTTTCCACCAAAGAAAGTCCGGTTTTAAAGTGAGAGGTAGAGACATTTTGGCATTGTAGCTATAACCTGCTTTTAATAAAGCCAAACATTTTTCCCTCTCAAACATCTTTGTATATACCCATCCATATTGAACTGCTGGGCATATTGAGGTTAAAATTCCAATGAACCTGGCAAATTTCCGTACTTTACAAACTTTTGTATTTTGGAAGGAGTTGATGAGTTTCAGAACTGTATTTATCTTTTCCCGAGGAAGAGAAATATTTAATTGTAAGCTGTTAAAAATAAAACCTAAAAATTTACATTTTTGTGAAGGGACGAGAGAGCTTTTTTCAGTATTAATAACAAAACCCAACCTTTGGAGCAGACGGACTGTAATTTCCGTATTTTTGAGACAAACTTGTTCTGAGTCTCCAAATATTAAGAAGTCGTCTAAATAAACAACACAGGTAATGCCTTTTTCTCTCAAATTTGTTATTATTGGTTTTGTTAACTTTGTGAAAGTATATGGAGCTGTTGATAATCCAAAAGGAAGACAAGTAAATTCAAATAATTTATCCTGATAACAAAAACGGAGATATTTTCTACAAGATTTATGGATTGGTAACAAAAAATAAGAATCTTTAAGATCGACAGACGTCATATAACAATCTTTGTAAATCAGTTTTGCCACTGTTCGGGAATCCTCCATTTTAAAATGTGGAGGGTCTAAATGGTTATTTAATAGTTTTAAATTAAGAATAAACCTGTTTTTACCATTTGGTTTTTGAACCAAAAAGAAGTCAGAAAGAAATTGATTTTTGCTTGAAATGCAATGTTCAACAGCCCCCTGTTCTAGTAGTGTATCTAAAGATTCACTAATTGCTTCCCTCTCTGATTGAAAGTATTTGCGTTTGGGTGGCCATGTTTTTTGCAATGGAATACTGAGGAAAGGTATTTTATATCCTAGAATCCAATCTAGAATTATTGGATCCCTGGTAAGAGTTTTCCAGTAGTCAAGAAATTGGAAAAGTCTACCTGCTAAGGGTTTCACCTTTACCTGACTTAGTAACGACGTGTTCGTTGAGTTTGGACTTTTGAGGGTTGCCCTATTGATGACCTCGTTTCCCTCGTAGTACGAGTCGGGCCTTTCCTGTTTAACGGTACATAGGAACTACGAGTAGTTTTGTATCTACTCGCTTGTTGTTGAGCTCCCCCTYCTCGTTTTTGTTCTAAAGAATTATAGGTGCTAGTAGAAGCTGCCTTGATTTCCTTTCCCAGCTTTTCAAGAGATTTGGCCTTTTTTATTTCCTCGCCAATGTCTTTTCCAAAAAGAAATTCTTTTGGAGGCACCTTAAGTGAAATTTCTTTTGCTTTTTTCGTCAACGAGGGATAAAGTAAATGTCTACGAGTGAGTGACATAGTGTAAAAAGCATCAGCTATTAATTTAGCCGAATCTGAAAAAWTTTTACCCAACTCTGTTTTCAGAGCTTGGTCCAAAGCTTTGGTTTTAAAAAGTAGCTTAAGTCCTTGAGAGTGAGCTGCCAAACTGGAAAGCAATTGGCTTTGTGTCGCCATTTGGTATGCGTCTTTTTTAACACAAGAAGCAGCTATTATTGCAGCCACTTCCGCATTTAATGTGGGTGGACTTACGCCATTTTCAGATTCCAACTGATATTCCTCTATTAGTGGTTGTTTGTCACTGGACGGTAAACCGTTATATAAAATGTAAGACCAGCGTGTCAAGAGCTCTGAGGGAATGACCACATTTTCTTTGACGTCATTTGGATTTTCACCTAATATTTGTAAAAAATCTTGAGGAAGCTCCTCGTCGTTATGTACGATGAAAGCTGGTGAAGGTGAAGCGCTTTCACGCACGTTATCCTGTGGACGGCGTTCCGGCGAATTGTGATGGCTAATGAAAGAACTCCCTGAAGGAGTTACCGATCGCAAATCCTGAGGACTTTGCGAACGGGAAAGTGCCATACTAGAACGAGACCTTGAGCGTCTATAGTCACGTGACATTCGTTTTTCTAGCTTTTTCAGTCTTTTTAGTAGTTTTCTGGTGGACCGGTGGTCTTCCTCCGAAGAAGCAGAAGAAGAGCTTCGTTTTCTCTTCTTTTCTTTACCCATTTTGCTAAAAATGACTGAAAAAATTAAGTAAAATAACCTAGAAATTACCAAGCGAAGCGTACGTGGAGCGCACAAATACAAGAATGAAAGTAGCGGCGTTGCCGGATTGTGAAAAGGAGTCGGCTAACGGAAGGACGCGATCAATTTTTTCTTTAAAATAAGTGCGTGGAAGCAGTACCAAATACAGTACTACTAGTGTTTATTCGGATGAGGAGCCGAATCACAATTATAATAATGGAATGCAATGATCTTTCAAATAAACTCATAAATTGAGATTATATTTTAAAATTATTATATAATATTATTGTGTATTAGATAATAGTTTTTTTCAGCATTCAGTAGGGATTTTAATATGTATTTATTTTAAATCTGTTTCTGTTTTTTTAACTATAAACACAGTGTACTGTCATGTATTATAACTACAATGCCATCAAAAAGTCTGTCTCTATGTCTGCCGAAGATAAAATGTGATAATGACAAATGAGAAATGTCAAAATAATTTTTTATAAATTAAGACAGGAAACCCTGGTGTGAATAAACACCAACAACATCTCATTTCAAAATGTTTTGAGACGTTTCATAGAATAATTCAATTTGCTTAGATCAATTTTAATTTGTAGGTTTGTATGAAATATTTTTTTGACATCTAGCTAACATAGGAAATGCCATGCGACATCCTCAATTAGGACGCCTACGTTATAGAAACACTTTTTGATCGCACTGTATTATAATTGTTTTCTCTGTATTGTTTGTTTATCTAAATATGCAATTATTATTAAATTAATATTAATAAGGTTATTATAATTGTTAAAACGTTCTGATATTTTTGTAAAACCACATTTCACTTGTGACAATAATATGTACATTTTTTGCAAATTATGACTTTATTCTCTTCTGACAAACATCCCGTGTTTCCCTCATAACTGCACCCACCTCAACTAATTTTCACCCAGTTACCTTACTTTTATGAACTACTACAAGACAAAATATTTTTTTCAAGAATTTATTATTGTCGGAAAAAACTAGTTTTCAAGTGAATCATCAGATTTAGTGCAATTTATTGACATTTTGACAATAAGCAGGAAACTAATTTACAAGTTTTTGTACAATTGATTTCGTAAAAAAATGATTTTTTTATTTACAATTCTTAAAAATGTCATGATAACGTCGTCACTCAAAAACAAATTACTATTGAAAATTGGCTGTTATAAAAATAAAGATTTTTATCTGACAAAATCGACATGAGCAAAAAAATGTACTTACTACATTTTTGATAATTATTTTTAATTTTATTACCTTAGAAAGGTACCTACTGATGTAAAAATTGTGTTAAAACCTCAACGATAAAGTAAATGTCGGGATTATTTCGCAATTGTGGCATTTATTGTCAGTTGCGGTAAGCGGTTATTTATGATGGGCCCCTTTACCTCGGTCGAACCCAACTGCAGATACAGTGGAAAGGGAGAACTTATAAGAGATAAAAGTTTTAAAAATTATTAATCCGATTCGCTGGCATTTTTACATTTTTCAATATTTTGAAGATATATTTCGCGTATTACTTATTTACATTATTTTACAGGGGCTGAATTTTAAAAAAATTAAAGAACAAAAAAAATTACATTTAATTTGATAAAAAATTAATAACTACCTGCAAGTCTAGAAATTTTTTAATCCAGTATGGCTTTTATTGGCTTTTCTTTTCTTTTACCAAAAATTTACATTTCTACAGCCAGTTTCAAACATTTCAAGACTTCAACAAATGACTAAATATACTTCCGTCAAACGCTGTAACATGTAATGGTTTAATCGGTTACTCTGTTTGACGAGAATTAAGTGGGCAATCCCTGAAATGACGTAAAATTTCAGTCAAACAAAGGAATATTTATTTGATTACAGCTTCTTCTGGCCAAAGACTAGGCTTTCCGCGGAATGACGCATTACGCCCAATGACTACGACATATAGATGGACCTCGAATTGTGCATAAATACATTAAAACTGAATTAAATTATATATGTAAAAAAAGGACAAGGTATACTTTATAGGGGAATTTTACGGCCACTCAAATAGAATAATTTTTATATCAATCGACGAGTCCCAAAAAGCTAAACAAATCATGTTATTGTGCCAAACGTGTAGTTTAATTAGAAAAGCCGGAAATTGCAATCAAAGTCAAGATATGTCCCATAAGAAAAGCTTTGTGGCGGTTTTTCAGTATGTACAAAAAGCTTGTAAATATTGTAGATTTACAACACTTGCCCTATAACTATAATTTGTAGATTGGGGTTCAGATACTTTTACATTCGCCAAAAGTCAAAGTGTTGAATTCATTTTCAAAAAAAAATATTGTATTTAATATCTTAAGGGAGTACTAATACCACTCTCCAAAGCGACCTATAATATAAAAATTATTTTCATTAATAATTTTATACCGATTTATAAACGGAATATTAAATTTTGCTAAGTAACATATAATGTTTCCATTATGATGAATGGATTATTTCTAAACTAATTAAAGTAAAAAACGAGGTGAAAAAATGCAAAATCAATTTTTTAAGATGAAAAAATACAGTTTATTTTATTAAGGAAGCTTGGGAATAAACAAGGGCATAAGAAAGTGCACCATTATCGGTTTCGCAAAATTTAAACGGAAAAACAATCATTTAAATTAATACCTAATATTTGATAAAGTAAAAAACTACTATCACTATTGTTTACCAGAAAGAAAATAATAAAAAAACACTCTTTTACTCGAAAAATTAACAAAAATACAGGTGCGCCAGAACTCGCGCCCCAGAGAAAATTTTCAAGTAAGGTAAGATAACAGGAACATGAAAAAAATGTTTAAAAAATTCTATCTGTCAAAAAATTTTGACATATATTTTTTGACATTTGACATTTTTTTATATCTATTTAATGATACTGATGATCTTGTATATGTTTTTTTACAATTATTTAGTAAAGGGACAAAAATTTTGCCAATAAAAGCCACAAATAACATTGAACAGAGTTACAATTTAGGATACAGCTTCCTTGTTTCCTCTTTTAATAGCCTATAGCAAAAAAACTTGGAAAATTATTTTTCAAACAGAAATAAATAGAGTCAATGTGCAAACTTTAAACCCTCATAACTTCGAAATTTTTATAGATGAAATTTTTTTAACATTTTTTCCATGCTCCTGGTATCTTATATGGCATTTTTGTCTGGGGCGCGAGTTCTGGCGCATCCTGTATATAGGAAAATCTCTACTGCATTTGAATTCAMATTTTTTTGGTTAAAATTAATTGTAAATTGGCGTAGAAAATGATAACACTTTTATTTTTTGTTCCTGTTTTAAGTCTATATTAATGTTGCCTTGCAGGAAATTTGAAAAAAAAAAATAAGAATATCCGAAACAAATCTACACTATGTCCCCAAATTGATTTTTCAAGAGGAATTTTTTTTTATCTTTGATTTTACCTGACTCAGTGGAAAGAAAAGTTCATTTTTCTCTTAATTTGAGACTTATAATTATTTTTCTCTGCGTTTTAAATCTCATCACAATGGCGATTTTACTTTTTTGACAACGATGTCACTTTGACAAAGAAGTTTACGGAAGTTAAATAACAAAAATGTGGGTGAAAAAAACAGCTTTCATCATCATCATTATTCAGTTAATTTTCAAAGTGACAACATTGTCAAAAAAAATTAAACCGCCAATGTTTTAGGAGTTATGAAGCAGAGAAAAATTATTCTAAAATTATTAGTCTAAAATCAAGAGAAATATAAACGTTATTTCCTASTGAATCCGAGTAATGAAKTTTTAATTACAGATTTGCTCGTTTCAGATAAAGCAATAGATGTTTTTCCTTTACAGTCTTGGAGTTAAATAAAAGATTTTTTTTCCTCTTGTAAACTCAATCTGGGGACATACTGTACAGTTTTTATTTTTAATTTGTTTCTTCAAATTAAGTGAAGATTTGTTTTTTTACAAAATTTTTCGATTTTTTTTTTTTGGTATAGGATTTATTTATTAACTACTTTAGAACTAAACAGTTAATTAATATAATGAGATTTTATATACCCAAGTAAAGCTAAAGCTCTTAGCAATTTTTGCAAAAAACTGGTTGACTTTTTGAGTTGTTTTTTATAAACTATTTACCTAAATGTAACATATTGTTTCCAAGAAAGAAATTAATTATTAAATCAATTTTTTACTCAAGAAATCATCAAAAATATCTTAAGGGAATCTGTAACATTTATCTGCGATTTATTTCCTGAAATTATGTGAAGGTTGAAGTTTTCCTAATTTTTTTTGGTATTGTATTTTTTTCTGTTAACTATTACAGCATTAATCAGTGTATTGTTGTAATAATGCTTCTAAACACTCAATTAAAGCTAGAATCACTCCTAGCAATTTTTGCGAAGTGTTTAAGCGATTTTATTGTATAAAACTGGTTGCCTCTTTGTGTCGTTTTTTATGAATCATTAACCCAAAAGTAATGTATTTGTTTCCTAGAAAGAAATTAGAACAAAAACATTTTTTTACTCAAGAAATTAGCAAAAATTACTTAAATAAACCTATAGCATTTATGTTCGATTTATTTTCTGAACTTATGTGTAGGTTGATTTTTCCCTAATTTGTTTTTTGATTTTTCTTTTTATATTGTATTTTTTCTGATAACTAGTTTAGTATTAATCAGTTTATGTTATTATAATATTTCTAGAAATTCAATTAAGGCTAGAATCACTCTGCCAATTTTTGCGTTGTGTGGTGTTTGATGTTCAAGCATAAAACTAGTTGACTTTTTGAGTGGTTTTTTATAAAATATTTACCTAAATGTAATGTATTGTTTTCTAGAAAGAAATTAATAATAAAATCTATTATTTTTACTCAAGTTATCATTAAAAATGTCTTAAGCGAATATGTAGCATTTATCTCCGATTTATTTCCTGAAGTTATGTGAAGGATGATTTTTCATATTTTTTTTTGAATTTTGTATTTTTTACTTTTAACAAGTTTAGTATTAAACAGTTCATTGTTATAATGATGTTTGTACACTCTCAAATGAAAGATTTTTGCAAAGTACGGCGTTCGACGTTCAAGTGATTTTGTTGGATGAAATTGATTGATTTTTTGATTTAGAAGGTAATGTACTGTTTACCAGGAAAAAATGATTACAAAAAGCTATTTTTGCAACAAGTTGCAAAATGAGCGTGTTTTTCACTAGACGTGAAGGTTGGACCACGAGTGTAACACGTCGTGTGCAAAAAACTGCCATTTTGCCTCGTGTTTCATACAAGATTTTTTTCAATTTGTGTGTGAAAAGCATAGGTATCAAATTCGAATTTTAAATCTGTGATTTCAATAATTTTCCAAAATTATACCTGTGTCTGGACATTGCTATAAAAATAGTGTTAATTGTTATCTTTATGTCACACTTCTTAACACAAGTAATAAAATAATGTCATACTTTATAACTAGTGATAAAATTAAGAACATTTAACAACTAAAATGGCATATCACAATTGTTGCTTTTCACAATTTGGTATTGTAACGTGTTATTTTTTAAGGAAAAAGATTTAAATAAAACATAGAGCGCTGTCTTGTTATGACACTTGATATTTGTCAGAAATTAGAACGCATTAATTTCGTACTTTGGTTTTTAATTGAGCTTTTTGTATTGCTTAATTGTACAGAGAGCTGCATTTTAGATGTCCGAATAGGGAATCTTCGAAACTAGGAGGTTTAGCCAAAAACGAGTGATACATATTTGGGCTCATTTTTTGAGAAAATTATATTGGTTAAAACACTTTTACATGGAGCTCGGATTCCGCATTTAGGACTATATATACAGACTGACCCAGAGGTTCGCGCACGCTCTATAACTTTTTTCCTATACAAGTTATCGACATGATTTTTTTATAACGATAGATCCAACAATGAGGCACATTATAAAAATATTTCTATTCATATACTCTCAAATAAGATACACAACTAAGTTCCGTTTTTTTAAATGAAAACCACAATTTTTTATTACATATCTGGATTCGCCACTAAATTGTCAATATAACGCACCTTGTGTTGTATTTGAAAAAGTCGAGTTATTGCCATTTGTATTTTGTCATTTTCAAAAAATCGTAGTACGCGATGGAACATCGACACCGAAATTGCCTTTATCTCAGAAGACGCGCTAAAGCTTAAGGAATCAACGGGAAAAAAGTTGGTTAAATTATCTTGAATAATTTTGATGTTATGAATTTTTTTGTGGGTCTGTGTACGATGTAATTTTGACACATAAATTGGCATAAGTCAAAAACTATGGTAGGTAAGTCTAAGAAACCAAGGTGCGTTATATTGACAATTTAGTGGCGAATCCAGATGTGTAATACAAAATTGGGGTTTTCATTTAAAAAAAAAACAGAACTTAGTTGTGTATCTTATTTGGGACACTCTGTATATGAATATTTAGAAATATTTTTATAATGTGCCTCATTGTTGTATCTATCCTTAAAAAAAAATCATGTCAATAACTTCGATAGAAAAAAAGTTGTTGTACATGCACGGAGCCTGTATATACATTATTTTAAGAGATATTGACTTTTTCTTTTTTTTTTTTAGATTATAGCTGCGTTTTTGATGCGGTTTATATACAGGCTGTCCCAATATTAAATAACACTAAAGTTATGTTTTTTTAAATGGAATCTACTCAGTTTGATTTTATTTTTGGATTCTACGCTAAATTACAAATAACTTTTATACAGGTTGTTTTCATCTATTTATTATTTATTATTATTTATTTTATAACGATAACAAAAATATTTGCAAAAAATCATTTTCCATACCGATTTTTGGAAAGCTGTAATTTTTCTATTTTTTGAGTTAGGTCAATAAATTTTGTACTCTCTATTCTCATTTGTAGAGGGGTATTCGTGGTTAAAATTATGCCATACATTTTTGAAACACCCGATATGTAGGGTGATTTTTTTAGGGCCTATATTAGAAACTTTTTAACTTCTAATGCACATAGGAATTTGAAATTTTGTACACAACCCAAATCAACCAGTCTAAGTTCAATTAAATCATTTTCAAATTGGCTGAACTTCCGGAACTACGAGAAATTCGCGCCAACTTTGAAATTTTAAATAGTAACCACTTATTTTTTTTGCTTTGTTGAATTTTCCTCTCCAAACTAGGTAAAATCTACTAGATTGTTACTACTTATTTGTCATAGTTTTGACATATGTCAATTTTTTGCTCAAAATTTTCATTTGCAGTCGTTCATTTAAAACATCACAGTTCTTGAACCCTTTGCGATAACTGAATAATTTTGTTTGCATTTGATAACCAAAGGTTCGAAGAGTTTTTCAAAAAGTTTTAAAATTGTCAACTGTCAAATTGCAAAGCTAATAAATTTTTTTGAATATGATATAACTTAGTTTTTACAAATAAAAATGACCCCATTTTCTCAACGGCCATCGAAAGTACATCGATTTGTAGAAGGACTTTTCTCAACATGTCCTATACCCATCCCTTACAGTTTTTGAAATAACAACGAAAAACGTGTTTTTGTTTTTTATTTTTATAGTTAATCACGTAGGCTTTGGAAAATGATTAATGCATATTAAAGATCTAGTCTACACAATACCCATCGGAAATTACGAAGAATTGAGGCAAAAGATTTTAATTTATTATTTATTTATTATTTAATATTTATTTATCATTTAATAATCTTTAACCAAATGAAATAATGGAAGCCATTCAATCAGTTCATCAACGAGTTTTGGACTCTTTGAAAATGGTGAACATATCGAACATCTGTATTAATTATGGCATAGCTGTGTTGTATTTTTCCTAAGCCTACATGATTAACTATAAAAATAAAAAACAAAAACATGTTTTTCTTGATTATTTCAAAAACTGTAGAAGATGGATATAGGACATGTTGATAAAAGTCCTTCTACAAATTGATGTAGTTTTGATTGGCGTTGAGAAAATAGAGTCATTTCATTTGAAAAACCTGAGTTGTTTGTTAATTATCATTTTCAAAAAATCATACTGGCCTTGCAATTTGACAGTTGACAATTTTGAAAATTCTGGAAAACTCTTCCAACCTTTGGTTATTGAATGCAGAAAAAAATTATTCACTTATCGCAAAGGGTTCAAGAGCTGTGATGTTTTGAATAAACCCCTACAAATGAAAATTTTGACCAAAAAATTTGAGATATGTCAAAAACTATGACAGATCAGTACTAACAACTAAGTACATTTTACTCCATTTGAAGAAGAAAATTAAAAAATGTAATAAAAATAAGGGGCTACCATTTAAAATTTTAAAGTTGGAACCAATTTCTCGTAGTTTCGGAAGTTCAGCCATTTTGAAAATAATAATAATAGTCAATTTGGGTTGTATACAAAATTTCAAATTCCTATCTGCATTAGAAGTTAAAAAGTTTCTAATGTAGGCCCAAAAGAATCATCCTGTATATTTCGAAAATTATCCGCATGTGATGTGTATTAATTTAGTGATGAAAGAAAAAGATTAACTGAATTGAAAGAGAGGGCAGATCATAAATTCACTGAAAGGGATGTTCGCTTTGGTTATAATAATGTTTTATATCTATTTATTCTCAACAAGCTCTCAAATGATTGGCTAGCACCTGGAAACGAAACTGTTTGAAAGCGAACATTAATGTTTCAGTTCAATGTGTTGTTGGAAAGTTTATTTTTTATATTTATATTTTATTATTATATTTTATATTTATTTAAATTTATTTCGCCCCCTTCTAAATTTCATACTATCTATCTGATTTCACAATTTTTCTGCTAATAAACTGAAAATCTATATTTTTTGTTAGTTCAGTGAGTACATCTAGCGTTTGTTACGTCCATAGAAATAATAAATTCATGTTATAACCTCAAATTAAAAAATTAAATTAAATTACACATGACCTGACCTGACCGAATTTCTATTATATTGGATTCTTAAAATCTTAAAACAACACTTCACAAATCACTACCTAACTATTTCAAGTCGACCAGAGTGCAAATTAACTGGGTTTTAAATCGTTTAAAAAACTTTGCAAAAACGCCGAAACAAGTCAATTTTGTTTTCGAGAGTGACTTTTTTTGACGCAGTTTTAAAAAGCACTTTCACTAACCCTTTAATCTCTATGCCACTTAACTCTAAAATGTCAAATATCACTAACACACTAGTGACACATAAAATGAAAACACTTTTAAAATGCATTTTAAAAGCTTTTTTCCAAAATGAAATGATTTCTATACCTTCATAAAATATCGGCAAAAAAAATCTTTCAGCAAGTCAGTTTGAACAAAGGAACTTAAGAATTATTGCTATTTCTTAGGTACATCCCTTCTCCTTTATTACCCAATAAAGAAACAAAAGTAAGTTTGCTTCAAGTATTCAGCTTCAATAATAATTATAACAACATTAATAAGTTTCTTGTAATTTATTATAAAGTTTTTATTTGAAGTAATTACTAATTAGAAATATTACTTTTTGCGGATATTTTATGAATAATTAATCCCATTCAACTTTAGAAAAAAGATTCAAAGAACAGTTTAATTGAGTCGGTGTCATTTGAGGTGGGAGAAGTTAAAAGGTTAATGGGGGTGCTTTTAAAATTGCGCCAAGAAATGTCCCTTTTAAACACAAAATTAACCTGTTTTGGGTTTTTTTCTAGGGTGGTTTGTTTTTTAAAACATTATGTATCTCGTGAATAGATAGTTTGATTCAAGTTTGGTAAAAAGTTTTGAAAAGCTTACTAAAATAGCTTTCATTTGATGTGCCACAAGTGGGGTAGTGGCACTAAAATTTTTAAAGTTGAGGTGCGTGGAGGATAGGTGGTTACTGGCAGTGCTTTAAAAATTACATCAAAGTTTGTCTACCTCGGAAACAAAATTGACCTGTTTTGGCGATTTTGAAAAGTTTTTTTAGTTTCTGAGATATTCGGGGTGGCTTTTTTCCATTGGGCCACTCTGTATATAGATATGGCAAAAAAAGTCTCTCGTGTTCCGGTATAATATTCCGGATACAAAGAAAAGGAATGAAAATGTTTCTGTCTTCTTTGTTAATTAATATTTGCTTTCAGAGGAATCTAAAGTTTTTCATTAGGGTTATGAATGCCCATGAATTATCGCGTAAACTTGTAGTGGAAGCACTGCAATCCTGCGGGAAACCTTGTGAAACCATTAAACAAATGCGGTACGGATCCCGCAGCCTTGAGGGATGAGGAAAACGGCGGATTTTCTTTAATTTAACCACTTTGTTCAACAATGACATCCCCTTTTACCTGCTGCGTTTTCAAATAACTAACCTCTTTGTGCTAAATTAATACACTACTACACACTATGTCACTCTTTAAGCTTCCACTGTACAATTAATTTACTTTCTTTGTATCTACCTTCCTATGCACTTTGATTGCCTATTTATTCGACTCAAATAAGAAACTTTGATCATACGTATGCCAACTCCAATACCATTTCGCTTTGTTACGGAAATTTATTCACGTTACTACCTAATACCCACTTTTAATCTCGTTTTTAAATCCACTAAACCAAATTTACAAGCACACACATATGTTAATACCAATTTTCGATTTGCAAGCTTTCGTTTTGCCTTCAAAAGTAGTAAAAAGTGATTTTGGTCCACCTATATATTATATTGGCTGCGATGGAGAAATAAATCAAGCGTCGGCTTGTTGTCTACTCGAATTTTTATACAATGTTCTGGAGACATAACATATGTCCATAATTTTTAATGCAAATGTTTTACGGGTTGCTGATTTATGCTCACCTTTGCGCCGAGTGTCATCAAATAATGAAATACTGTCACGGGCCTAAGSTCGTGAAAGGGGTTAAGATAAAGACCATGGTAGAAAAATAGAGTTTATTTCTTATAAACTAAGTACATGAGTTAAGGGAGTACTCACCCTCATTTATGAGAGGCATCTCTCGTAGTACTCCGACATCATGACAAGGGGAGGGCACAGGTCACTACTCGGGTCACTCGCACAACCGCCGTGAAGAGTTACCACCATAGGAATCATCAATCAACTAACAACTAACTCCCCCCTCGTGTTCCGCCTTCTTTTATTGAGCTTCGATAGGCTGACTTTACCAAAGTTATGACCCCTCCTCCAGTTCGGAACTTAGGAATTCAAATGTTAGCAGAACCTACCTTTCGAAACACAACTCGTTTCGAAATACCAGGAAGTTGACCCCCTTCGTGACAATACTTTCTATGATCATTGTATTTTACATTAATTATGTATTTGCATGGTGATCGTAACTTGCTGTAGCCACTGCTCTCTAGACCCTTTCAAAGAAACTAAACTTAAACATAAAGAATCTGTTAAAGACCACCAAGGAAGTTAGTAAAATATCATCAAGACAGTTGCCTGTTCTCTCTCCCGTCAAAATTAAGGCTTACAAAATTTTCGATTTTTATTCACACACTGTGTACTTGATAGACCAAACAAAACATTTTAAAACCGGAGTAGTAAAATTGCAGTTAATGCCCGGTTTATATCTTCCCAAAAATTAATTTTGCGTTTCATTCTCTTGTTTTTTATTCGCGTGCGAATTTATCTAAAACGATGGCCTTTTACAGCCTTTGTCCTTCACACTGCGAATACAAAAATTCCGCTCCGAGCACAAAATTGACAATAGACAATACATTGCAAAATTAATTAATTGTTATTATTTTTAATCCAGTACATCTGACACTTTCTTAGTCTTCCCAACTGTCTTTTGTATTACGATGTTTTGAAAAAGCTCGACTGACACTTTACTAAATAAAAATGAAACTCTATCTAGCCCAATCGGGGGCGTAGCCCCCGTGGGCCTCAACTACTACTTCTACAAAACATTGTCGAATCCGAGATTATACTATACTAGCTTGAACGCTTTCACACCCATGTAAAACGTTAATTTAACCATTTCTCTCCAACAAGAGTGGCAAAGGGCGACAACGGAGCAATTTTGCGGGACACTATAGCAAAAAATATAAAACTTTAGACAATGAAAAATGAAAATTCTATCCAACCTTTACTGAACGGGACGGGTGATTTTCGTTAATTAATATTATTTGAGCCAAAAATCCATCAAAATGAAAATTAAACACAAAAAATGCACCAAGAATGCATTGAATTTCAATCATTCAATTTGACACTTATGACAGTTGTTGTCATTTCGCGTCAATGTGGTTCACACTCTTTAAGAAAATCAAACGAAAACCTCGGTAATACGGTGATAAACGTTGCGTGCGATTTGAAAAAGGCAAAAGGGTGACATAAATAGTATTTGGGCGAAGGCTGGTATTGTCTTTTCGTGAAATGCGGGTAGTGCAACAAAAGTATCGGAAAAACGGTTAGAATCGGTCGAGATTCAAGTTGAATATGTAGTGTACATTTTTTCCATTTTGGTGTATGTCGTTGGAATTTTTAATTCAGCCAGTGTAGCCAGTAGCTGCGATCTGACACGGCGATACAATTTTCGTTAAAAATGCACACTTTTCGATCTAAATAGGTAGGTGGTGGTTTGTAAAATACTGTTCGAGACTCGGAAGCCCCCATATAAACGACATTTTGCCAAGAAATGTGTAATTTGAGGTAACCTGTCAGGTGAGACAAATTTCTTTGAAAATATTAAGTGGTTTTTGTTTTTGACATTTCTCGGCGTCATCGTCAGTGCTGTCACAAAAAAGTTTATTAGCAGAAAAATTGTGGAAATGCTATAATAATCGAGTATAGGTGACCCAAAAGTGATGTAGTGGATTGTGTAAAATATTATTAGTCAATTTGTTCGAGAGGCGGAGGTGTATTTTGTGTCTCCACCGAGTGCCGCGGACTTTGGGCCCCCGAAAAAGACCTATCTAAAACAGAATTTATACTCACTTGCTAACATAAAAGAGCAAGATGGTGAGTCGTCAAGTGTCGTTTAGGACTTTAAGAGCCACCCATATAAAAGAAATTTGCCGAAAAAATTGAGGTTATAATTTGAATTTATTATTTCTATCGACATAAAAAAATTATATGTACCCAACGAACTAACAAAAAATAAATTTCCAGTTTCTTAGCAGAAAAATTGTGTAAATACGATAATAATCGAAGCAAGTAAAATGACGGGCACTATTGAAAAGCCAGTCTGTATCATTTGTGCTAAATCAGCAGTTAAAAAACGAGGGATTTGTTCCAATTGTAGACAGTATTATCATAATAGTTGTGCTGATAAGCGGCATAAAAAAATGTTGTGATAACCGTCACCTGGTTCCCGATAAATCTGAAGATAATGACATCGTAGAAGAGGTTGAAAAAACAAATTCCTTGATAAACTCATCGATGAATATATCGCTCGACGAAGCTATACTTATTCAGTTAGAGAACATAGAACTCCGGGAGAAAAACAGGGTTTTACACAAGAAAATTATATAATTTGAAGATCAAATTGAAATACTTCAGAACGAAAAATTCAAAACCGAAGAAAAATATTCCAGGACGAATTTTCTATCATAATTGAGGAAAAAATTACATCAGCTCTTGATAACTTTAAACTAGAATTAAATAATTTAATCAGTCACCTATCACTAAAAATTGCCTCAATAACCTTGTCTAAACATAATAACAAACCTGGCGAATTTGGAAATTAGTCAGCAAAGGACTCTCATTTTTTAACATCCTTAGAAACGCAACAACGGGAAATTATGCAAAGTATTATCAATTTGGAACAGACAACAACTCCTAATAACGGAAAAACAACAGTAACACACAAACAACAAATAAAACCAAAACAATTTATTGACAAATGTAAAAGTCAATTAGAGAAGAAAAAAAATTACGCAACAACATCCAGAAGGACGACACACAAAAACAGTTCAACTCACTACAACAACTTTTGCATCAAAACTCATAAAAAATAAACACAACAAACAAGATGTTAACATAAAACCGGCCAAGGATGCAAACGAAGCACAAACTGAGGCGATAATATCAACAAACAAGAAGAGCGAAGATGAAGAATTTCAGAAAGTTCACCGAAGGAAAAAAAAAGAAATCCAAATATGAAGTTGGAAAGTATGTCGGTAATGAAGACGAAACTAAATTTGTGGCCACCAAGGAAGGGAAAAAAATCTGGATCTTCATATCCGGGGTTAGAGATCAAATAAGAGAAGACAACGTCCTGCAGCACATTAATAACAAGCTTAAGGTTTAAACTACAAGTACTACGGCCAAAGAACTTTCTATATTCTATAAAAAAAAACCAAATAACAAGTGCTTCTTAATCGGTGTAGACCCAACGTACAAGGACCAAGTTTATGACAAACACTTGTGGCCAAAAGGAGTAAAATATAGCAGATTTGATTTTAGAAAAGGACAGCATTTTTTAGACCAACAGCTGAAAAAACCAAATTTCCACTGAAGAATATAAAACCAACAGTCAAACTGTCTGTTGTTCACGTCAAGGTATTTTTGTTATACAAGGTATTTCAAATAAGTGTGACTATCTAAAAATGTTACTAGATTCTGATAATGCTGATATTTTATGCATAAGCGAGCATTGGCTTAAACAAAGTGAAATTAATTTACTACACTTATCTAATAACTATAAGCTAATTCAATATTACTGTCGTAACGAATTTCATCGTGTATGTATATTTGCCAAAAATTCGCTGAAAGTTAAACCATACACATGGAATAATTGTATAGAAAAAGTTTCTGAAATTTCGGTTACGGTTGTAGAAACTAAAATTACAAAGATATTTATTATTGTATGCTATAAGAGTCCCAGTACCGACTCACAATTTCAACAATTTTTAGACTTATTATTATATGAACTGTTTCAGAAAATTTATAACATTAATTATAATTTTGTTTTATGTGGTTATTTCAATGTAGATTTTTTAGGTAACTCAAAGAATAAACGAATTCTGAATAATTTCTTTCAGGGATTTAATCTTAAAGTTCATACTTGCCAAAAAAACAAAATTACTAATAACAGCGCAAGTTGTATCCATAATGTGGTGTCCAATCTTAATGTTGTACAATCCCTCGTAAGGAAAACAGATTTTACGGACCATACGAGCAGTAATAGTTTACTCGATATGTGATGTTGTGCCTCTTTTTAACATCAAGATTTGGGCATATTTGTCCAGTTGATGTGGGGGAGCCGGCATTGGTCATGTGATTCAGCGCCTGGCGGGGTATTTGCTCGAGGAGTAGCTGTTTTGGCTGATATCGGTTTACCTCTCCCGGTGGGCGTTTTTGGGAGATTTGCTTTGCAAATTCCCAGCCCCCGGCGTGTGAAGGTCTAGATTCCCCACACGTTTGACAGGTGGCGCTCAGCGCTACCACTGTCGCATCCTCACATATTATCACCAGAAATATCTAGAACTGAAGGCTCCAGACACCCTGAAAGCTGGCGTAAACCTATTACACGTACATTTATTTCATTGTTTTTAGTCGAAAATTTAGACTTGAAGAGTTTCTTGATGTTTGTAGTGTTTTTTTAAAGGTAAATAGAGACCAGGATAATATTCCCGCTTTAAATATATTAATAGATATTTTTTTTATTGAATAAAATGTGAAAATCTTAATTATTAAGATTTTTTGATAACGGTATACCGCATTGAATTAAAAAAAAAAAACATTTTGTAGGTACTTTAAAAATAAAGTTCCCTGTATAATGCGAATTTGATAACTGTTCTTGATTCTTTGATATAAAGCAAAAATTTAATTGAAAGTAGGCCACTTTAAATACATCTATTTTCAAGACCCGAGGTACCTGGAATAAGATTTACAACCAGCCCGGCCGCAGCGCAGGGTGTAACCCACAACATGATAGTTGTATTGCGTTTGTTCAAAGCAAAGATATGCATCTGCACCCCTCAAGAAGAGAATTATTAGTTCATTCCAAAACTTCATTTTTTTAATTATTCATCAATTTAAAAATAAATTAAAAAAATTGATAGGTTTAATATAAAGGCACTAAGCCCAATACGTAAACCTAAAAAAATAAAAAATTAAAACATAATATTAATATTAATTTCACTGAGGACGGTTTGTGCTTAGGAATTATTATATGGGTTTGTCTTTACGGACAGCTCTAATTAGCCAAATTAATTTTGCGTTAAAAACGATTCTAGGTTTGTAGTGAGACACATATTATGTTTATCGTTATTGTGTTATGTGTATTATAAAAAGTTAAAATAAATAAAAGAACAAAAATTAATTTGCCCAGCAAGAACCACGAGGAGGTTTAGAGCATTCTTGCCAGGAAAGGGAAAGGATGGTATCAGAAATGATTTATTAAGGAATGAAGAAAAAGAAATTATTGGTAAAAATATATTGGGCTATTGCAAAAGGTCGTGACTGATTTGATTTGGATCAGTTTGAGAAATAGGAGTGAAAGCAAAAAAGAAAAGTTACGAAGGTAGGTTTTGGGATACAAAATAGGAAAACATATTGAGAGACAAAAAATAATAAATAAAGTACAAATTTTTTGACAATTACTTATTACCTATCATTTGATACTGTCGATTTGTGACTTGTACTCTCCAATCTAGTGACCGGAAAGGAAGGTACTCTCCGATCTAGCGACCGGAAAGCAGGAACCCTGTAGGGCTGTATCACGTCACGTCGCTCATGCCGACTATCCACTAATTTTGGACCATAATGAAATTACGATTTATTTTTTTGTTCACTATAGTTCAACCGATGCACGTCAATATGTATGTATAAAGCTCTAAAACTAAACTTGGCATATTTACAAATCATTTTTTATTATGCTTTGTATTGGTAAATCCCGACTATATCTTGGATCAATTATTTCAGGTAACATGGCATTCATATAAAATTTTTCTAGACACTCGATCATTTTTTCGTACCAATATTTTGAATCGTATCTTTCAATAACACAATATTTTAAATCGCAGGAGGTGTACACTATAGAATAACATATTTGGCGATTAGTAATGTGGAGCTTGTGTGTGTACTTGATACATATAATTATCTTTTTCTTTTAAAACTATTTTTATTATCTTGAGTATCTAACTCTAAGTATTTAATAAGTTTTCGTTCTATGACAGTTTTAATTTCTGTGTTTCTCGCGATAAATGGAGATTTAATTTCAACAATAACATTTGAAGCGACTAATCCATCTGGTGTTGCACCTAAAAATGTTTTTTCTTCATCAACAAAAAAGCCGCATGAGTCCACCTTGAAACCTGTGATTTGCTCAAACTTTTCCTTTGCTTTTTCTTCATTATCAGTACCCCATTGTAGAGGTTCAGGCAAGTTTTTAAATTTAGACACACCTACACTATATAAGATATTTTTTACAGTATTTGCTGTATTGGTTTTACATTTCATGTTTATAATTCGTCCAAAATTACTAGCTGTTAGTCTGTTATTTCTTTCTTTATCCCACTGCTCATTATTACGTTGACCAATTGTTTTAATAGGGATTTTTAAAATACCACAAGCAGCCATATCATTCAAAAACTCATTTTTTATTTTTTCATATGATTCCATTGGCATATCTATTATGCCACCAGTCGCACCATAATCGGAATCTGCAGTTTGAATACGAATTTTTCTTTTATTTAATTTCGCAGCTTGAGTTTCTGTGGTTTTTAATAAGCGATTTGAAAATTTTGTGGAGTAGATACCATTAGTACCAGATATTTTTTCCATAATTTTAAATACAAATTTGTTTTTGTTATTGAAATTTAAAACAGCCGCAAAACATCTTCCATGATTAGAACCGCGATTTAAAAAATTTATTCTTTTCCCTCCAACAAGTTTGTTAACTACTGAATTAATGACTCAACAGTATTATTATCGACATTGTATAAAAGACTTGAAGATAAATTTGCAACTCTTTTTAATGCCCGCATGAACAACTCAAACAAAACAGAATATGCAACTGCATTTGTTATTTGACCAACTGTTTTACAGAAATACGAACGCAATTTGAATGATCACCAAAAATATGTGCGGGTCCATTTAAAATATCATTTTCCAAGTTTTCTGATGAATTGTACAGCTTTCGTTTCTTCTGTATTTTATAACTGAAACAATTGCTGTTCTAAATTTCAAGTAATTGTTGCGAAAGAATGTTTTTATATTTATGTCGGATCGCGGAGTTTTAGGGATTTCTCTAATTTTGGTACAAAAATTTCGTAATATATGATTTCGGCATTCAATTTTTTGAATGACATAATTAGGTTCATAGGGTCTCGCATTACGATTTTTTTTGTAGACACTGCTATCACCATCTCCTATAAGGTTTTTAAATCTTACATTATGCATGTCTATTGATTTTTTAAATCCATCTACAATAATTGCAGCTTCCATCGAAATCGAAGTATTTTTCCAATTTTTAAAACATTTATGAGGAGGTGCTGTTTGTTTTTTTTTCTTATAATACATACATTTTTTACAATTTTTATTTTTGACTCCTACGTACAATTTTTTTTACTTCTAGCACTGACTATTGTTGCAACACCAGATGACGCCTTGAAATTTGATTTATACGAACGTTTAGACCAAGCACCGTCTACGACAACCGTAATGTAAGGTACTCCGTCTTCATCAATTTCACCGGCTTCAATTGCCAATGCACGCTCTTCTTGACCGGCTGCTAACATTTCGTCCAAAGCAACGTTTTCCGCAATATCTAAAATTTTTCTTTCTCTTTTAATATATGTTTTTTTATTAAGTTGTGGAATGTTCAAAGCTGTGCAAAGTTCTGTTAGTTGAGAATAACCAGCACTTATTACTACTGTGCCACAAACAGCTGCTTCATTTACTTCATTTGTGTGATTTTCTTTTTCGGTACTAAAAGTCCCTATTGCCCCACACATACTACATTTGTATTTAAAAACACTTTTAAACACCACACGTGTTTCTTGAATGATGTTAATATTTAAAAAACTACAAGAAAAAATGTTAGGTTTTATGTTTTTTAATTCCAAAAATAAATGCCTTATGTCAACAATCCTTCGACCACTTGGAACAAAATTTTGTTCTTGACTAGTTTCTTTCTCAATAATAAACACTTCATCGTCATCGGAACTCGATTCAATTGACTGAAAACTACATTCTGCAAGACTTGATTTACTTGGAAGATCAGAACCTTTTCGTTTTTTTTTCCAAAAATTACGCATCATTTGTTTTCGACTTTTTCTTTTTTTTGAAAGAAATTGTTTAGAATTATTACCCATCATTTCAATACAACGTTTTCAACAACAAGTGATAAGAAGCGAATTTGAGGTCACCACGTTGAAGCCATTTTTATAATAGGGTTTTTTTTCCTGGACGAAATACTTATTCCGTTGATCTTGTCCCTAACGGAGTAAATCGTATTTGAGGTGGCCCTTCTGACTCGTGACATCTAGACCAGTGACTTCCAGGAGTTTGTCAAGGTAAGTTCAGTCTCTCTTCCCGTAACTAGATATTATACTTCAGGTACTCTCTTTTGCTTGTTACACCCTAGTGGCTTCATGTTTTTTTTGTTAATTTGCCCTTCAGGTTTTAATTGTAAAAGAAATTGCGTTTTTTCTTCC
Source organism: Tribolium madens (assembly GCF_015345945.1). Taxonomy (NCBI): domain Eukaryota; kingdom Metazoa; phylum Arthropoda; class Insecta; order Coleoptera; family Tenebrionidae; genus Tribolium; species Tribolium madens. The sequence continues at coordinate 8,373,150 of NW_025400995.1, read as the reverse complement.
TTTTGTTTTGTTATTCAGAAAACATTATTTTTTTTTGAGTTCTAGCTTTGCCAGAAAAAGCCAGTGACTCCCTTTGGCAACAATTTCCAGTTAATTTTATTTGTCAAATAAGCTTGATTTTTTTTATTATACCTCGAAATACAAGTTAGCCTGGTGTTTTTTCGAACCCTGCCTTTGCTCCCTTTATCACTAAGCCCGCGCAGTGCGCGTAGTTTAATTTACGCGACAACGTTACATTACTAGATAATTACTTGCCTTCACAGATAATTTTTAAAAGTACTGATGCTTTTAAGCATTTGATTTGGTTTTAAATAAATGAATTTTAAACATTTAAAGAAACATTCAAAGTCGAAAAAAAAACAAAGAACTCTTTTTCTTTAAAATAGTGCAATTAATAAACAAAATACATAAAGCTTAAAATAGTGGACATTTGAAACCTAAATATTGATAATTAGTATTTGTTAACGTAAATTATGTTTATTGAGTAAATGTTTAAATTTTTGGACTCAATTTTTAAACAAAACTTTACTACCCTTTTAATACCTTCTTATTTCAAAAACTGCAGTATTTCTGAAGAGAGAAAAATTCAAGAAAAAGTCTCTTTTCCCTATATTCAGATAATCATAAACATGATGTGGAGGTCTATCATCGTGTCTCATTTGGTTGAAATTGAGTGGACTTCAAAAACCTTTTTGAATTTTATATTTTTAAACAAGTCAAAATACAAAATTTCAAGCCACCATGTTAAGTTTGGTCAAAATCGAGTGTATTAACTGACTTACGTATAGGATACATTATAACAGGCTTTTCTAATATTTTAGGAGAGAAAATTAAGAACAGAGCAATCTTGTTGTATGTACATACTATATTAAACATTATTTATCTTTGTATGTTTCTAAACTTGTTTATTTTGACACGATAATATGTACTTCAAAACTTCTTCTACCATTTTTAGTTAAAATTTAATAAAAAATAGTGTGATTCTTGAGGTCGTGCCAAGTCAGCTTAGGGTTTTAATAAAGACTGTGTTTAAACTAGTGATGTGTATAGTAAGTGTATAGTGTACAGTAAGACGCATCAAAACTTAATTAAGTAGATTACAAGTTTGATAGTGATAATGTTCAAAGTTGGTAGTTTGGACGTGATCTGGATGTTAGTTTTGTAATTAAATATTTTTGATAGTTAGTCTTTGTTTGGTAAGCATTCCGTTACAGTTTTATTAAAGTCTTTGGTCTTGATATGGCAGAATTTATTAAGGGGCTCATATCGTACCTATTTTATCAAGTTGCGAGGTGAATTTTTTTTCCTATTAGTTGTTTTTCATGTCATGTTCGTCGCAAGATTAATTTTGCATGTCGCTTACTGTATTTATTTCTTATAATCTAACTAATATCCCGGCCGGATCTGCAAAAGCCTGAAACTTGATTATAAAAAGTTTTGCTTGAACGAAATTTAAATTCAGAGAAATGTTGAATTATTTAAGTGCACTTTCTTAGATTACTACCTATATAACAATCTGGAAGTTTGACTTAACACCGCCTTTCATCCAAATACATCAACATAACAAAACTTCAAACTAGGACGTTCAATATTTAATAATCAATCTTTTAAGTTATTGTTACTTGAGAAAAAGCACTGCTTTGAAGAACAATGGGCGAAAAAGTAAATTCTATTGGTACAATAAAATTTAATTTGGACGGTATCTAAAATGAAGTGTATGAAGAAACTGTTTGAAACAATGAAGAATAAAATAATGACAATGTTTAGTTTGAAGAGTAAAACGTGAAAAATGAAGACTAAAACAAATTCCTAAGAAGCCCCTGATGTCAAACCTAACGTAATTCAGAAATGAATACACAAGCAGCAACTGCGAAAGCGTTGCAGTAATTATTAATGAGACTGATATAGTCTTATAGACTGATATAGGGGACAACAGCTATACTCCAATTTCAAAAGAACGTTATGACTATGACTATAAATTCAGACTTAACGCATTTAAGTAATAGAAATCCCATGATCAAATGTCGATCCAGACGTACCGTTATTGTTTATTACCCCAAAGCTCCAAATATTTTATGTACCGACCTACACGGAAAATAAGACTGATTTGATTAAGAAATTGCAGTGAAAACAAAACAAAAACGTACCGGAGGACAAATAATTCACAAAATGGAAAAAACACATTGAGAAAATAAATCAAGACTTTATTATTTCTCCGCTATAATATCTTAATACTATTAACGCTGATTTAGATAGTGAAAAAAATAAAAATAAAAACCACTTTTTACTCTATTAGATCCACTATTACAAAACAAAACAACTACAAGCTGTAAACAGTATTAGTTTCACCATCTTAGAAATCTAATACATATGAATATGCAAATACATATTATTTTCATTCACTCACTAGTCAGCCCAAAAATATTAAATATTAAACTAAAACTAAGCTAAAGTGTCAAATTTAGACAAGCCGGCTAATTTTATACGAGCGGAAAGTTTAATTGGTTGATGATTAAAACAATGCACTGCGAGATTAAAAGTCGCACTGTGAGCGGAACTAGAAACGAGCGCGTACCTAATTATTCAAATGGTACTCGCGCCCCAGAGAAAAATTCAAGTAAGATAAGATACCAAGGAACAAAAAATGTTTAAGAAATTCTATCTGTCAAAAAATTTTGACATGTATTTTTTGACATTTGACATTTTTTATGTCTATTTAATGATACTGATAATTGTGTATGTATATGTTTTTTTATAATTATTTAGTAAAAGTACAAACATTTCGACAATAAAAGCCACAAATAACATTAAACAGAGTTACAATTTAGGATACAACTTCCTTGTATTCTCTTCTAATAGCCTGTAGCCAAAAAACTTGGAAAATTATTTTTCCAACAAAAATAAATACGAGTCAAAGTGCAAAATTTAAACTCTCTTAACTTCCAAATTTTTATAGCTAGAATTTTTTTAATATTTTTTCCATGTTTTAGTTATCTTACTTTACATGGTATTTTTCTCTGGGTATACTTACAGTGTGTCTCCGGATAGGTGAAACGACTCTTGTAATAGATAAAAAAATTTGATTTTAGTCTTCAATTTTGAGGTTCAGCCCTGCTTGGTTAAAAATAATTTCTAACATAATTTTAGTTATAAAAAAGTAAGTGTGCTTTGGAAATTTTTACAAAAGCTATTTTTTTTAGAGTAAACGGTCTTTATGTGGTAAATACGACAAAAAGTTTAGCATCAACATCTAGGCCTCAATACCAAATTTCAAAATCATTGGCCAACTATCATTTTTAATTTTTTTTCAAGATAGTTGCTTTTTAGTAACAAATAACTAGTAAATGTGGTCAAATCCTATCGGATTTGATTAAGAGATTCATTTTTATTTAGTAAAGTGTCTTTCAGATTGTAAAAAATAATGTTTGGGTCACTTCGAGTAGCTTCAGGTCGGTTCACGTCAGTTTAGGCCACTTCGGGTTACTTCGGATTACTTTGGTTTGAAGTAAAAAGAAAGTGTTAAATGTACTGACATTTTGATTTTCAAAAAAAGATCTTGCTACAAAAGACAGTTGGGGAGACTAAGAAAGTGTCAGATGTATTGGTTTAAAAAATTTCTAGAGTTGCAAAAAACATTTAAAAATTTCTTAAAGAAATGCTTAAATAAAAAAATGTCAATCTAGACTTTTCAAAATATCGTCTTACAAAAGACAGTTGGGGAGACTAAGAAAGTGTCAAATGAATTGGTTTAAAAAATTTTTAGAGTTGCAAAAACATTTAAAAATTTCTTAAAGAAATACTTAAAATTTAAAAAAAATGTCATTCGAGACGTTTCAAAACATCGTGCTACAAAAAACAGTTGGGGAGACTAAGAAAGTGTCAGGTGTACTGGATTAAAAAAATTCTAGAGTTGCAAAAAACGTTTAAAAATTTCTTAAAGAAATACTTAAATTTAAAAAAAATGTCATTCGAGACGTTTCAAAACATCGTGCTACAAAAGATAGTTGGGGAGACTAAAAAAGTGTCAGATGTACTGGTTTAAAATTTTTTTAGACTTGCAAAAAACGTTTAAAAATTTCTTAAAGAAATGCTTAAACTTCAAAATGCTTAAATTCAAAACATCTACAAATGACAGTTGGGGAGACTAAGAAAGTGTCAGATGAAATGGTTGAAAAAAATCTAGAGTTGCAAAAAACGTTTAAAAATTTCTTAAAGAAATACTTAAATTTAAAAAAATGTCATTCGAGACGTTTCAAAACATCGTGCAACAAAAGACAGTTGGGGAGACTAAAAAAATGTCAGATGTATTGGTTTAAAAAATTTCTAGAGTTGCAAAAAACATTTAAATATTTCTTAAAGAAATGCTTAAATTAAAAGAAATGCCATTCGAGACTTTTCAAATCATCGTGCTACAACAGACAGTTGAGGAAACCAGATGTACCGAAATAAGTTCTAGATTTGCAAAAAAAAAACATTTAAATATTTCTTAAAGAAATGCTTAGATTAAAAAAGAATGTCAATCAAGACTTGCAAAAGACAGTGGGGGAGACTAAGGAAGTGTCTAGAAATACCGGTTTAAACAATTTTGTACAAAACACATTCAAAAATTTCTTAAATAGGAATGCTCACTGCGGCTTTGCTGCTCGCCCCCTTCTAAACCTCACACTATCAGATTTTGTCAAAATTTGTAAGGGAGGCTCGCGGCTCTGGCGCTCGCCCCCTTCTAAACCTCACACTATCAGATTTTGTCAAAATTTATAAAGGTGGCTCGCGGCTTTGCCGCTTGCCCCCTTCTAAACCTCACACTACCAGATTTTGTCAAAATAAACTTCACACTATTAGATTTTGTCAAAATTTATAAAGAAAGCTCGCGGCATTGCTGCTCGCCCCCTTCCAAACCTCACACTATCAAACATTGCCAAAACAAAGGAGGCTCGCACTCTTAGAATTTGTCAAAATTTATAAAGATTTTGAATAGCTGTAAACGGGCAAATCCTCTCGGATTTGCAAATGTTTTGTATAGAAGTAGTTTTTTGTAGAAGTAGTCGTTGAGATAGCCGCTCGCCCCTCGTGTAGAACTCATACTATCTGATTCAAAAATGTCAAAATTGTTGGGGGCTTCGCCCCCGAGTTGCAAAAAACATTTAAGAATTCTTTAAAGAAATGCTTAAATTTAAAAAAATGTCCCCCACGCATTTTACTAAATTCATTCGCATTACTTGAATAAAATAAAAAATACACAACACATAACTCACCATTTCATATTTGAATGGCCTACACTTGATAATTATCAAATTCTCATCGTCTGTTTCAGAAAAAAAACTCATTTTCCTGAAATCACTCGCGCCACTTGAAACAATTAAAAAAATACACTTCACATGTGGACAAATCCTGTTGGATTTGACTAAGAGTTTCATTTTTATGTAGCAAAGTGTCTTTTATTTGACTGTGCAAAATAATGTTTGGGGCTCGATGGGACTCAGGAGGCTGCGCCCCGATTGGGGTTACGGGGGCTACGCCCCCGATTGAAGCATACGGATATTCCAGACAAATATTAGGCTCGGCGGTGGCGTAGCCGCCGCTCGAATCAACACAACGCGTTTCACTAAATTCATTCGCGTCACTTGGAAAAAATAAAAAAAATACACTACACATAACTGACTTTTTCATCTTTGAATCACCCACACTCGATAATTTTTTCTCATCGTCTGTCTGTTTCAGAGAAAAACCACATATTTTGCTAAAATCACTCGCGCCACTTGAAAAAAAAAAAAAAATAAGAAAGTACATTTCGCATCTGGTCAAATTCTGTTGGATTTGATTAAGAGTTTTATTTGTATTTAGCAAAGTGTCTTTTAGACCGTGTAAAATAATGTTTAGGTCACATCAGATTGCGGCCCCTAGTGGGGCTTACGGGGGCTGCGCCCCCGATAGGGCTCGCGGGGGCTTCGCCCCCGAGTACGGCTCATTTTATTGGGTTTTATTTTACTTTAATTTTTTTTTTAATTTTATTCTACACATATATCTTTTATTCAATCCTCTATGTTAAAATTGAATTTTATCTACTCTTTTCTTCATGTTGAAATGAAAGTTTATCGTCTAGATGATAAAAATTACATCTTTGACATTAGATTTCATTATTGAATTTTACATTAACATTTATAAAATAAATNGGAAGTGGGGCTAAGTTCGAATTCAAATGCGGATATTTCAACACTGCTATCACCATCTCCTATAAGGTTTTTAAATCTTACATTATGCATGTCTATTGATTTTTAAAATCCATCTAAAATAATTGCAGCTTCCATCGAAGTTCTGTTAGTTGAGAATAACCAGCACCTATTGCTACTGTGCCACAAACAGCTGCTTCATTTACTTCATTTGTGTGATTTTCTTTTTCGGTACTAAAAGTTCCTATTGCCCCACACATACTACATTTGTATTTAAAAATACTTTTAAACCCCAAATGTGTTTCTTGAATGATGTTAATGTTGGTATAAGCACCTGGTTTATCTGAGCATAATGACTAATAATGAACTTATGGAAGATGAACGGTGCGATCAATTTTTACCAATTGTTTCGTGCTGCATCCTTCCTACAAGTAACTTTCATACCAAATTTCAAGTTTGTAGCTCTTACCGTTCTTTTATTCAATCCTCTATGTTAAAATTGAATTTTATCTACTCTTTTCTTCATGTTGAAATGAAATTTTATCGTCTAGACGATAAAAATTACAACTTTGACATTAGATTTCATTATTGAATTTTACATTAACATTTATAAAATAAATATAAATAAATAAATTTCGAAAAATGTTATTTTTGAAACATTTTAATTGTACTTTACGCTACACTATTTTTTTGTCGTAAAGTGGTAAGTTTACGAAAAAAACGCTTAGTTCCATACTTTTTATTCACCTGGTGTACACTTAAAACACCAAAAAAATAAATACATAAAAATTAGTTAAATAAAAAAATACATTGAAAATTTATCAATTTTTTCACATTTTTTACATTGAATAGTGCGTATTTAAATGTCAGTTATCATGGCAATAAAGCACAGACTATAGTAGCGCGCTGTGAGCTTTCGTTGAATTTGAAAAATGCAGCAGCTATTAATAAAAACAGTTTCGTAAAACAAAATTGTAATCAAAAAGAGAAATACAATTTTTACCATAACCATTTACTGGAAGCTATTTAAAATGCACCAAATTTCGTTTAATTTATTTTAATATTGTAATTAAACACTTACGAACACATTTTATAATTTTATAATAAACAATTTTAAGATTGTGTTACACATTTTACTATTATAGTAAGCACGTAGTAAAAGTTTAGGGGATTCGGTTGGCAATATATGCAATAGTACCAACAATCGCACCAAATAAGCTAATCCAAATCCTTCGTAAATACGGCATAAGTTTGGGTTGGCCAATCACAGTCGACCACCGAGGTCACGGCGACGCCGAATTTATTTTAATTCATAAATGGAAGAGTGACGTATCTGTTGTAAAATAGATAATCTGTGGTTTGGAAGAGTGTCCTATCTGCAAGTAATCTGTGTCCATGCGAATAACTCATAACCTCAAATTAGACATTCTTTATTTGGGGCTCTTAAAGTCCTAAATGACACTTGACGACTTACCATCTTGCTCTTTTATGTTAGCAGATAAGTATAATTTCTATTTTAGGTAGGTCCGTTTCGCTGGCCCAAAATCCGCGGCTCTCGTTAACTTCAAATTTGTTCAAATTGGCAAAATTTCGTTTATATGGGGGCTTTCGAGTCTTGAACAGTACTTCACAAACCACCACCTACCTAATTTAGATCGGATAGTGTACATTTTATCGAAAATTGTATCGCCGGCGCCGTTTCAGGCCGCTACTACTCCCCATCGTCACTGACGCCGAGAAGTATCAAAAACAAACCGCCACTTGATTTTTTCAAAGAAATTTTTCTCACCTGACAGGTTACCTCAAATTACACATTTCTTGGCAAAATTTTGTTTATATGTTGGCTTTTGAGTCTTGAACAATATTTCACAAACCACCACCTACATATTTTAGATCGGATAGTGTGCATTTTATCGAAAATTGTATCGCCCTCTCTGGCCGCTGCTTCCGTCGCTGGCCGCACTTGGACGCACACAATTTATTAAAAATTAAAACGGTACTCAACAAAATAGAAAAAATAGGCACTACACATTCAACTTGACCACTTTTAAATAAATCACTCCGTTATTTTCGAATTTACACAATTGTTCTGCTAATAATAAACTTTCTCGTGACAGCACTGACGATGACGCCGCCGCGAAATGACACAAACTACTCGATTTTGTCAAAGAAAATTTTCTCACCTGTTAGGTTACCTCAAATTACACATTTTTTGGCAAAATTTTGTTTATATGGGGGCTCCAAAATAGTAAAAATATACAGTATACATCCAACTCAATCACTTTTAAATAAATCACAACCGATTACAAAAGGATTTCGAACAGTTTTTCTTTTGAAATAAATTTGTGTGACATAACAATTTGAAGTGACAGTAAGAAATGTCACAGGACTTTTTCTCTTAATTTTTTTTTACGTAAACAATCACGTGGTATGTTAAACGACCAATAATGTATAAAAAAAAAACAGTCTATCTCTAAGAAGTGTCCCTTACGCGGTCAATGTGTCTCACATGTAAAAAGTATAAATAGAGACTCTGGCAGCCCCCAATCCATTCGAAATGTTGACAATGCCAAATTAATGCCTCTCCTTTCTACTCTAGTATTTAAAAAAATTGTCTTAAAGACGTAGAAAAAAAGTTTTTAGCTGAGCAGAATTTTCGAGTGCGACAACACTGTCACGCTTTAGTAGTTAGTTAGTTATATACAGGCTGTCCCAACGGTCCGAAAAAGCTCTATAACTTGTTTACTTTAAGAGATATTGACTTTTTCTTTTTTTTTAGATTATAGCTGCGTTTCTGATGCACATTTTAAAAATATTGCGGTTTCTATACAGGGTGTCCCAATATTAAAAAAACACTAAAGTTATGATTTTTTAAATGGAATCTACTCAGTTTGATTTTATTTTTGGATTCTACGCTAAATTACAAATAACTTTTATAGAGATTGTTTTCATTTATCTGTTATCAATTTTGATTTGTGGCGCTTTTTTACCATAATGTTTGAAATGCAGGGGTCTGTCTAAAAATTCGTAACTTCTAAATGCTTACACTCAACTTAAATTAAGTAACGCCGTTTGATTCCTGAAGGTTTGCCGCATCTTTTAAGTGTTTACTCAACAACCTGCTCAGTGGCATGTGCCTACTGCGATTTTTTAAACATGACTAATCAAAAATGTCAAATAGCACCTTTTATTTATTATTGCACCAATCAAAAGATCTTTTGACAAGCTTTCCATAAATATAAGATTTGTTTAGTCTAGTGTAAAATTCTAAGTTGCTATCCTAAATTAACTAAATTTCAATAAACTTTTCTGTTTCGAACAATAAAAATCGAGTGGGCCTTATGCACAAAAAAAATTAGCACAGAAAATAAACGAAAGTATGGAACTGGAAATTCTTTGCTGCAAGAAAATGTACAATATTGTCCACAATTGAGTTACAGAGAAAATTAGGCAAAATCTAAAATATCGCAAACTCAGTATTAACACAATTTAGTAGAAAAATGTAAAAACAATAACAAATAAAAAAAAACAAAACATTAAAGCTATTTTACAATTTTCTTTATAACAGATGCTCAAAAATATAACCATTTTCTTCAATACAAGTATGCAGTCTTCGTCTAGAAGATAGTCTAACACGACTTAGCATATCTGCATTTATTAGATGGAATGTATCCGCAGTTGTTGGTCTCAGTTTATACACATTTTTATACAATTTTTTAAATGCAGCACTTTGCGACAGTCTTGCATTTGGGTATTTTTATTTGTAGATTCTTTAAGCCAATAACATATTACGATCCGCTTCACCAAGACTGTATACCATGTTAATGAGTTCTTGACGAGAAAAATTCATTTTGGGACTTATAATCTTCCCAATAAAATTGACAGATCGCAACAATGACAGAAGCCCACTCGATTTTTATTGTCCAAAACAGAAAAGTTTTTCGAAATTTATCTAATTTAGGATAGCAACTTAGAATTTTACACTGGACTAATCAAACCCTATATTGATGGAAAGCTTGTCAAAAGATCTTTTGATTGGTACAATAATAAATACAGGGTGCCATTTAAAAAAAAATGAGTTTTTGACATTTTTAATTTATCATGTTTAAAAAATCGCAGTGGGCACATGCCACTGAGCACGTTGTTGAGTAAACACACAAAGATGCGGCAAACCTTCAGGAATCAAACGGCGTTACTTAATTTAAGTTGTGTGCAAGCATTTAGAAGTTACGAATTTTTAGACAGACCCCTGCATTTCAAAAATTCTGGTAAAAAAGCGCCACAAATCAAAATTGATAACAGATAAATGAAAACAACCTCTACAAAAGTTATTTGTAATTTAGCGTAGAATCCAAAAATAAAATCAAACTGAGTAGATTCCATTTAAAGAAACAT
>NW_025400995.1:8360182-8362405 GCF_015345945.1 Tribolium madens | reverse complement strand
CGAAGACTGCATACTTGTATTGAAGAAAATGGTTATATTTTTGAGCATCTGTTATAAAGAAAATTGTAAAATAGCTTTAATGTTTTGTTTTTTTTTATTTGTTATTGTTTTTACATTTTTCTACTAAATTGTGTTAATACTGAGTTTGCGATATTTTAGATTTTGCCTAATTTTCTCTGTAACTCAATTGTGGACAATATTGTACATTTTCTTGCAGCAAAGAATTTCCAGTTCCATACTTTCGTTTATTTTCTGTGCTAATTTTTTTTGTGCATAAGGCCCACTCGATTTTTATTGTTCGAAACAGAAAAGTTTATTGAAATTTAGTTAATTTAGGATAGCAACTTAGAATTTTACACTAGACTAAACAAATCTTATATTTATGGAAAGCTTGTCAAAAGATCTTTTGATTGGTGCAATAATAAATAATAGGTGCTATTTGACATTTTTGATTAGTCATGTTTAAAAAATCGCAGTAGGCACATGCCACTGAGCAGGTTGTTGAGTAAACACTTAAAAGATGCGGCAAACCTTCAGGAATCAAACGGCGTTACTTAATTTAAGTTGAGTGTAAGCATTTAGAAGTTACGAATTTTTAGACAGACCCCTGCATTTCAAACATTMTGGTAAAAAAGCGCCACAAATCAAAATTGATAACAGATAAATGAAAACAATCTCTATAAAAGTTATTTGTAATTTAGCGTAGAATCCAAAAATAAAATCAAACTGAGTAGATTCCATTTAAAAAATCATAACTTTAGTGTTTTTTTAATATTGGGACACCCTGTATAGAAACCGCAATATTTTTAAAATGTGCATCARAAACGCAGCTATAATCTAAAAAAAAGAAAAAGTCAATAGCTCTTATATATATAGTTATAGAGCTTTTTCGGACCGTTGGGACAGCCTGTATAAACTAGCTGATGTGGTCAAATCCTATCGGATTTGATTAAGAGTTTCATTTTTATTTAGTAAAGTGTCTTTTAGATTAAAAAAAATAATGTTTGGGTCAGTTCGAGTAGTTTCAGGTCGGTTCAGGTCACTTTAGGCCACTTCGGGTTACTTCGGATTACTTTGGCTTGAAGTAAAAAGAAAGTGTTAAATGTACTGACTTTTGATTTTCAAAAGAAGAAAAATTCTTAAGAAAATGTTTAAATTTAGTTGTAAAAATGCCAATCGAGACGTTTCAAAACATCGTGTTACAAAAGACAGTTGGGGAGACTAAAAAAGTGTCAGATGTACTGGTTTAAAAAAATTTTAGACTTGCAAAAAATATTTAAAAATTTCTTAAAGAAATGCTTAAATTAAAAAAAAAGTCATTTGAGACGTTTCAAAACATCGTGCTACAAAAGACAGTTGGGGAGACTAAGAAAGTGTCAGATGTACTGGTTTAAAAATTTCTAGACTTGCAAAAAAACATTTAAAAATTTCTTAAAGCAATGCTTAAATTTAAAAAGGCATTTTACTAAATTCATTCGCATCACTCGAATAAAATAAAAAAATACACAACACATAACACACTATTTCATATTTGATTCGCCTACACTTGATAATTATCAAATTCTCATCGTCTGTCTGTTTCAGAAAAAAAACTCACATTTACCTAAAATCACTGGCGCCACTTGAAAAAATAAAAAAAAATACACTTCACTTGTGGACAAATCCTGTTGGATATCACTAAGAGTTTCATTTTTTTTTAGCAAAGTGTCTTTTAGACTGTGTAAAATAATGTTTGGAGCCCGATGGGACTCAGGAGGCTGCGCCCCCGACTGGGGCTTACGGGGGCCGCGCCTACGATTGGGGCTTACGGGGGATGCGCCCCCGATTGGGGTTACGCCCCCGATTGAAGCATACGGATGCTCCAGAGAAAGATGAGGCTCGGCGGCGGCGTAGCTGCCGCTTCCCTCAACGCCACGCGTTTCGCTAAATTCATTCGCGTCACTTGAAAAAAATAAAAAAATACACTACACATAACTCACTATTTCATCTTTGAATCGTCTACACTTGATAATTATCAAATTCTCATCGTCTGTCTGTTTCAGAAAAAAAACTCTCATTTTCCTAAAATCAAATGAAAAAATTAAAAAAATATGCTTCACTTGTGGACAAATCCTGTTGGATTTGACTAAGAGTTTCATTTTTATTTAGCAAAGTGTCTTTTAGACTGTGTAAAATAATGTTTGGGGCCCGATGGGACTCAGGAGGCTGCGCCCCCGACTGGGG
>NW_025400995.1:8353608-8360082 GCF_015345945.1 Tribolium madens | reverse complement strand
TTTTGAATTAATTCTGTAGTAAAATCGAGCAAAATTATATTGGAAATAGCTAAAATTGCTTTGTTTCAGCCTAAAATTGGAATTTAAGCAATTATTTTAATAAAAAACATTAATTTTGAATTAATTCTGTAGTAAAATCGAGCAAAATTGTATTGAAAATAGCTCAAATTGCTTTATTTTGGAAGAAAACTCTTATTTAAGTTAGTGTTTGGTTGAAATACTTTGATTCAGGTTGATTCCCAACTTCAAATTGAGCCAAATCGATTGAAAATATCACAAATTGCTTTATATCAGCCTAAAATTAAGATTGAAGCAATTATACTTATAAAATACATTAGTTTTGAATTAATTCTCTATTAAAATCGAGCAAAATTGGAATGAAAATTGCTCAAATTGCTTTATTTTAGAAGAAAACACTTATTAGAGCCAGTATTTGGTTGAAATACTTTTATTTAGCTTGATTCCCACCTTAAAATTGAGCCAAATCAATTCAAAATATCACAAATTGCTTTATTTCAGCCTAAAATTAAGATTGGAGCAATTATACTTATAAAATACATTAGTTTTGAATTAATTCTGTATTAAAATCGAGCAAAATTGAATTGAAAATAGCTCAAATTGCTTTATTTTGGAAGAAAATTCTTATTAAAGCCAGTATTTGGTTGAAATACTTTGATTTAGGTTGATTGCCAACTTAAAATTGAGCCAAATCAGTAGTATATATAGTACCGGTGCTACCACGCATTTTTGTAGGGGAGCTCGATTTTCTAGAGAATAAAAAAACAGAAAAGCCTAATTTTGAAGCAAAATAGTTCGATTTTATAGGTAATAATTACATCTCCATTACACATTTTTCTGAGCAAAACAGCCCATGAAGTCAAAACACAAAAATCATCTATTGTTTTATGACCTTTTTTAAAATGTAAGCCGTGCGAAGCAAATTAGCATAGACAATATAATACATTCAATCCAGATCCGTTATTGGCGTGTTGGTAAGATACTTGCTTTCAATCCAGTCTCAATCGAGCAGCCGAAGTGCGCGGACCTGTTCAAACCTTTACCTGCTCAGATTAGCGACAACCCCCTGCGACTATCACTTGTGCTAGTTGTGCGTTCCACCTTGTGTGAAAAATCGTTTTTTCAAAACGAACCTTGTTCAAAGTGAGAAACAGGCCAAATCTCACTTACAAAACTGTGCCTGCAAAGCACACTCTTAATGCCATCGGGGATCGGACGAAAATCCGGAAACCGTAAAAAGTTCCGCTCATCCGAATTCCGCCCCCGGCGGAATTGAAACCACTGAAAGTGACGACCCAGCATCTAGTCACAACGGAATCGGAAATAAACTCCAAAGACCTGTTCCAATCGCCTCCGGCGAAGAGGACGGCCAGGACACCACCCCCAAGCCCAGGTAAGTCGAAGGTCAAGACCAAAAATAGATTTGATCCATTACAGGTGGAAGAAATGGAAACCGGGCCATCCAGAGAAGCAGACCAGTCCGCCGGCCCTTCCCAGGATTCGGAACAGCCGAGAAGAAGCCCCCCAGAAGAACCCCCACCGCCAATCGTGATTCAGTTCTCCAAAAAAACAAGTTGGTGAAAATTTCACCATAAAGTACACCCGGGAGAGAACAATCATCTCCACGAACACCAGGAAAGAATTCATCTCCATCAAGCAGAAGATGGAACAAGACGAACTGGAGTACCACACGTACACCAGCAGGGAGGAGAAAACCCACGCGTTTGTCCTCCACGGCCTTGACAAAAGGCCCAAAGTCGCCGAACTAGAAAAAGAAATGAAAGAGTAGGGTGTAGATCTCATCAACATTTACGAGATGAAAAATACTCAAAGGCCCTTGTTCCTGGTCATCACCGGAAAATATGAGACGCTGAACAGCATCTCTAAGAAATGCCAGACACTAAGCCACATTCGTGTGAGCTTTCACCGCTACGTTAAGAAAACCCACATCACGCAGTGCCACCGATGCCAAGAATGGGGCCATGCGACAAGCAACTGTCGCGCCAAGCCAAAATGCTTGAAATGTGCTGAGGGACATTGGACGAGGGATTGCGAAATCAGAGAAGACGTCGCACTCAAATGTGCAAACTGCGGAGGCCCCCACACCGCAAACAATCTCAATTGCCCCGTTTACCTTAAAGTGGTACAATACATCAACGAGAGAGTTGCACAAGAAGACGAAAATGCTGGCCGCAAATCCACCCAGTACATCCCAGCCCCGGCCCCCAAGACAAACGCTCGGACAAGGGCCCCCACGATACAACCGCAGCCCGTGCCCCCCATGATTGTATCAAACTGGCCAGCGCTGAGACAGCACCGCCCCCAAAATCTGATAGTGCGAGGTTTAGAAGGGGGCGAGCGCAAAGCCGCGAGCCACCTTTATAAATTTTGACAAAATCTGATAGTGCGAGGTTCAGAAGGAGGCGAGCGGCAAAGCTCCAAACTTCCTTTATTTTGACAATATCTGATAGTGTGAGGTTTAGAAGGGGCCGAGCAGCAATGCCGCGAGCCCTCTTTATAAATTTTGACAAAATCTAATACTGTGAGGTTTAGAAGGGGGCGAGCGGCAAAGCCGCAAACCCCCTTTATAAATTTTGACAAAATCTGATAGTGTGAGGTTTAGGAAGGGGCGAGCGGCAAAGCCGCGAGCCTACCTTAAAAATTTTGGCAAAATTGATAGTGTGAGAATCATTTTGACATTTTGACTTTATTTTGACAATATCTGATAGTGTGACGTTCAGAAGGAAAGCCGCGAGCCTCTTTGACAAAACCAATTAAGGGCTCAGCCCCCGTAAGCCCCATTCGGGGGCGCAGCCCCCATAATCCACAATCGTGTTTGAGCACATCAAGGCTAGCACGATATTTTGAAAAGTCTTAATTTACATTTTTTAAATATAAGCATTCCTATTTAAGCAATTTTTAACCTTTTTTTGCAAAATTGTTTAAACCGGTATTTCTAGACACTTCTTTAGTCTCCCCCACTGACTTTTGCAACACGATGTCTTGAAAAGTCTTGATTGACATTCTTTTTTAATCTAAGCATTTCTTTAAGAAATTTTTAAATGTTTTTTTGCAAGTCTAATTTTTTTTTAATCCAACACGTCTGACACTTTCTTAGTCTTCCCAACTGTCTTTTGTAGCACGATGTTTTGAATCGTCTCGAATGACATTTTTTTTTAATTTAAGCATTCTTCTAAGAAATTTTTAAATGTTTTTTGCAACTTTAGAAATTTTTTAAACCAATACATCTGACATTTTCTTAGTCTCCCCAACTGTCTTTTGTAGCACGATGTTTTGAAACGTCTCGATTTTTTACTACTAAATTTAAACGTTTCCTTAAGAATTTTTCTTCTTTTGAAAATCAAAAAGTCAGTACATTTAACACTTTCTTTTTACTTCAAGCCAAAGTAATCCGAAGTGGCCTAAAGTGACCTGAACCGACCTCACGCTACTCGAAGTGACCCAAACATTATTTTTTACACTCTAAAAGACACTTTACTAAACAAAAATGAAACTCTTAATCAAATTCGATAGGATTTGACCACATTTACTAATTACTTTTATAAAATACATTGATTTTAAATTAATTCTGTATTAAAATCGAGCAAAATTTAATTGAAAATAGCTCAAATTGCTTTATTTCGGTCTAAAATTGAAACTAAAGCAATTATTAAAAAAAAAAATTAATTTCGAATTAATTCTGTGTTAAAATCTAAAAAAATTGAATTGAAAATAGCTCGAATTGCTTTATTTTAGACGAAAACTCTTATTGAAGCCAGTATTTGGTTGAAATACTTTCATTCAGGTTGATTCCCGGCTTAAAATTGAGCCAAATTGATTGAAAATAACACAAAATGCTTTGTTTCAGGCTTAAATTAAAATTTGATAAAAATTTCAATAAAAATAAATTATTATTATTATCATTAGAATTTGTGCCAGCTTAAATTCATATAATCATTTGCGTCATTGTTTTTAATTTTACCTACACTTTTAAATTACTGATTTAGTGATTTTTACTGTGTAGTAAATGACTAAATTGTACTTCGATACAATTTTTGTTTATTTTTTTCAACTTTTTAAAGTTGATAAAAATTTTAATAAATAAAATTGTTATTAAAATTTTTGTCAACTTTTATATCATATAATCATTTGCGTCATTGCTTTTAATTTTACCTACGCCTTTAAATTACTGTTTTTTACTGAGTAGTAAATGACTAAATTGTACTTTTTAAAGAAAAAACGTAAACCAGTTATCCGCTTTTCAACCTTGAACTTGTATACAGGTTACTGTAAGAAAATTAAACAAGCAACGCTACAGTTATATTAGAGACACGAGGCGGAGGGGCGGGCTGTTTTAGAAAGAAAAGGTCGACGTTTTGCCCGCTCTTGTAAGGGGCATCTTCATGACAAGAAAGAATATGTCTCTTACAAGAATGGGCGAAAGGTCGACTTTTTCTTCTAAATTGACGCGGTCTAACCTAAAAAGACCTAGATTTCAACCTGACTCTGGCCGCGAAAGCCTACGTTCTTACATTTGAACGAATGACTGTTTGGAAAATTTGCACATTACAAAACATAAATTTTAAAAGTGGAAGGGCAAGAATACTAAGAACAATTATGTTAATTGACATTTTTCATGAAATAAAATCGGTCACGCTGTTTTTTAATGTTATGTTTGTGGTAGTTTCTATTTTTTAGTTTATTTATTTATTTAATAGCACCCTTTGACTGACTTTACGTGCCTGTCCATTTTTTATCTACTCGAACATTTTTTTATGGACTACAGTATTGGAAAGCATTAGGAAACTTAAAAAAATCGACATCAGTTACGCTGTTCCGCCATTATTGATTAACAGGCTGATCAATAAGAAATAGACGCCATCCGTGTCTTCACTGTCGGTAATACAGTCACTGTAGGCAGCGCTATCTACCAACCAGAGTCTCCATGTTAATAAATCAATTTAAAGAAAACTGTAAAAAAAAATAACTTAAAAGTGTAAACTTCAATTAGCTTTTATAAAACACTTGCTTTACGTTGATCTCACAATAGAGGGCATCAAGTGAAACAAATTATTTTTAGATTTAATACAGAATAATTCTTTTTCAATCGGAGTAATTTAAATTGTTTAATAGGTATCAATACAAAATAATTATCTTTAAAACAAATTTATGGTGTTTTTTATAAGATAAAGTTATAACTGTCATTAACAAAAATTTTATTCGCGTATGTTTCTACTAGTAAAAATGTATAATCTAAGTGAATTGATAAATAACAATCGATATCGTAATATGATATTCCTGTGCGTAAATTGAGTTTATTAGAGAGTGGAATATCCGTGAATCATCTATTTGAATAAAGTTTAATTGAAGAACCCTTTTGTCGCCCTCATGATTGATAAACTATTGTTGAAATGGGTTTAATACTCTGCGGCTTTTATTCAGCTAACCCCAATCTTATCATCAATAAGGTTAAAGTGTCTCATACATGGGGTTATTATTTAAATAACGCTTCAATTTTGCCGGAATTATTTCTGATGCTGTGAGCGGATTATTTCGCAGTTGCGAAAATCGATCGGCCGCCGCACAATGATTAATCATACAAATAGCAAGATTTTAAATTAGGTTGCTTGCAGTGCAATGATTCTAATTAGGTTTTCTTGACTACAGCCGTGTGTTTTTGTTGTAATCCAAACATATGTGCGTGAATAATTCGGATATTTTAAAGAAGACAAGTTCATCGTTCATTTGAAACTTTATCAAGATTGGTAGTCCATTTATGGTTGAAGAGAATTCTTCAGATGACATACTACAAGTAAGGTACATTAATTAGTCGGTTATTTTATCCCTTTTTTCAGACAGCTACTTCGCGTGTATTGTAAATAATTACATACACAACGACAAAACGCACATTTTTGTGGATATCACTTCAGGTTTTTTTGCGTTACCGATATGACATAATCCTAGTTTATGACTATTTACAAACACAAACTCTTCTGACATTTTGTTTTCTCCACCGATCAATATTTATATCACCGTATACTATTACACTAAACATAAAGTATAATTTAAAAAATCGGCCTAGTTAGGTGTTCTTTAATTTACAACCACACTCCCGTGCTGTATATAAAATGTAAACGTCATAAAAAATACATATCAGTTAGTAAACTTTATAATCATATTACCAGTGTTTCTACATTATGTGACCCTAGCGTATAGTGTCGAACGTGCCCGTTAAAATGGAGCATAGGTAAACTCACCAAATTGTTTCAACTTTCGCTTCGAGTGAATTGAGATTGCTGTTTAAGAACTTCTGATTCCACATCGAAAATGTCGACGATTTTAAGACCGATTACCGGAAACTCCTTTGTTCTCTGCTTTCATGATTCAATCACGTGGTGTCATCCCTGCCGCGCTTTAAAATTCGCTCTCAAATTGCTTTCGCAACAACTCAACACA
>NW_025400995.1:8342115-8353468 GCF_015345945.1 Tribolium madens | reverse complement strand
ATGACGAAAATGTTTTTTAATGGGTTGCCATTTTAAAAAAATTAATATTTTTAGAGAACTCAAATACAAATAAAAATTTCGAAAAACTTTCTTTTTGTAAAACATCACATTTTTATAGTACTTTATAATTCATTAATTATTTAAAAAAATAAATAAATACTTTAAGCAAAAAACGTTTGGTTTCATACTTTCTATTCACGACTTTATTAAGAACGGCTCGTAACACAAGACACGCTGACGCGCTCTCAACACCGTACCATCGGCATGTCACAGCATGGCATCGACCATTGGGGCCTTAAGCTATATAACAAGATTCAAGAGCTGATAAAAAAAACTAGCTACAACTCTATTTGAGAGGAAGGTCAAGAAGGCACTATTGGAAATAGGTTATTACTCCATACAAGAGTTTTTGGATAACCCTCCAGATATAAAATAAATGTATGTATTGTCCCATATACACTTACATGTAGATACATTATAACCTATTTTCCTTTTTTTTTTTGGTAAAACAAGTTATCCCTCAGCAGCCTGTATTTGATGGAGAGTAGGTCGGGGGGATTTTTTATTATTTTTTTTTTTTGTTTTTGGGCGCCACCCAGCCGAGTAATGGGCTATCAGTACCACGTGACTGGGAACGCAGCACTCAGCCAAAAAAGTAATAAATAAAGGGATATATTCGAAACTTATCTCTGATAAAACAATTAAATTAAATACTTAGATTAAAAAAATAATGACTGGAAATGAAATATAGCCCTATATCCCTTAGAATAGTAAATGTAAAATTTAAAATTTAAAATTAAAAAAAAATTTAATGAAAATAAAAGTGTTTGAAAATTAATAAATAAATAAAAGGGTATTAATGAAAGTAGAATACAAAAGATTTTTGATAACAAGTCGACCGCGGAATCACCGGACTTACGGCTAGACTTATCTGTTGTCAAACGCAGAGGATGGCGGAGACGACAGCCACCCAATGGGACAGGTACGAGCGGGTAATAATAGGTCTCTCCGGACTCCGCAGAAAACGCGACGAGTTCCTCCTTACTTGCTTCCCTGATTTATATGAGAGAACAATTAATATACCGCAAGATGCACAGATTTTATATTACCTCAGCGAGGGATGGCCGGTAGTAGAAAAAGAAGTACGGGATTCGTGTCGGAAATAGAAATCGGAATACTAAATTATAAGTGGCGGAAACAGTAGCTCTGAAATATATGATTGAAATAACGAGTAAAAAAGTTAATGCTCCTTTACCCTTTCAAGCAATTTTCCTAAGCACGTGGCAGGCTGGCAGTGGTACTAATTTCTTGGAAAAACTCCGATGAAATTCAGAAAATAAACGGTACGGTAAATAGCTTCCGGGGATTTACAGGCACCTGGTTCAGGTAATTTTAATTTTCCCAAATTTCCAAAAGGGATGCCACATGTATGGTGACAGATGGGAAAGGTTAAGTTTATTTATTATTGATCATTGTTGATTCTTTCACTGGGTGCTGGCATTCTGTGGCCAAGAAAACAGTGACGACTGCTGAGTCGCGAGAAAGATTGCAGAATATTTTGTCTCTTTTTGGTGCGCCCAAGCGAATCATTATGGATCCTGCGGCGTCCTTCAGGAATACAACATTTCCAAGGTACTTGGATGAATGGAAAATTGAATATCACTTTAGAACACCGGGTGTCCATCGTGATGGTGGACGGGTGGAGCGCTGCATGCGCGCGATGGGGGATCTAGTCAGAATTGAAACATAAATAAAGGCAGAATGGCCGAGCGGTCTATGGAAAATTCAATTAGTTTTGAAAACGATGGTGCAAAAGTCCATAGGTTTTACTCCATTACAACTGTTTTTAGAAATAGACCGTTCGACGCCATTAATACAAGCAGTGCTCATAAACCTGTCCCCAGATTTAAAGCCAATCAGAAATCGAGATTTGGACAGGCAGCGAGTGGCTGAGAAATTGTCCAGAACACTTAATTTCGAAGATGTCAATCGCAAGAGAAGAAACAATGTTCACTATTCCGTTGAGAGTTTTGTGTTAATGCATTGAGACTCTCAGATGCATATCAGTAAAAGCGAGTATGAGTTTCTTGGACCTTATGAGGTGTTAAAGTGTCTGCCCAACGACAGATATGAAATCAAAAAAGTGGGTTCCAAGGCAGCAAAGGAGCAGTTACGGCCATGGCCAACGCAATGGTCTTTAAGCTGTGACATGAGCGATATTTTGTAATTTCTGAAAGCAACGGACGAGAGTGACAATGACAATGATAATGATGACTCAGACAAATGATTGTTCAATTGTTATGGGTGAGTGAGTTTTGAGTTGGTATCTCTTCCAGTTGGTAGACTGCGGTCTCCACAAATTTGAATTGGTTGGTTGTTATTGGTCTCTGTCCCGTTAGAGGTAGAGCCAAGTGGTAGGCTGAGGTTTCCACAGTTTAATGTTCAGATTATTTTTTGGTTTCTGTCCCGTTAGATGTAGAATTGAGTGATAGGCTGCGGTCTCTAAAAGGGTGATACAGGAATCAAGTATCGATTATTGTTTTATGACTTGGTTGAATTTTTGGTGGGCTGTGGTCCTCAGAAAAAAAAAGGATAAGAAGGAAACAAAGGAAAAAAAAGACTAAAAAGTAAATGATTCTTCTTTTACAGGAGGTGCCGTACCGTCTACGTCTAAAGTGTCGAGATCGACACTGACGTCAGTCTAGACGTGTTAGAATTAGGAAATTGTTTTTTTATTTATTTTTAGTTGTTGAGGGTGTTTGTTCTTTTGTTCATTATTAATAAGATTTGTTATTATTTATGGCAGGATTGGGGAATCCACAATTTTTGAATAATTGTTCGAAAATTCTAGAAGCGATTACAATTGTCAGGTAATGTGTTTTTTGTGACATGACACATTTTCTTTGTGTTAAGAGACGTTATGTAAGTGCCAATAGCCGCTGCCGGTCGAATCGGGATTGCTCATTGTTCACGAGACGCTCGGGCAAGTTGCCGCTATGATTTATTGATAATTTTTGTAATTATTTTGAGTAATAAAAAGTCCACTGTTTTGAGTTCTGTTGTTTAATTGCTAACAATATATATGCACATATTTTACGAATTTTTCGTGTATATAATCCGAGGATTAGTCATAGCTTTAAAAATAATGGAGTTATGGCTTGAGACGTTTTTTTATAAAACAGCCTGTATAAAGACTAGCATTTACCCGCGACTTTGTCCTCGTAGATTTCTGATATAAAAATGGCTCGTTTACAAAACAATTCTGTTGGCTTATTCTATAAAGCTGGATAACTATGATTTCTTTGTACAGGGTCAGTCACAGGAGAGTTACTTTGAAAATTAATTAGTTTGCAACCAAAAATACCTTTAGCGTATGTACCTGGATATAATATTTTATTTAACTTAATTCAGTAATCAATGTGAGTAGGATGAAAATGAGTGAAGTCGTCAAAATGACAAATAATTGTCTACTGCTTTAAGGACTCTAATTTCATTTTCTGGGCCAGTAGCAGTAGCAGTAGCAGTCCTCTGATGGGGTCTTTCATTGGGGAAAAACCCTACGAGTAACTTTTTTTTTCATCATTACCCTCGTATAGAGCATCTCTTTATTAGTTGTAATTCAAATTTTTAAAAAAATATACCGAGTAGTTTTCAAGATATGATTTTTTGAAGTTAAGGCTCTAGGGTACCGAATGAACTGTTCAGATTTGGTGTACTGTAAGTTGCATACTCTATTTAGAATTTTATTCTGTGGCAGCTGTCAATCATCCGACCTTCTCTACCTGGTGCCTGGTCCCTTTAGTCATAAAATGGAAATAATGTAAACAAACAGAATTTCACCATCCATGAGTTTCCCTTATTTCAGAGTTTCAAATTCTAGCTTAGTAGAAAGAAATGTTCATTTTTCTCTTGATTTTGGACTTTTTTGACAATAATGTCACTTTGACAAATGAGTTGTCGCAAGTTAAATAAAAAAATGTGTGGGAAAAACATAATTTTGATAAATAGCAACTCAAAGAAAGTCATTTTTAAACCTCACAGCGCGCTACTATAGTCTGTGCTTTATTGCCATGATAACTGACATTTAAATACGCACTATTCAATGTAAAAAATGTGAAAAAATTGATAAATTTTCAATGTATTTTTTTATTTAACTAATTTTTATGTATTTATTTTTTTGGTGTTTTAAGTGTACACCAGGTGAATAAAAAGTATGGAACTAAGCGTTTTTTTCGTAAACTTACCACTTTACGACAAAAAAATAGTGTAGCGTAAAGTACAATTAAAATGTTTCAAAAATAACATTTTTCGAAATTTATTTATTTATATTTATTTTATAAATGTTAATGTAAAATTCAATAATGAAATCTAATGTCAAAGTTGTAATTTTTATCGTCTAGACGATAAAATTTCATTTCAACATGAAGAAAAGAGTAGATAAAATTCAATTTTAACATAGAGGATTGAATAAAAGAACGGTAAGAGCTACAAACTTGAAATTTGGTATGAAAGTTACTTGTAGGAAGGATGCAGCACGAAACAATTGGTAAAAATTGATCGCACCGTTCATCTTCCATAAGTTCATTATTAGTCATTATGCTCAGATAAACCAGGTGCTTATACCAACATTAACATCATTCAAGAAACACATTTGGGGTTTAAAAGTATTTTTAAATACAAATGTAGTATGTGTGGGGCAATAGGAACTTTTAGTACCGAAAAAGAAAATCACACAAATGAAGTAAATGAAGCAGCTGTTTGTGGCACAGTAGCAATAGGTGCTGGTTATTCTCAACTAACAGAACTTCGATGGAAGCTGCAATTATTTTAGATGGATTTTAAAAATCAATAGACATGCATAATGTAAGATTTAAAAACCTTATAGGAGATGGTGATAGCAGTGTTGAAATATCCGCATTTGAATTCGAACTTAGCCCCACTTCCTGGGGTGGAAGTAGATGTCACCCTAACGGTAGAAAAAGGAAGGAAGCGGGGGTGAAACGAACCAACGCTCTCTTGCAACTCAACAAGTGACCGAATCGAAATGTGTCGTGTTCCTCTCATTTGTTTTTGAAAGTTCTCCTTTTGTTTGTTCAAGTGTTTTGTTGTTGTTTTAACTTAAAATCAAAGCTTTTGTAAAACCCCGCCGTTTCGTCAAACAATTAAAGCACCGATTACGATTACCCGATGTGACGGTGTGAACCGCGTTTTTTGGAAAAGTCGTGCTATTTCCAAATTTCCCAGGACATTAGCCTATTGGGGAAATTGTTGCCAAGGTAGGGTTGAATTCTTTAATTAAAACGCCGTCTGGCTAAGATGCTGTCGGAAATCTCACGCCATAAAATCCGCCATCACTGTATGACGTCATGGACGCCATGATAGAGTTTGTAAGGTGTATCTATCAAAATACCTCCAATCCGCTTAAGTTTCTTGATAATTTGTGTTCATGCATGTGAATTAGGTTTTTCTAAATTTGTATTAACAATTATTTTTGAGATTTGTTGTGTGGGGGCGTCGAGGCGAGTCTTTGTTTTGTTTTCCACGTGTTGGTAAATTTAAACTGTTGTTGTTAGTTTGCGATAGCCTGTGCATTTGAAAATTGAAATAGACAAACTTAAAATCCAGTAAATAACTCAGAACATTTATGCAAATTATCATTTCTTGTGACTTAAGTTGTCGGTTCGCTTCTGTCAAACACCGAAAAAAAGCATGCCCACGAGAAACTATTACCGAGGGGATGACTTGCGAACGTGTCTTATGGGTTTTGCTCGGGAGTTTTTTGCGTGCGAAAGAAAGAAAGCGTGCTCACGAGAAACTATTACCGAGGGGATGACTTGCGAACGTGTCTTATGGGTTTAGCCCGGGAGTTTGCAGTGAAAAAGTGGCGCCGAACCGAGGGGATGACTTGGCAAGGTGTTCCACACAGTAGTTTTCAAAAACAACCGCGCTGTAGATTTCAAATCACCCGCGCTGTAACTTAGTCGAATCGATGACAAGAGCCAAGATTAAAATTCTCAAACTTCGTATTTTTTTTTGTGCCCGCTAACCTCATTGCAATTGAACTGAATTTCTATCATAATAACCAATGTTACAACCTAGTTCTCCAATACTCTGTCATAATCTAAATGTAAAACTCGTGTACAGTTTTGTTTTTGTGTTGTTGTTAGTAAAATCCATGTAATCATCGTTTTAAACAACCCCAAATAGTTGATAAATAAATAGAGCCTCTAGTCTACGGCGTCCCTAACACTTTGAGGAATTTAAACCATTGTTGACACATGAACCCGCTTTGCAAATTGTCTTACATGTTGTAATTGTTTTTGTTATTTTGTTGATTGAAAATATTCAATAAGCATTGTTTTTGGACACGGTTTAGGAAGGTTTTACCCGGTCCTTCCTGCAGTGATTAATCATGAGTAAATTTTGATTTGTATAGTTTTTAATGTTTTGCTTTACAGGATTTGTCGTTTGTTTGATTGTTCATAACTTTTTTTGTTGCCGTTTGGTTTTTTGTTTTTTTTTACATTCACACTTCACTTTGATTTTCTCGATTGTTTTACATGACTGCAGGAAATAAACAATAAATGCTTTCCTTCCAATTTGAGTTTTATTCGTGCCCTTTCCAATTTGAATCTCACGCATCATGCGCATTCGAACAATTTGGCCGCCAATTTTTGACAAACACAACGTAGGTTCCTAACCACTTCGATGACGATCACGATTTTTCGGCCATTTTGTTTTCATTTGAATTTGGCGCTCAGGTATTCACTTTCGGCGGGCAGGGTATGGCCTTTTAGGTCATCACAGTGTCTACAAAAAAATTCGTAATGCAACACCCTATGGACCTAATTATTTCATTCAAAAAACTGAATGCCGAAATCATATATTACGAAATTTTTGTACCAAAATTAGAGAAATCGCTAAAACTCCCCGATCCGACATAAATATAAAAACATTCTTGCGCAACAATTACTTGAAATTTAGAACAGCAATTGTTTCAGCTATAAAATACAAAAAAAACGAAAGCTGTACAATTCATCAAAAAACAGAAAACTTGAAAAATGATAATTTAAATGGACCCGCACATATTTTTGGTGATCATTCAAATTGCGCTTCGTATTTCTGTAAGACAGTTGGTCAAATAACAAATGCAGTTGCATATTCTGATTTTTTAAATAGTTCCTTGTTTATGTTGTTCATGCGGGCATTAAAAAGAGTTGCAAATTTATTTTCAAGTCTTTTGTACGATGTCGATAATAATTCTGTTGAGTCATTTAATTCAGTAGTTAACAAACTTGTTGAAGGGAAAAGAATAAATTTTTCAAATCGCGGTTCTTATCATGGAAGATGTTTTGCGGCTGTTTTAAATTTCAATAACAAAAACAAATTTGTATTTAAAGTTATGGAAAAAATATCTGGTACTAATGGTATCTACACCACAAAATGTTCAAATCGCTTATTAAAAACCAGAGAAACCCAAGCTGCGAAATTAAATAAAAGAAAAATTCGTATTCAAAGTGCAGATTCCGATTATGGTGCGACTGATGGCATAATAGATATGCCAATGGAGACATGAAAAAACAAAAAGTGAGTTTTTAACTTGGCTGCTTGCGATATTTTAAAAATCCCTATTGAAACAATTGGTCAACGTAATAATGAGCAGTGGGATAAAGAAAGAAATAACAGATTAACAGGTAGTAATTTTGGAAGAATTATAAATATGAAATGTAAAACCAATACAGCAAATACTGTAAAAAATATCTTATTTAGTGTAGGTGTGTCTAAATTTAAAAAATTGCCTGAACCTCTACAATGGGGTATTGATAATGAAGAAAAAGCAAAGGAAAAGTTTGAGCAAATCACAGGTTTCAAGGTGGACTCATGCGGCTTTTTTGTTGATGAAGAAAAAACATTTTTAGGTGCAACACCAGATGGATTAGTCGGTTAAAATGCTATTGTTGAAATTAAATGTCCATTTAGCGCGAGAAACACCGATATTAAAACTGCCATAGAACGAAATAATACACATAACACAATAACGATAAACATAATATGTGTCTCACCACAAATACCTAGAATCTTTTTTAACAAAAAATTCATTTGGCTAATTAGAGCTGTCCGAAAAGACCAACCCAAATAATAATCCCTAAGCAAAAACCGTCCTTAGTAAAATTAATATAAATATTATATTTTAATTTTTTATTTTTTAGGTTTACGTATTGGTCTTAGTGCCCTTATATTAAACCTATCTCTTTTTTGAATTTATTTTTAAATAGATGAATAATAAAAAAATTGAAGTTATGAAATGAACTAACAATTCTCTTCTTGAGGGGTGCAGATGCATATCTTTGCTTTGAACAATCGCAATAAAACGATCATGTTGTGGGTTACACCCTGCGGTGCGGCCCGGCTTGTCATAAATTATGCTCCAGGTACAGAGGATCGTAAAATGATGTGTATTATTGGTTGCCTACTTTCAATTTAATTTTTGCTTTATATCAAAGAATCAAGAACAGTTATCAAATTCGCATTATAACAGGGGTGTGTATTTTTAAATTACCTATAAACTGTTTTTTTTTTAAATTCAATACGGTATACCGTTATCAAAAAATCTTAATGATTAAAATTTTCACATTTTATTCAATAAAAAAATATCTATTAACTTATTTAAAGCGGGAATATGATCCTGGTCTCTATTTACCTTTAAAGAAACACTACAAACATCAAGAAACTCTTCAAGTCTAAATTTGCGACTAAAAACAAAGAAATAAATTTACATGTAATAGGTATACGCCAGCTTTCAGGGGGTCTGGTGCCTTAAGGTTTGCTAATCAAGCATTACGCCAAATAGGAGAAATGCATGTTCATCTTACTTAAAATTGCATTTTTATAAAAGTATTTGTTTTAAGACTCTTCTTTTACTTAAAAATGGTCAATTGCATCTTCTTTGTCCTAATTAGAATAAACAAAAACTGTTTGTTTACTTAAAACAAATAAAGAGTATCTGCGTACTAATTAAAGCAAATAAAGAGTTTTTTTGTTGTAAAAATGACCACTGATCATTGAGCAAAGAGGATCTAGAAGTTTAAAGCACGAGCCTTAAATATAAGGGCAAATATTTTTCAAATCAAATCACTTTCCATTCAGATTTCGACTTGTTCAGTTTGCTCTAGCGTTCTGAACTTTTTTTGAAAATGTTCTGAGCAAATGCTTTCTCATCACTTTCGAGTGATGTTAAATGCAATAAGTCACCTGATTTATTTTGTTGGTACATTCTACGATTAGCTTCAGTTAGCCTGTAGGTAGTAGTTGTTGTGATACAGTTGCACACGAAGCAACTGACTTATTACATTCAACATCAGTAGAAAGTGATGAGAAAGCATTTGCTGAGAACATTTTCAAAAAAAAGTTCAGAATGCTAGAACAAAGGAACAACTTAGAATCTGAGTGGAAAGTGATTTAATTTGAAAAAGATTTGCTCTTATATTTAAAGCTACTGCTTTAAACTTCTAGATCCTTTTTGCTCAATGATCAGTGATCATTTTTAGAACAAAAAAACTCTTTATTTGCTTTAATTAGTACGCAGGTACTCTTTGTTTGTTTTAAGTAAAGAAACAGTTTTTGTTTATTCTAATTAGGACAAAGAAGATGCAATTGACCATTTTTAAGCAAAAGAAGAGTCTTAAAACAAATACTTTTATAAAAA
The DNA here is from genome assembly GCF_015345945.1 of Tribolium madens. Classification (NCBI taxonomy): domain Eukaryota; kingdom Metazoa; phylum Arthropoda; class Insecta; order Coleoptera; family Tenebrionidae; genus Tribolium; species Tribolium madens. The sequence goes on along the minus strand of NW_025400995.1, from coordinate 8,343,762 downwards.
TGCAATTTTAAGTTAGATTAACATGCATTTCTTATATATGGAGCAATACCTGAATAGTAGACCTTAACTTCAAAAAATCATATCTTAAGAACCACTCGGTATATTATTTTAAAAATTTGGATTCCTACTAATAAAAAGATGCTCTACACGATGGTTACGAAGAAAAAAAATTACTCGAAGGGTTTTTCTTAGATAACTTCGATTTTCTTCGAACTTTTTCGAACACTGTTAGAAGAAAAATTTGCCAATATTAAATTTTAAATTGCATATCATTCTAAAGGGCAAGTCCATCCCTTTAGAATGGTCTTTATTTGAAGAAATTCGGCCTAATAGTTATTGAGTAATGATTTTTTAAAGTTAAAGTATTTAAAATTAATTTAAATTAGAAAAAAATTATTTAGTTCAAAGTGTGTGGACTTTTTGAAATTTTTTTAGTGTATTTGATTTGTCTTACTGAGGCGAACAAAATGATATAAAATTTGTCAAGTTGTCACGACATGCCTTTTTTTTGCCGGCCCGTGTAATACATTGTATTAACGAAAATTGACGGTTCCTTTTTAAATATCAAAATGAAAAGCTATGCAAAGTATTCTTGTATTCAATTTTATAATTTATAAAAATAAAGAAGCTAGACGCCTATGTGAATTGTATAATGAGTTGCTGCTCAAATTATTTCAGAAGTAACTCTCCTGTGACTGACCCTGTATGAGATTCAGTTATAGTCTCGTTCTTTGCATAGGCTTTATTTATGAATTATAGGTAGTGAGTAACCCGTTGTTTGATCACAGATTAACTGTGGTTATACAACAGATTAGCTATTAGCAAGCAGCTAATCTGTGGTTATTTATTTATAATACTAAAGCGTGACAGTGTTGTCGCACTCGAAAATTCTGCTCAGCTAAAAACTTTTTTTCTACGTCTTTAAGACAATTTTTTTAAATACTAGAGTAGAAAGGAGAGGCATTTATTTGTCGTTGTCAACATTTCGAATGGATTGGGGGGCTGCCAGAGTCTTTATTTACACTTTTTACATGTGAGACACATTGACCGCGTAAAGGACACTTCTTAGAGAGAGATTGTTTTTTTTGACACATTATTGGTTGTTTAACATACCACGTGATTGTTTACGTAAAAAAATTTTACGCGAAAAAGTCAATGTGACATTTCTTGCTGTCACATCAAGTTGTTGTGTCACGCAAATTTATTTCAAAAGAAAAACTGTTTGTAATCCTTTTGTAATGGGTTGTGATTTATTTAAAAGTGATCAAGTTGGATGTGCAGTGTCTATTTTTGGTGTTTTGGTGAGTGCCGATGGAATTTTTAATAAATTGTGTGGGTCTCAGTGTGGCCAGTGACGGGGTAGCGACTTATATAACTTGGAAATTATTATGAATTTTTAAAAATAAAATCTTTATTCGAACAGACAGAGATTCGGTATTACAATGTTACATCTTCTAATAATTACTTCAATTTATATACAAATTTTATGTACTTTTACTGATAACAGTGATAACTAATTATTTGTATTTATATTTATGTTCCCTTTGAACTCTAACATAACTCCTCCCTCCTTAAGCTGGAAAATAATACGGAAGTGTTGTTTTCCTTTTGGTTTTCCTGAGTTGTTGTAGAATTGGAAGTTGCATC
>NW_025400995.1:8340263-8342015 GCF_015345945.1 Tribolium madens | reverse complement strand
TCCAAGAAGAAGCATAATTAATATGTTTGTGTGACATAGAAAACATGTCTATGAATTGTTGGTTGCCCAACGCAGAAGCACGCTGGTTACCGATGGTTGAAAAGAAATGTGATAAGGTCTTATCAATGTAATCGAAAGAAGGGAAGCTAATTGATAAGGATGGCTTCAAATTGTGTCTCACCGATAGATAAGACGTTTTCACCCACAAAATTACTATGATAATTTCTCGCTATGGCACACGTGTTTACCGTTCACGATCAAAACAGTTAATTCTTTTATTTTTCTTATAAAAATAACTTTAAGTAACTAACCACACATTTATCAGCAAACGTCAGAAAAATTACACTTTTATGACTAACTGACACAAGTAAAAGTTTTACCTTGTTTTTTCGCCTAAACGTTTTTCACTTTCACTTGACAGTTACTTTGACATTTACCAATGTTGTCTCTTTCTTGTTTCTTTTGTTGCTTCAGCATTTTCTGGAGAGGTACAGTGTAGATTATCAGCATTCGCCATTTTGCACTATAAACTAGGTACACTAGTTATTCACTAGTTAAATCAGTACGAAAATCTCAACACAAATTCCGAAACTGACGCGTGACGTTTGTTATAATTTTATTCCAAAGCGTCCTGATTATTGTGGTGATTTACTTTATTATTAGTGTGTTGCTTTTGCTCTCCATCGGCTAAAATATTATGTTATTTGGAGTAAAACTGAGTTTATGTAGCTCAGCTGAATCATTTGTCTCACTCCGTTCGGGAAAATGAACGTGCAGCTTCGCCACATAAACAATAACTTTTACTCGTAATAGCAGAATATACTATTATTTTCAAATTGCACATACTGGTTAGATACAAACTACAAAAAATTATTTGCATACAAGTAACAGAGTAGTTCTTGAATGTATTTATCTTCGTAGATTATACAGAGTGTTAATTTTAAAACTTGCAATCTGCGATATCTCTAGAACTGAAAAAGTTATCGAGAATCACTGAAAACCGTTTCGGTGGTTTCTAGAGTGAATCAAAATGACATGGTAAGTGACGCACCTCCCCCACCCTTGAAGCCACAGCCACCTCATGTTGAAAATTTTAAATGGCACTACCCTACTTGTGATACATCGTTGGAAAGCTCATAACAAGCGCTTTTCAAAAATGACATACAACAACCTCTTTAGTAAAGCCACTTTTTCAATTATTCAAAAACAAAGACTTAATTTATTTATTTGTTATATTCAAGGGTGGGTGGAGGTGCGTCAGTTACCATATTATTTATGTTCCCCCTAGGAACCACCAAAAGGGTACTGAGTGATTCTCAATAACTTTTTCAGTTGATCGATATTGCCGATTGCAAGTTTTAAAATTGACACAGTGTATACAGGGTGCGCCAGAACTCGCGCCCCAGAGAAAAATTTTAAGTAAGGTAAGATACCAGGAACATGGAAAAAATGTTTAAAAAATTCTATCTGTCAAAAAATTTTGACATTTATTTTTTGACATATGACATTATATATACTAAAGCGTGACAGTGTTGTCCTTTTCTAATTCGAGTCGAAAACATGTCCTTGAGTTGGCTATTTTYACTATTAAACTAGATCTTTATGATGGATTTTTTTGTCACTAACTAAACCTGAAAGGATGACCGAATGGTGTAGGCGCTATCCGATTACGATTGGGGGGCTATTAAAAATGCGGCAGTTGATTTAATTTTGAGATTTTTGACGTTTTGGGTAAATTTATTTTAGAAAAAG
>NW_025400995.1:8335105-8337001 GCF_015345945.1 Tribolium madens | reverse complement strand
ACTGAAAGGATGACCGAATGGTGTAGGCGCTATCCGATTACGATTGGGGGGCTATTAAAAATGCGGCAGTTGATTTAATTTTGAGATTTTTGACGTTTTGGGTAAATTTATTTTAGAAAAAGATAAAGAAAAAAATCACGGGGTCTGTCACAATTACCTTTCATTGGCTAGAATTTTTTCAGAGGTTTATTGATTTTTTCCGAAAAAATTCGACAACTGTCAGTCTGACGTTTCTTTTGTGTCATCGAAATGTGTCGTCTAACAAAAGTGCTCGAAATTGTTTTAAAATCGGTCGTGATTTATTTAAAACTGTTCAAGTTGGATGTGCAGTGTCTATTTTTGGTGTTTAGGTGAGTGCCGATGGAATTTTTAATAAATTGTGTGGGTCTCAGTGTGGCCAGTGACGGGGTAGCGTCGGTCTGAGACGACGATACAATTTTCGATAAAAATGCATAAAATCTTATTTAAAATTGGTAGGTGGTGGTTTGTGAAACATTGTTCAAGACTCGAAAGCCCCCATATAAACGAAATTTTGCCAATTTCAAGAAATTTGAGGTTACCTGTTAGCTGAGAAACGAGAGCCGCGGATTTTGGGCCATCGAAAGGAACCTATCTAAAATAGAAATTATACTTATCTGCTAACATAAAAGAGCAAGATGGTAAGTCGTCAAGTGTCGTTTAGGACTTTAAGAGCCCCAAATTAAGAATGTCTAATTTGAGGTTATGAGTTATGACGTGATTCTATATTATTCGGATGGACACAGATTACTTGCAGATACGACACTCTTCYAAACCACAGATTATCTATTTTACAACAGATACGTCACTCTTCTGAATTAAAATAAATTCGGCGTCGCCGTGACCTCGGTGGTCGACTGTGATTGGCTAACCCAAACTTATGCCGTATTTATGAAGGATTTGGATTAGCTTATTTGGTGCGATTATTGATACTATTGCATACATTGCCAACCGAATCCCCTAAACTTTTACTACGTGCTTACTATGATAGTAAAATGTGTAACATAACCTTAAAATTGTTTATTATAAAATTATAAAATGTATTCATAAGTGTTTAATTACACTATTAAAATAAATTAAACGAAATTTGCTGCTTTTTAAATAGCTTCCAGTTAAGGTAAAAATTGTCTTTCTCTTTTTGATTAGAATTTTGTTGGACGAAACTGTTTTTATTAATAGCCGCTGCATTTTTCAAGGTCAACGAAACCACACAGCGCGCTACTATAGTCTGTGCTTTATTRCCATGATAACTGACATTTAAATACGCACTATTCAATGTAAAAAATGTGAAAAAATTGGTAAATTATCAATGTATTTTTTTTATTTAACTAATTTTTGTGTATTTTTTTTTTGGTGTTTTAAATATATACCAAGTGAATAAAAATTATGGAACTAAGCCTTTTTCGTAAACTAACCACTTAACTAATTAGTGTAGCGTAAAATACAATTAAAATGTGACCATTTATCAAAAATAACATTTATCGAAATTTATTTATTTATTTTATAAATGTTAATGTAAAATTTAACAATGAAATCTAATGTCAAAGATGTAATTTTTATCATCTACACGATAAAATTTCATTTTAACATGAAGAAAAGAGTAGATAAAATTCAATTTTAACATAGAGGATTGAATAAAAGATTATATGGGTAGAATAAAATTATCAAAAAAAAATAAAAATTAAAATAAACCCAATAATATGAGCCGTGGTCGGGAGCGAAGCCCCCGCGAGCCCCATCGGGGGCGCAGCCCCCGTAAGCCCCATCTGGGGCCGCAGTCTGATGTGACCTAAACATTATTTTACATGGTCTAAAAGACACTATGTGTTGTGTATTTTTTTATTTTTTTCAAGTGACGCGAATGAATTTAGTGAAACG
>NW_025400995.1:8321973-8328455 GCF_015345945.1 Tribolium madens | reverse complement strand
GTTTTTTGCAAGTCTAGAAATTTTTTAATCCAGTACATCTGACACTTTCTTAGTCTCCCCAACTGTCTTTTGTAGCACGATGTTTTGAAACGTCTCGATTGGCATTTTTACAACTAAATTTAAACATTTCCTTAAGAATTTTTCTTCTTTTGAAAATCAAAAGTCAGGACATTTAACACACTAACCCGAAGCGGCCTAAAGTGACCTGAACCGGCCTGAAACAACTCGAACTGACCCAAACATTATTTTTTAAAATCTAAAAGACACTTTACTAAATAAAAATGAAACTCTTAATCAAATTCGATAGGATTTGACCACATATACTAGCTTTTATATCTATTTAATGATACTGATGATCTTGTATATGTTTTTTTACAATTATTTAGTAAAGGTACAAAAAGCCACAAATAACATTGAACAGAGTTACAATTTAGGATACAGCTTCCTTGTTTCCTCTTTTAATAGCCTATAGCAAAAAAATTGTAAAATTATTTTTCCAACAGAAATAAATAGAGTCAAAGTGCAAATTTTAAACCCTCATAATTTCGAAATTTTTATAAATAAATTTTTTTTAACATTTTTGCCATGTACCTGGTATCTTACTTTATATGGCATTTTTCTCTGGGGCGCGAGTTCTGGCGCACCCGGTATATGCTTTTCACAAACAAATTGGAAAAGATCTTGTATGAAACACGATGCAAAATGGCTGTTTTTTGCACACGACGTGTTACACTCGTGGTCCAAACTTCACGTCTAGTGAAAAACACGCTCATTTTGCAACTTGTTGCAATAATAGCTATTTTTAATCATTTTCTCCTGGTAAACAGTACATTACCTTCTAAATCAAAAATCAATCAATTTCATCCAACAAAATCACTTGAACGTCGAACGCCGTACTTTGCAAAAATTTTTCATTTGAGAGTGTACAAACATCATTATAACAATGAACTGATTAATACTAAACTTAAGACATTTTTAATGATAACTTGAGTAAAAAATAGATTTTATTATTAATTTCTTTCTAGAAAACAATACATTACATTTAGGTAAATATTTTATAAAAAACCACTCAAAAAGTCAACCAGTTTTATGCTTGAACATCAAACACCGCACATCGCAAAAATTGGCAGAGTGATTCTAGCCTTAATTGAGTTTCTAGAAATATTATAATAACATAAACTGATTAATACTAAACTAGTTATCAGAAAAAATACAATATCAAAAGAAAAATTAAAAAACAAATTAGGGAAAAATCAACCTACACATAGTAAGTTCAGAAAATAAATCGAACATAAATGCTATAGGTTTATTTAAGTAATTTTTGCTAATTTCTTGAATAAAAAAATGTTTTTGTTTCCAATTTCTTTCTAGGAAACAAGTACATTACTTTTGGGTTAATGATTCATGAAAAACAACACAAAGAGGCAACCAGTTTTATACAATAAAATCGCTTAAACACTTCGCAAAAATTGCTAGGAGTGATTCTAGCTTTAATTAAGAGTTTAGAAGCATTATTACAACAATACACTGATTAATGCTGTAATAGTTAACAGAAAAAAATACAATATCAAAAAAAATACAATACAAATCGTAATCCACAAACATGCGGAATCCGAGATCCTGAGATCCGATGGGCGGATCTCAGAACGTTTGAACCAGTTTTTCGGCATCCACGGGATCCAGAGGTGCAGGGGACGGAATATTAGCCGGATCTCGTTTTCCGCAATTTGGTCTTGGTGTATATTTTTTGCAGTTCTGAGTTTTATGGTCCAGAGGACGCTGTGATCGATTTTGTATAAAAGTCAAAAGGTATAGGAGACCATTTCGAGGTCCGACAATTGACAACATCGCTTGGATCTCGGATTTCGCGTAATTACCTAGAAGTGTATATAGATGGACCTCGCATTGTGCATAAATACATTAAAACTGAATTAAATTATATATGTGAAAAAAGGACAAGACATACTTTATATGGGAATTTTACGACCACTCAAATAGAATAATTTTTATATCAATCGACGAGTCCCAAAAAGCTAAACAAATCATGTTATTGTGCCAAACGTGTAGTTTAATTAGAAAAGCCGGAAATTGCAATCAAAGTCAAGATATGTCCCATAAGAAAAGCTTTGTGGCGGTTTTTCAGTATGTACAAAAAGCTTGTAAATATTGTAGATTTACAACACTTGCCCTATAACTATAATTTGTAGATTGGGGTTCAGATACTTTTACATTCGCCAAAAGTCAAAGTGTTGAATTCATTTTCAAAAAAAAATATTGTATTTAATATCTTAAGGGAGTACTAATACCACTCTCCAAAGCGACCTATAATATAAAAATTATTTTCATTAATAATTTTATACCGATTTATAAACGGAATATTAAATTTTGCTAAGTAACATATAATGTTTCCATTATGATGAATGGATTATTTCTAAACTAATTAAAGTAAAAAACGAGGTGAAAAAATGCAAAATCAATTTTTTAAGATGAAAAAATACAGTTTATTTTATTAAGGAAGCTTGGGAATAAACAAGGGCATAAGAAAGTGCACCATTATCGGTTTCGCAAAATTTAAACGGAAAAACAATCATTTAAATTAATACCTAATATTTGATAAAGTAAAAAACTACTATCACTATTGTTTACCAGAAAGAAAATAATAAAAAAACACTCTTTTACTCGAAAAATTAACAAAAATACAGGTGCGCCAGAACTCGCGCCCCAGAGAAAATTTTCAAGTAAGGTAAGATAACAGGAACATGAAAAAAATGTTTAAAAAATTCTATCTGTCAAAAAATTTTGACATATATTTTTTGACATTTGACATTTTTTTATATCTATTTAATGATACTGATGATCTTGTATATGTTTTTTTACAATTATTTAGTAAAGGGACAAAAATTTTGCCAATAAAAGCCACAAATAACATTGAACAGAGTTACAATTTAGGATACAGCTTCCTTGTTTCCTCTTTTAATAGCCTATAGCAAAAAAACTTGGAAAATTATTTTTCAAACAGAAATAAATAGAGTCAATGTGCAAACTTTAAACCCTCATAACTTCGAAATTTTTATAGATGAAATTTTTTTAACATTTTTTCCATGCTCCTGGTATCTTATATGGCATTTTTGTCTGGGGCGCGAGTTCTGGCGCATCCTGTATATAGGAAAATCTCTACTGCATTTGAATTCAMATTTTTTTGGTTAAAATTAATTGTAAATTGGCGTAGAAAATGATAACACTTTTATTTTTTGTTCCTGTTTTAAGTCTATATTAATGTTGCCTTGCAGGAAATTTGAAAAAAAAAAATAAGAATATCCGAAACAAATCTACACTATGTCCCCAAATTGATTTTTCAAGAGGAATTTTTTTTTATCTTTGATTTTACCTGACTCAGTGGAAAGAAAAGTTCATTTTTCTCTTAATTTGAGACTTATAATTATTTTTCTCTGCGTTTTAAATCTCATCACAATGGCGATTTTACTTTTTTGACAACGATGTCACTTTGACAAAGAAGTTTACGGAAGTTAAATAACAAAAATGTGGGTGAAAAAAACAGCTTTCATCATCATCATTATTCAGTTAATTTTCAAAGTGACAACATTGTCAAAAAAAATTAAACCGCCAATGTTTTAGGAGTTATGAAGCAGAGAAAAATTATTCTAAAATTATTAGTCTAAAATCAAGAGAAATATAAACGTTATTTCCTASTGAATCCGAGTAATGAAKTTTTAATTACAGATTTGCTCGTTTCAGATAAAGCAATAGATGTTTTTCCTTTACAGTCTTGGAGTTAAATAAAAGATTTTTTTTCCTCTTGTAAACTCAATCTGGGGACATACTGTACAGTTTTTATTTTTAATTTGTTTCTTCAAATTAAGTGAAGATTTGTTTTTTTACAAAATTTTTCGATTTTTTTTTTTTGGTATAGGATTTATTTATTAACTACTTTAGAACTAAACAGTTAATTAATATAATGAGATTTTATATACCCAAGTAAAGCTAAAGCTCTTAGCAATTTTTGCAAAAAACTGGTTGACTTTTTGAGTTGTTTTTTATAAACTATTTACCTAAATGTAACATATTGTTTCCAAGAAAGAAATTAATTATTAAATCAATTTTTTACTCWAGAAATCATCAAAAATATCTTAAGGGAATCTGTAACATTTATCTRCGATTTATTTCCTGAAATTATGTGAAGGTTGAAGTTTTCCTAATTTTTTTTGGTATTGTATTTTTTTCTGTTAACTATTACAGCATTAATCAGTGTATTGTTGTAATAATGCTTCTAAACACTCAATTAAAGCTAGAATCACTCCTAGCAATTTTTGCGAAGTGTTTAAGCGATTTTATTGTATAAAACTGGTTGCCTCTTTGTGTCGTTTTTTATGAATCATTAACCCAAAAGTAATGTACTTGTTTCTTAGAAAGAAATTGGAAACAAAAACATTTTTTTACTCAAGAAATTAGCAAAAATTACTTAAATAAACCTATAGCATTTATGTTCGATTTATTTTCTGAACTTACTATGTGTAGGTTGATTTTTCCCTAATTTGTTTTTTGATTTTTCTTTTGATATTGTATTTTTTCTGATAACTACGTGGATGAAACTGATTAATTTTTTGATTTAGAAGGTAATGTACTGTTTACCAGTACAGTAATCACAAAAAGCTATTTTTGCAACAAATTGCAAAATGAGCGTGTTTTTCACTAGACGTGAAGGTTGGACCACGAGTGTAACACGTCGTGTGCAAAAAACAGCCATTTTGCCTCGTGTTTCATACAAGATTTTTTTCAATTTGTGCGTGAAAAGCATAGGTATCAAATTCGAAATTTAAATCTGTGATTTCAATAATTTCCCAAAATTATACCTGTGTCTGGACATTGCTATAAAAATAGTGTTAATTGTTATCTTTATGTCACACTTCTTAACACAAGTAATAAAATAATGTCATACTTTATAACTAGTGAAAAAAGTAAGAACATTTAACAACTAAAATGGCATATCACAATTGTTGCTTTTCACAATTTGGTATTGTATCGTGTTATTTTTTAAGGAAAAAGATTTAAATAAAACATAGAGAGCTGTCTTGTAATGACACTTGATATTTGTCAGAAATTAGAACGCATTAATTTTGTACTTTGGTTTATACTTGAACTTTTTGTATTGCTTAATTGTACAGAGAACTGCATTTTAGATGTCCGAATAGGGAATCTTCTAAACTAGGAGGTTTAGCCAAAAACGAGTGATACATTCTTGGGCTCATTTTTTGAGAAAATAATATTGGTTAAAACCGCATACTGCTATCGTTTTTTATTTTTGACTTATAGACAAAAGTTGACATTTTAGCGAAATCTAAAAAACTTCACATCTTCTTTATTCTAGAAGATACGGATTTGAAATAAAGACATTTCACATGTACTTTTACGAGAAATTTAATAATGTAGTTAACAATTTTTTTCCGGTATTTGTTTAGCTGTAATAACATAAATGTGTGTAAGTCGAAAACAGAAAACGATAGCGGGATGCGGTTTTAACCAATATTATTTTCTCAAAAAATACGACTAAGATCCAAAATGTAGCACTTCTTTTTGGTTAAATCTCTTAGTTTTGGAGATTTCTTATTCAGACATCCAGAATGCAGTATTCTATGCATTTAATATCAATGTTTCGAAATAAATAGCTGTTTTTAGAGTAGATAATTCTTGATTTTTTTTTACGGACGTGAAATAATTTTTATATCCAACTTGTCAATAAAGTATCTTTTCTCTATTCGATGGATTTGCACACTCGCTTCGCTCGTGCTGCAAATTTTCCATTTCTTAAAAAAGCTATGCTTTACTTACTTATTTAATTTATTACTTTATCTATGCTTGAAATAAAAATGTTTTGATCTAGTATTTTGAGTAGAACAAACACACTTTAACATATGGTTGTAGAAAAAGAAATTAAGTTACCTTCCTCTTACCTGCTGCTTGCGGATCTAATATGTGTGTATATTAAATAAATTGTAAAAATATAAAAGTGTACAAAACGAGATCCGAATTATTGCCAACATTGTACGGATCTCGATTTCCGCATTTTCGGCCATGTATATACGAAATGATCACGAATTGTCGCATTATGACATGGAGCTCGAAATGTCCTCTTGTGACAACCGTCTGAACTTTTTTGTTTATCAGGATGTTTTGACGCCAATACCACAGAATAAATATTATAACAGAAGCCCCACTCCGCACGAAATCTTTGATGTTTCGCCGGTCGCTCCAGTGACCTCGGGTATTTAATCCAGTAGTGCCCTTAAGATGTGTGCGTTAAAATGGGACTAGAGTTGTGGTTTCCATATGTAAAAAAAAATAACTAAATCTTAATGTCATGTAGGTATTTACTTATTCTGTTTCGACTGTAGCTTCATGTAGTGAACTTAAATGTATGTACGTTAAATAAAAAATACACGGTTTAATTTGATAAGTAGGAACTT
>NW_025400995.1:8292004-8321658 GCF_015345945.1 Tribolium madens | reverse complement strand
AACAATGGTAAATATGTATACTCCTAAGACAATAATGATTAAAAAAAATGATTTGTAAATTGTGTAGGTGTACGTGCACCCAACTACAATATTTCTAAAAAACGCGCCTGTAAATCATAGCCAATAGCGCTGCACACATGTACGGAAAGCTGCGGGTAATGCCGACTAAAGACGATAGCCCTTTAAATGAGTAGTGCACTTTCATCCTCCTCTAATTTTCGTCTCCTTGTCGAGTGAGGCTTCTGTTATAGTATTAATATTCTGTGCCAATACTATATATCCAAGATTTATAAAGTAAGAAGGTTGCCTCGTAACTTTGCACCAATCACGTGTGCGCATTATTCGCGCGAATTGACGTTACTGGAGGTTTCGTTCAAAAATAGGATATGTAACCAAACGTATTATTAAGTTAAAAAACTAGAACTTCGTAAAATAAATACTGATAAAATATTTTTTATTAAGGGTAAAATATACTTTGATAAAAAAATATAAATTTATTTTGCTAAAACTTGCAATATTTTAATTTAGAATTGTATTCATTTTTTCTTTGTTAGTTTATCAGAAATTTTCTCGATAACTATTTATCGCAGAACACTGATCTTTTTTGTATGTGATAGAAAATTAAATTTTCTTTCCAATGGTACCAAACATAAGCGGTTATCACCAAGAAGTCCGGAGTTACTATAAATAGAGCGCTCTGGGTGCCAAAAATCGACCAAAATCTCGACAAAATTCCAAAAAATTTTAACTTTAAAATCGATCCATATAACGTTTTTTACATTTCTAATGATCTTAAAGACCAAAAATAGTGCACAAAATGTTATTAGGTCAAGTTTAAAAGCTTACGAATTTTTTGAGTTTAAAAACGCTTAAAATATGTTTTTTTAGACGTAAAATTACCCGCTGAACACGATGCAACAGGTTAAAATATTTTGCGATGCATAGTTTTTGCGATATTGAGTAATAAAGCTAAGAATAAGGCTAGCAGCATACAAGATCTATAAAGGAAGATGTGGTAAATAGTGCAAGATGCAACACAATCATAACAACACAAATCTGAAATCTGACATAAGGTGATCAACTTCAGACAATTCAAAATCAAAACTGACGACAAAAAAGAAGACTTTAACTTGAAAAAAACTTTTTTTTCACTGCAAATGAAAATCTCAAAAAATTGCACACTTAGGTGTTGGTCCTTAAATCGAGACAAATCGGGACATAAATGTAAAACAAGACAAGACAATAAAAACCTAACATGTCCTGGCTAAATCAGGACGTTGGCCCCCTTAATCTGGCAGTCTGAAACCTGCGGCTGATCGAGCAAAACTCCACTGACGTCACCATATAGCTCTTTAGTGTCTCTCACTCCAAGTTACCAGGCAACCTTCTTACTTTATACATTTTGATATACATCCGTATATTCGTCTCTCTTTTCCCGCGCACCAAAGAAAATGGCGCCAAGTCTATTATTTCGAAGTGATTTCGAATTGAACACTTTTACATGGAGCTCGGATTCCGCATTTAGGACTATATATATAAGTTATCTTCTATATATAGCAATCAATACTATAATGAAAACCGTAACCTTTAACAGTAATGAATCTCGATTTATCAGTAAAAAACACTTCAAAGAAGTATCGAGATAGTGTATTGCTACCGAATTCAATAAGAGCTATAATAGCCGGTCCATCAGGATCTGGCAAAAGTAATATATTATTATCATTGATTTTTGATAAGAATGGTTTGAAATTTGAAAATGTATATATGTATTTATTCGAAATCGTTATATCAACCAAAATATTATTGACATCAGTTTTAAAACAAACAAAATGTATAAAATATTTTATCTTACAGGTTGAGTTTTTGAGCTACCTTAGACCATTGTTTTCGGTGATAGAAATCAAATATTATTCACAAGTGAGATAAAGTACTCACAAGTGAGTAAATTTGACAGCTGTCAGTTTTAATTAAAGTTTGGAATTTTGTATTGAAAATACTATTTTGTTACAGAATCTTTATAAACTAGTTGAACAATTTAAACAATTACAATTTTTTTAATTCTTATTAATGGTAACATTAATAGTACAGTTTGTGTTGTTGAGTAGATTTCTTTATCAGCATTGTCTTCTATGTGAGTGATACACATTTTTACTAATTCCTCGCATCTACAGCCACCAGCAATTGCGACAACAGCCACAAGCTAAACAAATTATGCCAAAATTTAATACCTTTTAATACGTCAAATGTATACGTACTTTGATTAATAAAATCGTGTCAACGGACGCGTTAAAAAGGAACTTGTCGATTTCATCCCCTGAGAAAATCAATGATTTTTGCGCTTCGTAACCAACATGTTGTTTCAAAAAGGCGATTAATTTGTTGTACAGTCGAACAAAATGAAAATGACGCCTCAATAAACCAGCCCCTGCTGAATGCCGACCCTTCTAACCGCAAGCAGGCAGGGTCGTAAATTATCGGATTGCAAACTTGACGTAGTTTCAAGATAAATTCCTTTAGGAGCCGGTTTACAAAAAGCGAAATGAAAATTTAATTCAGAATTAACCTAATTCGAATTAAGTTGCAATTTATTTTGCATTGACACACGTCAAATTAATTAAATGGAAATATTAAATTTTTTTAATGAAAAATTTAACAAACCACTTCTAAAAAAAATTATGTATTAATAATAACATTGACAAAAAAACAAATTATTATCACTTAATTTTTTTAACTGTTTTTTCAAAATAAAATTAATTAACATAATGAAATAGGCTTTTTCTATTTTAAACTTGATTTCATGTAAAACAACAAATGAATTAAACCATTGTTTATTTGTGAAAAGAAGGTTTAATTCCACGTGTGCCTTTATCGCGAGTGGTTTAATTCTTTGAGCATAAAGCGAAATTAAAATTTACTTCAGAATTAAACTAATTCGAATTAAGTTGCCATTTATTTTGCATCGACAAACGTCAAGTTAATCGCGAATTAAAATATAATTGCGATTAACACGTTCTATAAACCGGCCCTAAGTTTTCTATTACTTTTGTAATTGTCATTGAAAACAAATCAAAATTATTTATTTAATTATTCCAAGAAAAAAACGGTAAAATTATTTCAAATATTTTAGTTCTGCTACAAAATTTATTTTTTGATAATTGTAATACTTTTAAATTAAATAAAAATGTTTAGTTTTATAAATACACAATTTAACAAAAACCATTTCTTAAAGAAAATTATGCATTAATAAGTTTAAATTTACAATTTACAAAAAAACAAATTATTATTAATGTAATGCATTTTTTTGATAAACTGTCAGGATTGCCAACATATTCAGTCATTGTGGATCGCTTTGTATTTTAATTGATTTATAAAATAATTTTATTTTAAAAAACAGTTAAAAAAAATTATAAAATAAATGATTTGTTTTTTCGTCAATGTTTAATTAATGCATAATTTTCTTCAAGAAATGGTTTGCTTGTTAAATTTTTCATTAAAAAAATTACATTTTCATTTAACTTGACCTTTGTCAATGCAAAATAAATGGCAACTTAATTCGAATTAGTTAAATCCTGATTTAAATTTTCATTTCGTTTTCTGTAAACCGGCTCCTAAAGGAATTTATCTTGAAACTACGTCAAGTTTGCAATGCGATAATTTACGACCCTGCCTGCTTGCGGTTAGAAGGGTCGGCATCCAGCAGGGGCTGGTTTATTGAGGCGTCATTTACATTTTGTTCGACTGTACCTCCCTATGTCCACATTCTCATGCACATTTAGCGCAGCTTTCAGCATTGAATACTGCGCCCAAAGAGATGACGACTTGTATTTTCGTGACTATGTATTTATAAAATACCACGTGTATTAATATCATGGACCTAGTATTAGTCAGGACGGAGCATTCGCTATACCGTCAATGCTTTAAATGCGGTATCAGTCCGTCACTCTCTAGTACCACTTTATGACCCTTTTCAAACTACGCGCCAGCATTACTCGCCCTGGTGGGACTTTTTCAGTGGCGTTCCCAACAGGGGGTAATTTGGGCATTTCAGCCATTTTAGTTTCTGCTTTACTTGTGAGTGGTTTCGGCGTGATTTTTCTTCGTGTTTAGTTGTTGTTTTATTGTTTTTGTTGTTGTTTGTTTATTATTGTTAAACTTTTCCAAAGTGAGTGGAAAATGCCGAGTTGCAAAGCATGCAAACGCACCAAAAGGACTGCATATTCCACGGCAGAAAATGAAATAACATTTCACAGGTAAGTTTTAACTTTAATCTCGACCTCACACCATATTAATATTCCACGGAAATAATAATAATATAGGTATATCTAATGGTTTTTATAGGATTCCTAAGGACCGAGCTAATCGTCAATTGTGTGATAGACTTGGTACCGAAAAATTAATAGATTCCGACAACATTTTCTTATGTTCACAACATTTTGATGAAAAATGCTTCAAATTTCATTCAAATCAACGGAAGTTGATAAAAAATTCTATCCCAACCAAGTTCTTTGATTATCAAGAGAGGGTTTTTATATAATATTTATTTTGTATGTTATAAATAATTACATTTAATAATAACCCAGATTGACAACATCAAAGATTCTTTTCAACGTGGAGCAAGGTCTTATCAGGAGCCGGCTGCTACAGATATGGTATACATAAATAAATGTACACATTTTACATTAATAATTAAAATATTTTAGGTGTCAGTAGAGTCAGATTTTGACAATGAGGCTGCCTTGGCAGATGAAATTTTGCTGTTAGGCGAAAAGGTGGAAGACATAACAACAAAAGTAAGCGAAATTGTGAAATTTTTGAAGAAGAAAAACATAGCCCAACAAAAGGAAGTAAAGTTATTAAAGAAAAGCTTGACTCCTATGCAAAAAAATTTGTTATATTAAAACAAAATCAGAATAAGAAAAAAATATAAGGAGTCGTGTAATGTAACTAAGGCTTTTGTTAACTTTGGGATACCAAATGAATTAAATCAAAGAGTTTTTAAAAAATTTCAAAGGAAATCCAGTGCACGCAAATACGGAGAAGAATTGAGAAAGTTTGCTGTTACTCTACATTTTTATTCTCCAAAAGCCTACCGCTATGTGAGGACAAAATTTAATGATTGTTTACCACACGAAAAAACGTTGGCTTCTTGGTATTCTTCTGTAGATGGCTCGCCGGGGTTTACAGAGGAAGCATTTCTACTTCTAACTTTAAAGGCACAAGCAGAACAAGATAGCGGTAAAGAAATAATTTGTTCTTTGGTTTTTGATGAAATTGCTATTCGACAACACATTGAATTTGATGGTCATTATGGTTATGTCTATGTGGGACCAACACTCGATTGTCAAGAAAACGAAGTAGCAAAAGAAGCGTTAGTATACATACTAGTTGCCATAAATGGAAACTGGAAACTTCCATTAGGATATTTTTTTTTCAAAAACACTTAAAATCAAAAGTCAAGTTTAATTATGCAGTGTTTAAACTTAATCAAAGATTGTGGAGTGTTTGTGGCTAACAT
Source organism: Tribolium madens (assembly GCF_015345945.1). Taxonomy (NCBI): domain Eukaryota; kingdom Metazoa; phylum Arthropoda; class Insecta; order Coleoptera; family Tenebrionidae; genus Tribolium; species Tribolium madens. The sequence continues at coordinate 8,316,143 of NW_025400995.1, read as the reverse complement.
TACTTTTGATGGTTGTCCAACGAATTTTTCAATGGCTAAATCACTAGGATGTTCTTTTGATTTAAACTGTATTAATCCTATAATTAGGAATGAAAATGTAGTGGTTATGCCTGATCCGGCACACATGTGCAAGTTAATAAGGAATGTTTTCGGCGAAAAGAGGAAAATGCTAGATTGTAATGATATATAATTGATTTTAGATATGTAGAGTTATTGAATGAGTTCCAGGAACAGGAGGGGTTGCATTTAGTCAATAAATTAAGAAAACGTCACATTCTCTTCTTTAAACAAAAAAATGAAAGTTAAGCTTGCAACTCAATTATTAAGTAGGTCAGTTGCAGTCATTGTTATTTTGTAAAAATATTTTGAATTTACCAGAATTTGCCAATTGCGAAGCTACTGCCAATTTTATTCTCCTAATTAACGATGCATTTAACATTTTAAATTCAAGGAATTTGAAAGAATATGGGTTTAAAATTCCAATTGGTAAAAAAAACATCAACACTATAATATCTTTTAAAGAAAAATTTTACTATTACATAACAAGATTAAAATTTATGAACAACGAATTTGTTACCAATTCGAAAAGAAAAACGGGATTTATAGGGTTCATTGTGTGTTTAGAATCCGTTATTCTTATTTATAATTCATTTATTTTTCCCCAAAATACTGTAGCACAATTAAAGTTTTTACCAACCTATAAATGTAGTCAAGACCACTTGGAGGTGTTATTTTCTAGTATTAGAGCGCAAGGTGGCAGTAATGATAATCCCACATGCCGCCAATTTAGATCTGCGTACAAAAAGCTTTTAGTTCATTCATGCTGAGGTTAAGGATGGTGGAATTGGCAATATTTCTTTAGAGGAAATAAATATATTAAACGTCACTTCTTTAAAAAAGAAACCTGAAGATGTGATTAATAGTTACAATTATGTTTACAATCAAGTAAATGAAATTACTGTGGATAGTGATAGTATAGATATAGACAAACACAAGTATTTATTTTCAGACAATGCTCTAACACATTTTTCACAGGAAATGGTAACTCACATTTCTGGATTTGTTTCCAAAAAGCTTGGGGAATCTATAAAATGTGAAAAGTGTGTTGGATCATTGTTTGGAGAAAAAGTTAATTTTGTAAATAGTTTAATAGATTTTAAAAATAGGGGAGGACTGACATATCCTAGCCAAGATGTAATTAATGTCTGTTTAAAGACCGAAAAATTATATCGCGTTGAAAATAAAATTAAAGTCAGCAAATTAAAAATTATAATAGAAGTCATGAAATATTTTAGTTCTCATTTAGGTGAAATATTTATAAATAATTATCATGAGCACACCATATTGTTAATTAGATCTATAGTAAATAATTATCTAGACACTAGAATTAAATATAAATGTAGAAACATTATTAATGATAATGAATATATTAGAAGTAGCCATACGAAACAAATACATTTTAGAGGACAATAAATTATATACGTAATTTAACATTTAGTTTTATTTCTATTTCCTAAAAAGTTTTCACTTAAAGGTAGGTACATAATACGCAGTGAAACAATCCGTTTTAAAGAAACGTTTCTATCGAGGTTTCTAGGAAAGGGAAATTCAAAATAATTTTACTACGCCACTGAAAAAGCACATGTTGCGCTCTGTAGTTTATAGCAGTGCGCATTTACGCGGCATTCCCACTTTTTTCAAATAGTGCTCCCTCCTGTTAATACTATCTCTATGATTAATATATAAGGTAGATAGGTACTACATAACTTACCTTTTGAACAAAATATGCTAATAAAATATCTTCCGTGTTAGCTGCCAATCGATTATCTGCCTTCCACCTTACGAACAGATTATACTCTTTTTCGTATATATATTTCGACTTTACCGGAAGCAAACTGGAAACGGCAACTTTCACGTCTAATTGGATATTTTCCGGTGAAACATCCATTTTTATAATGAAACGTTTTACAAATTGTGAAAAAAACAACGATATTGTTTATTTTTTCATAACTATAACAATCATTGGTAACTGCGAAAACTGATACATATACATACAAGCGTAGTATTATATTTTTATAGGTGAATATTTTACTTGAATGAAACTTCATTTTTTGGATAGTTGTACCTGTAAGATAAAACGTGATCGAAATGCCATTATGAAACTCTTGAGAAGTGTCCCACTCGTGCGCAAGCGCACTCGTCCGTCAAAATTCTCACTCGCGTATAATGATGCATTTCTATCACTAATAATATAATGTACTATTCCATATTCTGAAAACACAAATATCGTGAATTCATCAGATGCAAAAGAAAATTCTTCATTTACTTTTGATGTTGTGGCGAGTGATAAGCAAGATACTATTAGAGAATATTTTTGTATGGGTAAACATAAAAACATAGACTGTTTCTATCTCTGTCAGACATATATACCTAAGTTAATACCTAAGTTCGCTAAACTGTGTCGTGAATGTTGAACAACTTAGTATAGATTTTTCGTTATAAGTAAGGAAAATGATCTTAATAACGGACGTTATAGACGAGGCTTTGATCGATTTATCTCAATACCATCTTAAAACGTAGGTACGTCATTAAACCTAACCTATATAAATTTACAAAAGTAATGCAGAAAATCAAAATTTTGATGTAATTGTTTCTTTATTAATTTATAATTAGATAGACATGACTACTTCTTCTTGGATCTTCTTGGTATGGAAACGATAAACAAAAACACGATTAGCCCGTCACACCAAACTTTTATTTAAAACACAACGCGTATCAACCACAAAGTGGTCATCCTCAGGTGAGAATAAAACTAACTAATTTAATAATGACCTTATATACTAATTTTTCCGACTTTCACTTTCCCTACCCCCAACTAACGAGTAGAGGGGAGAAAAGGGAATGGGGCCGTTGTCTGAATTCATAAGATTATCTCTATTTTTAAATATTTCAAGACTTTTGAAAGCGTCAAGAAATTTACAATTATTGACTACTCTAATAAATTTTACATTAGTATCATTGATTTTATGGTCTTTTTCAAAAATATGTTGGGCCACACTTGATTTTTCAAATCTGTTATATCTTAAATGAGCTATGTGTTCTTTAAACCTAGTGTTAACTGAACGACGTGTTTGCCCAATATATTTTAGTTCACAATTTTTACAATTAATTTCATAAATCCCCGATTTTTCTAAGAGTCCTACTTTATCTTTAGGATTACCAAGAAAACTTTTGAGACTTCTGCCAGAGTTGTAAACAACTTGGAAGTTAAGATTTTTGAAAATTTTACTTAAACCTCTTGTGATTGAGGGAGTATAAGGTAAAGTTACAAACTGTGTTTTCTTTGGTGTGTTTATAAAAGTCGTGGAATTACTGACCATTTTTCTATATTTAACTTTTTGAGCCATTTTGTTAATTATGTTAACATCAAAACCATTACATCTCGCTGCATCTTTAATAATTTTAAGCTCTTTTTCAAAACTTGCATGAGTCAAGGGAAAATTAACAAGCCTGTGAATTAAAAAGTTAAAACTCTCTATTTTATGTTGAGGACAATGATGTGAGTCAGCGGTGATATAGCGAAGTGTACTAATGTTTTTCCTATAAATATCAAATTCTAATACGTTATTAGTTCTAATTACTAAAGTATCTAAAAATAGTAACTTTCCTTCAACTTCTTTTTCACAAGTGAAATTTATACTTTCAAAGCGGTTGTTTAAAATTTCGAGGAAATGCTCAATGGTACATTTATTAAGATCAAAAATGACAAAAATGTCATCCACATACCTTAACCAAACTCTGGGTAAATATTCGAGCTCATTTTCTAAATCCTTTTCAAAACGGCTCATGAAAAGGTCAGCTAAGAAAGGTGACAATGAATTACCCATTGCCGTACCTTCTTGCTGTTCGATAAAATTCCCAGAAAATTGAAAAATGTTTTGCTTCATGCAAAGTTCTGTGAGTCGAATATATTCGTTGATAACTTGCTGATCCAAATTGTTTTGGAGCAACAAGTCTTTTAAGTAGCTTAAAGTTTGTGAAATCGGAACACTTGGAAAAAGAGAGCTAACATGAAACGTGAAAGTCGGAAAAATTAGTATATAAGGCATTATCTTTATTAAATTAGTTAGTTTTATTCTCACCTGAGGATGACCACTTTGTGGTTGAAACGCGTTGTTAAAACACAACAAAAAAAGTTTGGTGAGACGGGCTAATCGTGTTTTTGTTTATACATGACTACTTAAAAAACGTTTATTAAGCGGTAATCCGTTTACAACCGTTGATGAAATATAATCCGACTTAAGTAGCCGTTTAATTATTCATTAATTATCGTAATTATTACCGTTTACGATTGGTAATGCGATAAGTATAACCGTTTTCTACACGTTTGCTATATAAGTAATAACAATTCTTTTAAATATTACATTTTGAAGAATCTACATGTAAAGTAGATCGCTTGCCAATTGGTAACCTGTTTTAAAACCGTTCAAAAAATTGGTAACCCGATTTAAGTAATCGTTTGTTTATCCATTGATTATCGGCTTTGTTGCTGATTACCGATTTCTAATCCGATAAGTATAATCGTTTTCCACCCGTTTTATATAAGTAATAACAATTTCTTAAAATATTTCATTTTATAGAAAGTTTTCATGTAAAGATGAGTTCCTCAAAAGACACGAAACTTAAAAGACAAATTATTGAATTGTCTGATAGTGTTAGAAAAAAATATAAAGCATAACAATTGGGAATGCAAGAACAAGACGAATCAGTAAGAAAATTATTTCAACCGATTATTAAACCTCTAAAAGATATTTCAAACAAACTACAAGAAAAATCATCAATTGTAGTATCTTCTCAAGAAGAACCTAATGAGTTAAAAGTTGGTTTAAAAAGAAAATCGTATGGAAAAGTCAATAATAAGAAAACGGTTGATGTTATCCGAAATGTTAAAAACGAGACAATAAAAACGGAAGTTGATAAGCAAATGGAAGGTAAAGATAGTTATAATATGGATAATGGTAAAGATGAGGTATTCGAATGGAAATCTAATAAGAATGATGTATTAAATACAACAAATAAGTCTGAAAATGATGAAAATGTTGACAACCATGAAAGTTTTTACGATGAAGATGGAAACGTCCTATGTGAGGATTCCGATTTTTTAGAACAATTTCCAGAACAACTTCAAACCTATATGGGGGATATTTTGCTCATCAAACCGATGAAATTTTTGCTCCTAAATTTAATTTAGAATTCAACAAGTTTTATTTGGGAAATGATGAATTAAAGTAGATAAGAACGGTGATTATATTTTCAAAGATAATTTATTTTCTGGTACTGAAGGGCTTTATGAGTTATTATTTAAGAAAAATTATTCTGACAATGATTTTGAGCGTTTTTCTAAAGAAAACTTTCAAAACTATAAACAAATGTTGAACATTACTAATGCACACAGACAAAAAAACGATCCAAGTAGACAACTTAGAAGATCTCAATCTAGAAAATATTTAGAATTAATAAAACCATTTTTTAAACCAAATCAAAATGTTTTGACAGAAACACCCAAAAAAAGGAAATTTGTTAAACCTCCTCAAGATTCTAGTTTACAAAGACGTCTTTATAAATGTGAATCTGATTCTTTTTCATTTCCATCATTATCAAAACCGAAATAAAAAGCGGTTCAAATTATAAATTTTATAATCAGAATCCAATAGAATACGTTTATTGGAATGATGTTAATAAACTAGTACAACGTCTTAGTCTTTTACACGCAGCATTACAAGCAGGTAATTTGTCACATTTAAATGAGATAAGAAACATTGAAGAAGAGCTACGTGAACTATATGTAATTGCTTAGTATTACAATGAGTGTCGACAAGTTCGGACGTTCCTTAACAAGTGGTAATTTTTACCATCAACAACAAATTTTGCAATCAAAAAGTAGTTTTCGTTATACATCAGATGGTAACTTTGATATGGAGAATCATAAACTATGTAATGTAGTTTTCGTTATACATCAGATGGTAACTTTGATATGGAGAATCATAAACTATGTAATGTTAAAGATCCTACTAATAACAAAAACTGTGCTACTAAGGCGTATACTGATTCCATAAAAAACAATTTTAATACCGAACTTGGAAATGTTATTAATGCTTTAACAGATTTAAATAATAATATTTGTAGAGCTGATAAAATTTGGGATAATAAGTTCAATAATTTAGAAAATGACTTTAGATTACTAAATAAAAAAAATAATGAATCAAATAATAACATTATTTCAATGATTAATTCGAAATTGTTGGAAATACAAAAACAAATTGATAAAACATTAAATGATGTGTAAATTAAAAAAGTCCGGTACTAGTGAAAAAGTTTTTCTAGGTTATGTTACACCGGCTGAAGACATGGACTTATTCACTGATATTGATGTTTTAAGAAGAAAACAACACAAAATGCAAACATAATTGAGTCAATAATCCGAGTAACAAAGTTGTTATTACAAAATCGTAAATAGTGAAGTGAATGTGATTCAAAAAATATTGTGGTGCCGTTTTGTCTTCGAAACACTTGCTTCGTTGTAGGTACATACGTTATTGTGCAGTTTTAAGGATTTAAGTGGCTCTATCAACCATTTATGTCTTTAATCCTTTATTCATGAAATAAATACCTACCAATTGGAACTAATAATAATTGGACTGATAAAATTTTTGTGATTTTTTTATAAATTAAATGCTACGAGATCGATTTGGATTTATTGTAGGTTATGTTTGGAGCCTGAGGTAAACTCTTTTATTAAATATTTTCGATTAATCGCGAAATAATGGTCCAATGTCAAAGTTGACAGATGACTGACAGCGAATTGTGAGACCATGGTCATTTGTTGCCGTGGATATCATTTATTCAAAATCCCTATTTTTTGATTTCAGGGTTGTGCAGTCCTCAGTTTAAATTAAAATATCTTTGAAACGGTCCATTTTAGGGGTATTAAAGGTTATGCGTTATTTATTCGAAATTGATTATTCTATCTATTTGGGCAATAAAAAATTGGTGTTAAGAGAGCAAAAAAAATAAAAAAACACAGAAAATGTGACCTGCAACTGCTGGAACCGGAAATTGAGTGGAGGTATCCGGTTTTCGTGATTACCAGTTCAAAGGGTATGTTGTCACAGGGAAATGTTCCACATTTTATAATAATTGGTCAAATAGTTCCAAAGTTATTACAAAAAAATCAAATTTCCATACCCACATTCCGAGGGCTGTAAAATTCTTATCAGTAGAGATAGGACACGAGTTATTATTTAAATTAACATCAACCATTTTGAATTGTTTGGTGAATACGTCCTGCAACAAAAAGAAGAAACAGCCATAAAATCATTTTTTACAAAAAATCAAGTAATTTGTGTCGGAAGTTCAATTGTTAATATATACGATAATGCTGTAGAGACGATCAAAGGAAAGATGATTGAGTTTCAAGAGAAAGATTGAGGTAAGTATTTTTTTTTTTTGTAGGATGGGCTTTGAAAGAAATTTTGTTCCTAGACGTGAATGTAAACAAATATAATCCTCTCAAAGCGTCGTCATATCTTCTACTTCCGGTGGATATTATAAAGAAAAAGACCGTCATCAACATTCAAAATAATGATCAGGAGTGCTTTAAGTGGTCCGCTTTAGCATATTTACATCGACACCATAATGCTCAACGTGCAACGAATTACCAGTGGTATGCAAGTGAACTTTGTTTTACCGGTATTGAATTTCCTGTAAAATTGAACGATACTTCAAAATTTCAAATATTAAATCATATATCAATTAATGTGTATGGAGTGAAATTTTTTTAATGAACAATCCAAGAAATGGGAATCACAAATAATTGGTCCATTTTATTTTACATCTAATAAACAAAATATTCATATTAATTTACTACTGATAAGTGACGATGAAAATCCATCTAATACTCATTATTGTTTGATTAAAGATATGTCTCGATTAGTTATTCGAAACGAAAAGAAGCTAAATTTTTATGTGACGGTTGTTTAATGTTTTTCTACAAAAGCAAAATTAAATTATCACATGGAAAATGATTGTCTCAACATCGTTACTAAACTTCCATCAACTGATTTAAAGAAAAATAAATATGGTAAATTAGTTCCTGGTAATATACTAGAATTTCAAAATTTTGAAAAGGTTTTACGTGTACCTTTTGTTATTTATTTTGACTTTGAATCTTTATTAGTACCTTTAGGTACTTGCAATCCAAATCCATCTCAATCATTTACGCATCAAACACATATACATCAGGCCTACAGTTTTGCTTACTATATCAAATGTTTATTTGATGACTCTTTCTTAATATTACGAAAACATCGTGAAAAAGTTTAACTGCAAACTTTTTGTTTATTGGTTACAAACAGATGTTAAACGCATTTATACCAATTATTTAAAAAATATTATCCCAATTGATATGACACCTTTAGGTGAATTTGTTTTCCAAACTTCAGATCATTGCCATTTGTGTAGTAAACCTTTCACAAATGATGATGACGATAACGATGATAATCAAGTAAAAGTACGGAATCACTGTCATTTGACGGGTAAATTTTTAGGTGCAGCACATTCTGTTTGTAATTTAAGGTGGCGCAAGTCGATGGGGACGATAATTATTTCCGCGCAGGGGTCGCTCAAATCAGAATTTTACCGAAAATATTTGGGCTTGAAATGATTTACAACAAGGTTGAGTTTCTCTATCTGATAATTTACGACCCCTTCGTAAGCTCATGGTCCCAACTTCAATAAACGTTGTTGCGATCTTTTTCTCAAGCAGGTACCTTGCTTATTTGTGGCTTGTTATAGTTCTTCTAGAAATAAGTGAGAACAGAGTCAATTGCTTTATGGATGTAATTATCCTTGGTATGGTAGAATTCTTTTAATTTTAGCCGATTGTCATAAAACTTTGTTGTCTCTCTCGCTCTTCAAGTAAGTAGGTAGGAGCAAGTGAGATAAACGTTATGCCGCTCTCTGGTCCCACCAGTGGTATGTTGTCTTTCTCGCACTTAGGTCGTTTAAAAGAGACAGCAAACTTTAGCACGCCTATCTACTACACTCAACCAAAACATAACAGTGATTCTCAATAGGTTAAAAAATGCAGCAAACGAAATTGACAATTAATGAATGGATGTTTAATAAAATAAAAAGACTGTTAACATTTTGTTTTGCTTGAAAACATACAAGACTTATTAATTTATTAAAAAAGTAATAATAATAATAACAAATTTTAACTTAGTGGCGTCTCATAGTTTGAGAACAACTGGTGGTCCCTCCTATTTTCAGCTACGCTTGACCGTTTGCATTTTGTCTCACTCATTCGCATAGTAACAACAAAGACAAAACTATTAGCGCATGGATTGTGTTATTTGACACAGTTTTACGATAAACGGGAAAATTTAAAAGAATATTACTATAAACGCACAGACGGCTACCGGCGGTTTTAACCCCCAATAAAAATATCTCCAAATTTAGCCAGCTGGGCTGGTTTCCAGGGCCGTATTCACTTTATGCCAAGCTTTATGTATGAAAACTAAGCTATTCAATATCTAATGTTAAATGCTGCTTTGTCTTTTTCAGTGCAGCTTTTAATAAAAATGTTTTTTTATTGGTTGTAGCGTATTTTTTTTAAATAACAGTTTTCTCGACTCTAACAATTTCCTTAGTCCGTCTCCGCTTGCAAGAAATCGAAACATTTTGACCTGCTGCAACGGGTTTTAAACAGTTTATGACTAGGAATTCATACCCAGCTCTTAGGGTGCAATAAAGCAATTGACACTGTTCTCACTTATTTCTAGAAGAACTATACTGGGTTTTCTGGATTGAAAATATTCAAAGTACTGTTTATCGTTCTTTCACGAGTTCATTTTATTCAACAATATTTGTTTCGGAGGGGCATCGGAAAGACAACAGGAGTATGGTTGTTTGTCTTATGCTCTCAGGCATTGAGGGTTTATGCAAATTATTACTATAATAATTACGTATAAAATGTGTAATGAGGTAGAAATGTAAAAGGTATAACTACGTAATGGAAACATTTGTTACAATATGTCTAAAATACCTAATTATGTTATCTTGTCAATCACATTTTTAATTTTTTTATTTATACACAAACACATGGCATGTAATAAATATACAGGGTCGCTAAAATGTGTGGATGCAGATTAATATTTTTAAAACGGTTTATTAAATTGTATTGCTGGTACAACATGGTTAAAGGGATTATTGGAATCTTCATTTGTTTTAGACATACCTACAAGACTAAATTATTTTTTTGTTGATAGCACGAGAGCACTTTTTTTTAACACTTTAACATGACACAGTTGAATAACATAGTAAAAAAAAATAAAAAAGCTTCTCAGCAAAAAGGTATACATTGGAGAAAATTAAGTAAGCCCTCAAAAAATATTAGGAAAAATTGTTAATTATGAATGTATACCTATCGCATACCTATCGGTAAACGTGCCTGACTAGCGAGGGGCGGATGGAGTCCCCGGAAGTTCGGAAAATCCTAAATCTACTAATGGGATTAGGATAATATTTCCTATCGGTCTAAGACAGAAAGGTAATTGAAAAAGGCAACAATTTTTGGACGACAAAAATGAAATCCAAATTGATTACATTTTTCAAAGAAGGTATGTTACCCGAAATTGTTCTTTAAAGAATTGTACGAGGAAATAAATGTAAAGAGCACCAAAGTGTTCTGAACACTAAAAAAAATAAAAAATTAATAATCCGTGCACTCTATTAAAAAGGTGTTTTAATTATTTGCCCGTTTATCTAATTACTATAAATATGTGATTTTTTTAGTAATAATAAATTAACAAATAAGTACATCATTTGTGTTTTATTATATTTTTTTTATGTTTCTATACAAAATAAAAATTGGATACAAAATATTGATTACTTTTTTTTCAATTCAACAGTGAGCAGGTACCTAAAATAATGTTATTTACTCCAACTTTGCCACATCAATGAGAAAAAATAAAATCATCAATACCTAACTATTTTCCCATTTTCTGCCATAATCTTTCCAATTATGAAGCTCATTTGTTTATTAGTGCCTTAGCTGATGATTTTGCTAATTTAAAAGCCATTGCTCAAAATAAAGAACGCTATATCTCATTTTCAAAGAAAATTTTGGTTGATGTTTTAGATAAAGATGATGGCCAAAAAAAATGTTTTTCTTAGTCTGAGATTTTTGGATTCGTTTCGTTTTATGGCTTCATCCTTAAGTAAATTAGCTCAAAATTTACATTCCAACGATTGTAAAATTGTTCGCAAACATTTTCCTCAAGATGATAAATTTGATTTAATACGACAAAAAGGTGTATTCCCATATTCTTATTGTGATTCATTTGATAAATTGAATGAAACACAATTACCGTCGCATCAAAATTTTTTCGATTCTTTAAAACAACAAAACATTTTGCAAGAAGATTATGAACGAGCTATAAAGGTACGGAATATATTAAATTGTAAAACTTTGGGTGAATATTCAGACATTTATTTAATATCTGATGTATTATTATTAGCAGATATTTTTGAAAATTTTTGAAATATTTGCTTAAAAGTTTATAATTCAGATCCTGCTTGTTACTACACCGCCCCAGGTTTAAGTTGGGATTCTATGTTAAAATCTACGGGTGTAAAATTTGAATTACTGACAGATGTGGAAATGCTGTATTTTATTAAGAAAGGTGTTCGATGAGGTATTTGTCAATGCAATATAAGAAAAGCAAAGGCCAATAATAGATTTATGTCTGAATATGATACTTCAAAACCGAATTCTTATATTATGTATCTAGATGCTACTAATTTGTACGGTTGTGCAATGTCAAATTTCTTACCATGAAATAATTTTCAGTGGTTAGATCCTAAAAAGTAAACGAAACATTTATAATGAACTTATCAGATACGGCTAATGAAGGTTATATTTTTGAAGTAGATCTTGAGTATCCATCTGAATTGCATTCGGAACATAATGTTTTACCTTTTTGTGCAGAAAAACATTATTCCACCAAATGCTAAACTCACAAACTTTGTCCAAATTTATTTTATAAATTTAAACAAGCATTAGAAAATGGTTTGCGATTAATAAAGATTCACCGCGCTTTAAAATTTAATCAATCTGCATGGTTGAAGTCATATATAGATTTAAATACTAATATGCGAAATAACTCAAAAATGCTTTTGAAAAGGATTTTTTTAAACTGATGAATAATTCCATATTTGGTAAAACGATGGAATCTGTTAATAAAAGGGTGGATATTATATTAGTAAGACATTGGGAAAATTTCTTTAGACGCTTAGGAGCTGAAACCTTAATTGCTCGACCACACTTTAAATTATTTTTAATGAAAATTTTGTTGCAATACAGATGGAGAAGTCACTAGTTTTATACGACAAGCCTATATATGTCGGTTTCAGCGTTTTGAATATTTCCAAACTTATAATGTATAATTTTTTTATAACTATATTAAACAAAAATATAAAGAAAAAGTTCGCTTACTTTATACAGATACAGATTCTTTGATTTTGGATATTGAATGTGATAATTTTTATAAAGATATTCAAAACAATTTAAATAAATTTGATACCTCAAACTACCTTCCCTCTAATATTCATGGTATTACTATAAATCAATCTATCTTGGGGAAAATGAAAGATGAGTATAAAGGTAAAATAATTTGGGAATTTTATGGTACGGGTGCAAAGGCTTATTGTGTTAATGTTGAAGGAGAGTTAACGAAAAAGGCTAAAGGTATAAAAAAAGATGTTATTACTAAGCAGTTAAATAAAATAATACAATTGTTACTACTCCAAATTTGCAAATTATGAGAACCATAAATAAATTTCGTTCAGTTTTACATACTATTTATACGGAATATCAGAACATAGTTGCTCTGTCATACTATGATGATAAACGTTATACCATTTGAAAAAGTTTTGATACGTTAGCATGGGGTCACAAAGATATATCTCAACCCTATGGTTTTAAGTGTTTGTTTGTCACTGTTTTATTTAATTAATGTATTAAAATTTGTTATTGTTAAAATTATGTTTATAGAATATGTACTTATAGATATGTATATGTCGTAGTGTCATTGTGCGTAATGCGTCATTCCGCGGAAAGCCTAGTCTTTGGCCGTACTGCCGGCAGACGCTGTAATCAAATGAATATTCCTTTGTTTGACGGAAATTTTACGTCATTTCAGGGATTGCCTACTTAATTCTCGTCAAACAAAGTAACCGGTTAAAGCATTACATGTTACAGCGTTTGACGAAAATGTAAATTAAACAAAAATTAAAATATATTCTTTAGAAATATCTTTTGCAGCCTAAAATATGAACAATTGAAATAAAGGTGTATTTTAAGGTTAGAAGTCTTTTTTTTACTAATAAATAGATTCCTTCAAATTGTGATCTCCTCTTTAAATAACTGAACACTGACCTATCGCACAAATAATACACAAAACTTTTTAGCCAAAGACCGTTCTTTTATTAATTCAAATTTTGATTTGTCAACACTCAGCAGACATCACAGGTCAGGTCAGGTCAGGACAAGTCACACGTTTACTTTTTTGACTACGAGATGGCGTTGATTAGAATCATGCCGAAAAAAAATAATTGCGTTTATTTTTGAATACTAAATAGATAAATGTATACGGTAACTTCTCTCAGCATTAATCGATTTTATTTACCATAAAGTAAAGTATCTTTTTTTCGGAGTCTCTGAAAGCCTAAAATTTTCTTGTTATTTTACAGCACTATGTGTGTCGCACTGCTCAAATGTCTTGTAAAAATCAGATACCGTAGCTGTCAAAAATGTGAAAAATGTCATTTACAGTTGTCAAGGCCACAAAAAACTTTTACATTCAGTGAACAAAAAATAGTTACTTTGACATGTTTCATGTCATGTAAATGTCAACACTTTTCATCAGTTATCGAAAAAAGCAACTTTCTGGCTCGATTACTTAAAAATTAGGAATTTAGATCTATGGTAGATTCAAGTTTTTAGTGAAGTAAAAAATTAATATGTAGATTGATTTGAATTTATGGTAAGCTGATGGTGGATTAATAAATATTTCAGAGTGGTAAAGTTTGGTTCGGCGTCATTCTAGCAAATTAATGTTATACAAACTGGGTAATGTATTTATGATTATTTATCGCCGGTCGTCGCCACGTAAAAGAAATCTCAACTGATAAATTGTGGTAAAAAAATTGTCAAATGTACATTTATTATGAGAGTATGTTATTTGCCGTTCCAATTATTTACGAATGTTCTATAAATATTTACCGAATATGTTTTAAATATTTGTCGGATTTTTTGGCGTAATTTCGCGAGTGGGTAAGGCAAAGAGGATACTGCTCTAGCGGCCACAATATCCACAAATGTTCGAGTTTATCCAGCAATTAATAAGGGTATTTGTATAGAGAAATGTAAATTAAGTGATAAATAATTAACGCAAACGTGTTAAATATTTGTGCTTTGTAAATGCGGCCGAATTTGGGCGGACAATTAATCTCGTCCTAGCTCGGGTGCAATAAATAAAGCACAGTCAGAGAATGCAGCTGAGGTTGAAATATGTACTGGTTTAAGTCTTCAAACCGTCCTGGTTGGTCTGGTTCTGGATTTCGATCTGCTTTACTAAATGCGCACATTTCGGATTTCGCCGTCTTTCTGTCCACCTCAACCCTCTCCTATTCATTATAACCCAAATATCCGCAGCGCGTTTTACCGTAATTAATCATCGAAATTTTTTCTAGCCTCCATAGCAGAGAGTGCCTCACTGACGTCACTGGACTATTACACCGGCCCCATACTGTACAAGGGGTCACCGACCCAATTAATTCGAATATTTCGTAATCCAGTATGGGATAATAAATTTTTACCAAACGAAAAATAAAACGAAAATTACCTACACTACAGCTTGAGTTTTAGGTAGTTGTATATTGCACATCAAAACATTTCATTTTTAAAATTTATTTACGTTATATTTTTTACCTAAAGATTTGATAATACCCCTGTCAACCCAATATTGCCTCTATTAAACAAAACTCATAATAAACTAGTATGACACAACTGACATAATTACACATTCCTTAAAACTGTTCAAACTCGTATTTGATTAATTGTGAAGAATTCGTATAGTTTTAAGAGCCAAATTTTGCTTACAGATTGTTAAACTTGAACGAGGTATTAAATTAGAACGGAGCTTTTGATAAATCTACATCGATTTTTTCTACGTCGGGAAAGTATCTGCACCAATTATATCAATAATAAAGTGCTGTAACATAATTTTCTTGTTTTTTTATTAATAATTACAATTGTAATATGTACTATAATTAAAAGTATTAATGTTTTTTTAAAAACGGTTTTTTAACAGATTTAAATCATTCAGTGACGACATTGCACATCGTGTGACACTATATTTTTTTTTATGAATTATGATTGCTTATTTGTACGAAGCACTATTTTACAGGGTTTTATGTTTTAATATGATTGTTTTAGATCTTTTGCATTTGTTTAATGACGTTTTTTTTTGAAAATTTAGTTCTAAGTTTGATTTCAACTTTTGTTTTTAAAAAAACAAGGCTACATTTACATTTCTTAGAGTCAAATATGTCACAAATTTAAATTTTTTATATAAAAAAAGAATTCTGTGTTACACTAGATTCCTGTGACGCATTTAGTGTTAAAAATGTCCCTTTTTTAGTACTATTGTTGTTCAAAGGAGTATTGTTGATTGCATAATTTAGTACAAGTTGTAACTGCCCATAGCCTGCCAATATGGCGGCACTCCTTCCATCTATCTTGTTCTTTGGGTGGCGCCCATAAAAATGAAACCCATAATCGGCTCTCCATTAAAATACAGGCTGCCGAAGTATAACCCGTTTTATCAACAAAAAAAAATAGGTTATCAACTATTTAAAATGCTATCATTAAGTCCCCTTTTGACAATCAAACTGAATTATGTCCAAGACATATTTGTGTTTTTTTGTAAAATGTCTACGTACTCCAGCCATAAAATTAGTGTACAATTTGTATGGAGACAGCAAGATAATTTGTAATCGAGTCATTTTTGGATCTGAAAACGTATATCTGTAAAACGTCAAATAAAATGACAATGATGATTTTAATAACTAAATTTATGATTTACTTAAAAAAAAACGATCCTATTATACATACGTCGACGACTAATTCCAGCCCATTTTGCCGTTTTACCTTTCAACTTGTTATTTTATTTGAAGTTTCACGTGCAGTTAGTTCAAAAACAGACATACGTTTTTGGATCTCTACCACAGTCAAAACTCGTAAAAAAAAACACCCCGCAAAAAACTCCCAAGCAAATTCACGGTCACTACTTTCAGGTGAACTGAGCGGCTCGTTATTATACGAGGGGCAAAATGCCTCAAAAAATATCTCTTGAGGAGATTTATCAGTGGACAGTGGTTACAATTATTGCATTTATTACAGAATCACTTTGTATTTATCAGCTTGGTTCATTATAGTTATTTATTTTACGAGTTTGAGTGTAAATCGGACGCTTTATGTTACCGAGTGGATTTTTAAACCACGAGTTTAACGAGTGGATTTTTAAACCACGAGTTTAACGAGTGGTTTATCATCCACGAGGTGGAATTAAGCGTCCGATTTACACTCAAACGAGTTGAATACAACATTTTATTCTTCGAATTAGACTCAACAAGGCTTAAACTTGCTTTAAATCTGTGAAAAATAATCTGACGTTTCGTATTGAGAAATGCCAAACAGTTGTCAAAACTTCCTTACACGTAAATTTTGACAGTGTCGAAGAATAAAATTAATTTTGTGTAGTTAATTTGTGCTAAAGACCAATTAGAAGAGACGATAATCTAATTTAATAAAGAAAGCCAGTTGTTGATGGTGACCGGAAACATGCGCACAGGAAATAAGCGCACAAGGAAAAAACGCACAAAGAAAAAAGCGCACAAGGAAAAAAGCGCATAAGGAAAAAAGCGCACACGGAAAAAAGCGCACACAGAAAAAGCCGCACAAAGAAAAAAATTCACACGGAAAAGTGCACACTATGAAAAATGCTTTCGCCGAATAAACGGTTCAGTTAAATTTCTTATTGGATCCTCTTGGTATATAAACGATAAACAAAAATACGATTTAACCCGTCAAACCAAACCAAGTGATGAAAAAGCATTTGCTGAAAACATTTTCAAAAAAAAGTTCAGAAAGCTAGAACAAAGTAAACAAGTCGAAATCTGTATGGAAAGTGATTTGATTTGAAAAAGATTTGCCCTTATATTTAAGGCTCGTGTCTTAAACTTCTAGATTATCTTTGCTCAATGATCAGTGGTCATTTTTACAACAAAAAAACTAGTATGAATCAGGAGATTTGTAATCATGATGATGCCGAAAGGATATTTGTCGGTACGTTGTACGTTGCAGATAAAATTAAAAAAGCTTTAGAACTCGGGTACCAAATTGTAGAATTGTATGAAATGTGGGAGTACGAAACCATAATGTACAATCGAGAAGATGGTACAGTTTATTTACAGAATACGTAAATTTATTCTTAATAATAAAACAAGAATATAGCAGTTGGGCGTGGTGCGTAACAGAGGATGATAAACGTCGGTATATGGAAATATATTTCGATAAAGAGGGTGTTAGATTAGACTATGAAAAAATTTGTAAAAATCCTGGTTTAAAAGATAATGCTAAATAGTTTTTGGGGAAAGTTTGGACAGAGGGAGAATTTAAAAGGTACAGAAATTATTAAACACCCAAAAGACTTATTCGCTTTGCTAAACAATCCATCAATCATTGTAAATAACATAGATATAATAAACCAGGATGTTTTACTAGCAAGTACCGAAAAAATTGAGGAAGATATCGTTGCGCAAGGCAATACAAATGTTGTAATTGCTGCGTACACTACGGCAAGAAATTAGATCATCGTGTTTTATATTTTGACACAGATAGTGTAATTTTTACACACAAACCAGGTGAGTGGTTGCCTCCGGTTGGTGATTTCTTGGGTGATTTAACCAATGAAATGATTGACCATGGTGAAAGCAGCTACATTACCAAATTTGTGAGTAGAGGTCCAAAAAATTACGGGTATAAATTTTGGTCGGCTAACGACAACTGTCTGTTGTAACAAGTCTGTTTGTAAAGTAAAAGGTCTAACGCTGCCATTACACAAATTCCCAACTTGTAAATTTCGATGTAATAAAATCCATGGTATGTGATAAAAACAATGCAAATCATCAGGTAAAGTTAGTTGATCGACTTATTATCCGCGACATTTTTTATAATTTCCTTAGTAAAAATCAAGGAAAAAAATATAAGGTAAACTACACTAAAAGACATCGTCTCAATGACGATAATCATGACACGTTRCCATATGGTTATAAATAGTAATTTTCAGTTTCGTATGTACATATTTGTATTTGATTGTGAATAAATGAATCTTTTATATGTATATATGATTGTCTTACTTATCACACCACATATCGCCCCGCGCCGCCTCCGACTCCGCACCGCCGTCGCCCCGCGACCTTCCCGCACCGCCCCGCACCCGCTCCACTCTACCTCTCACCTGTATAAAAAAACAACAATTCAAAGTTTATATTTATTAAACATTTTGCTACAAATTTTATCGTTATTTTTAAAATCATTATTGAATAACTTGAGAAAATCATCGACAGACCTTCCTTGGACGTAATTTAATAGAAATAACACACAGTATTGACCGCAGACTGTTGATAAAAAATCTTGTTCGGATTGTACGACCATATTAAAGTATTCTTTTTGAGAAACTTTGAAATGTTGACTGGTGGTAGATTTCTAAAACTATCGAAGAAATACGCAAAACCATATTTATCAATGTAAATAGCCATCCAATGAGTGCCTGGCATATAGTCGGGATCACTGGTAACAATAGCCATAGCCGGTCTATTAATCAAAAAAGGTAAAGTGTTAGACGCTGAAACAACAACATGATGTTTTTTCATCCGAGATATCTTTTCTAGACAATTTTTGAGTTGTATAGTATTCATTATACCGTGTTACCAAGTTTTGAACGTTTTCCAAAGCACAAACAGCGTTTTTAATAATGTGATTATCACAACAATGTGTGTCAAAATGTTCTCGCAAATAACGTAACGATGGACACTATAAATCTTCAATATTCACAACTTCAGTGTCCGGTAAACAGTTTGAAATGAAACGCTTCTTTTCTAATCCTTTCACATAAATACACCTTGATGTATCTTTTGTTGATTCATGCAAGGTTTCATTCACTTTTTTCTTATTCGATAGTACCAGAAGACCAACAAAGACCATCAAAATTATATGTAAGCCAATCTGCTTGCCTTTGGTATCGATACGGCAATGTTGAAAGATCTTCCGGCGGTTTAAATAAATAGGATTTCAATGATGGCTTATCCGTATTTAAGACATCTAATTTTTTTATAATTAGGTGCTCACCCGGATTAAAACATTGAAAATCGACAAACACGACCATTTCGAATGACGAAATAAATGAAACTGGCAATCATTTCTTTTTAAACATTTTATTTATATATGTAGATACCAAAAACTAACTACTACAATCTACAATTACATTACGCTTCTTATCAATTTCTATTACACTATCAAATTCGCCATACACTAGATAGTTAACAATTTGTGCAAGAGCCGCAGTAAATCCAACCATTTTTTATCAAATTCCATGAAAAACCATTATGCGAGGTTAAGTCCAGTGTCAAATCGAAAACAGCAATCGAATATCCATCGGCGTAGTTGTTGCGTGAAATTCCATTTCCAGTATTTAGATAGTGTATACCAGTACCAGAAAACAATGTGTGGTACATTGAAACGAATTTTTTATTATTACCAACAAAGACTGGTTGTAAAGGTTTACTTGGAATCTGATTACCGTGAACGTACAGAGATAAATAATTTAATCCAAAATTTTCAAAATTGAAAGGATTCAATTTATAATCACCATTAAATGATCTGTTTATCACAAAACATACAGCACATTTTTTTGGAAGTCGACCTAAATAAACATTGTCCAATGATTTTCCTTGAACACCTTGTGGTATAGTTAAAACTTTTAATTCCGCACGAGTTATGGGGTATTTGGCAGTCGATACTTCCAATGCTTTTGTATGCGCTAGCAAAACGGTTGGATTAATTTTATTTCTTCTAATCATTAGAGTTGCATCGGTAATTTGAAATTTTCCATTAACACCGCCAGCTGACATTAACGCAAAGCTATCACGGGAACGTACAAATTTCAATCGCAATTCGACACCATTCATCAAAAATTTCTCTTGGTTAAATATGTCACAATTCAAATGACCAATAACATCAATCTCCTTGCTTAGAGATGTATGTTTAAACCTTTCGGCGTAATCAATATTGTTATCTCCTACCCTGCCCATTTTACCAGCTGTATACCATAAGCCACATGTTAAGTGTGAATTTTTTGCTCCAGAATCGTAATTTAAAAGTGTTTCCAAATAACACTTGTATAGTTGGTAAAAACAATATTTGAGACTCATTATAGAATAAGACGATTACCCCCCACTGTGGTTCATGGGGTTTGCGGTAGAGATGCCATAAACAAATTTGCATTTCTTAGGACAGGCACGTTTCAAAGGTTTGTACGAAGAGATGGTCCGTAACAGAAATTTGTTTTTGGGCTTTCATAAAAAAAATAATTAATTTTAATATTTAGCTATATTTTGAGATTGTTTCTTTACAAATCTGCATTATCACTTTAATATTAAATTAATATATAAATTCCCAAATGTTTGCCTGTAATAAATTAAAAGCCTACCACGAAAATTCCTGAATACGGCTCTTTTGTAAATCTTCAGGGTAGTACCACCAGCAGTGAAAAATTATTACGGCCGACCACAAGGCTGCTTAATCCTCAATAAAGCTTTGCATACGTCAATCTCAAATATTCCTGGTGACGAAAATACGCGTATGTATTATTTGGCGGTGATATGAGTTTCTGATTAAGGTAAACATCAACTTGACTAAACATTGAGTGAAGAATATTATTTACTGGAGCAATGTTATCTGCAGCGACGCAATTACTCCCATCTTCTTTACATATTTTAACACAAAGTGAAAGTAAAGTTTGCGATAAATCAATGTAACCTTCACCAGCTGGTACAACAAATTCAAGCAGACTATTTTCAGATATACTAGATACGGTTTTATAATGAACCCATTGACCACGTTCGATACTTGTTTGAGTTGGCGGTAAAGCGAAAAGATCAAGTTCACTTTTTGCACACTCACAACCGTGGGGATGTAGAAATGACATTTTAACCGAAAATATCACGATGTTGAAGATTTATTTTTCTTTTACTACACTTCTTTACACACTGAGCAGTGAAACGATTATGATTTTTACTTTGAATTCGTCATCTTTTTATAGCACCCGATACTACCAAGGTATCCATTTATCTTGAGCTTTTCGTTTCAAATTTTCGATTGATTCCTTTACAGGTACGTCGTTAACAACATCACCAAGAAAATTCGAACCAGTACGTAGTGTTTCTGTACTAATTGTTTTTATGCCACTTTTCACTAACGGTATCACTGTACGAAATAATCCTCTTAAAAAACTACCAAAATCATGTCCTTTGTGATAAACAACGCCTTTATAAATTGCTCCAACGCCACCTGATCCAGCTTGATTAACATAATAATCGTGATAATCATCACGAATCATGAATGAATTATGAAATTTTTTTCAAGTGTAGTTTAACACACAGAACGTTCCAAACTGAAATGGTACTTTTTCACCTGATGAACTTCTTATATCAATTTCAATGTTTTCAAACTCTCTTTTCAACACTGGCACGTAGTGAGGATGTGAAAATATTTGCGTTTGATGTGCACCATAAGTGTAATATTTGTTGTTGATAACGACAATACAAAGCACTTTAGCCAATATCACCAACCAGTTGAGGTTCGATTATATCACTGTAAACAAAAAGTTGCATAGGCAAACCCAACAAGATGTTTGCAGGATGTGTCGAAGTTTTATTCAGTACATTTGTATCTGGTGTAAAACCCAATTGTAGGCTTAATGTTGGTGAAAATGTTAGACTGACCAGATGTTTGCTACTGCATGTTACAATTATTCTTTTTGAACCATCATTTAGTCTAAATTGAACGTTATCTATTATTAAAAGTCTTAGCAAATTTAAAGCTTCCAAAATAGATTCGATCGTTTCGTAGTTACCAGCATCAATTCTAGTCTTATATTTCGTTACGATTACATCGCTTTCAAACTTAATTCTTTTTGTTTTAATGTCGTACATGATTTATTTCGAAGACTTGTATTTTCTACTACGAACCTGTTCATTGCAAAAAAAAACAACGTGCATCGTTAAATAAGGCATCAATAGCTTTTTCACCTCTTTGTATAATCGTCGACAAACTAAATTCGTAACACAGTAAATCATATTTTCACCGCTGTTGACGGTTAAGAATGAATATGGATATTGTATTTCCGAAAGTCCAACACACCATTCACCATCCAAATGAACAGTTTTTGGAAGTTGTGTACAAAAATGCGTTGTTGTGTTTTCGGGTAAGTAATTGGATGAGCTGTTTGATACTAATGTTAAATAAAAGTCATTATAATAATTCATATTGCACTCAGAGCACTACACGGTATCCACAGTTAAACTTAGGAGGATAGTTTTTCCACTGCACTAAAATTTCATACTTTCCTCTTTTATATCGTTTTTTCAATATTTTCTCAATATGAAATACATTTTCGGGATCATACGCTACGCGCTGCAACTCTGGCTGATAAAACACCCTCTATCGGTTCACCCATTAAATCTGAAATTTTATACACAACCGGCTGTCTCATTATAACATTGGTAATTTTAAATAAACTACGCACAAATGAACAGGGGTATTCTAAAAAATCATCATATTTAAGTATGTAACTTAGTTTTTTCAAAATCATCTCATTCATTAATCTTTATGTAGCTTATCTAGAAGATAAAAACCAAATAAGTCCTTTTTCTCTTGGTAAGATTAGGGGCTGAAAGAAAAAGCTCCAATGTTGATATTGTGTTTTCTTAAAATTTTCGTTTTTCTGTTGTTGCATGCACTTGTTCGTATCAGTTTAGGGTTAAATGATGGAACGGCACGCTTTTCCATCTAATCTTTGCGAAATTATTATGCGAATGCACAAGCAGGGTCACCGACAAGTTGATATTGCTCAAACTATCGGAGTATCCCAAAGTGTGGTCTTTCGCACCTTTTCACGTTTTCGGGAAACAGGAACTACTGCTAGGCGACCTGGTAGTGGATCCCAACGTATTACAACCCCTAGAGAAGAGCGTAACATGGTCATACAAGCGAGACGCAACTCCTTTTTGACTGTGCGTCAGATCCAAAATCAATTACAAAATGTCCGGGGTCGGCCCATTTGCCTTCAAACAGTTCGGAACCGTTTATGGGAAGTTGGACTGTCATCCTATGCTATGTTGAAGACCAGCTTCAACAGCACGTCACTGGCGGTTACGAAGAGCATGGTGTAACGAGCGGCTGATACTTGTTGCACTTATTATATTGTTGTAAACTTCTAATATATTATCGGAATTTACTTGATTCGGTGCCATTTTAATAAACTACTCAAAATGAAAAAGGAGACACTTCTATATATGTTTTTTTTTTACATAAAACTTTATGGAATATAATGCAATTCGGTCACTATATATCTCTATGATTAATTATAACTTCTCCATCAAGTATCCGCTTGTTTACTTAAGATTTACGTCAAACAAACAAKCAAAACGAAAAAGAGCTTAAAGTTTGAATTCAATAAGAACTTTATTTTGCAATACTGGGTTGTAATTCTGCGGTGAAACATGAATGAGGATGTGTTGGGTAGAAGAATAGGACAAAGAGTGTACCTTGATGCGATTCAGATAGCTCAGGCAGTGACACTAATTGAAGAAGGCTATTCAAGAAGAAGTGTAGCTCAATTGTTAAATGTGAGTCATTCCGCTATATCAAGAGCATGGATTAGGCATTTAGAGT
>NW_025400995.1:8275755-8291331 GCF_015345945.1 Tribolium madens | reverse complement strand
AATCCGATAGAACATCTATGGGACGAATTGAAAAGGCGAATACGGGAACACCAACCCATACAGAATCTCCAACAGGTCGAAGAACTTCATATCCAGGAATGGGGACAGCTGCCTCAAGAACGAATTAGAAATTTAATAGAGAGCATGCCACGTCGTTGCGCAGAAGTTATTCGAGTTAGAGGAGGTCATACCCATTATTAAATGTTTTTGTTTTCAATAAATTTGATTTTTTTATATTAAACAATTTGAGGTTAAAAGWTTTAATTTTATTTTTTTTCTAAAAAACCGTTTCCAACACGATTTGCAATGTTACCCACTTAAAGAGTACTTTTAATTAAAACTAAATTCCAATATTTTGTTTAAATCCATAACATCTAAACAAAACGCCAATGCAATCTACAAGTGTATCCTTATTCATTTTGAGTAGTTTAGTACGATGATATGAATTATTGTACGCCTTCACAAGATCGGGCAATACATTTTGGTATTCTAGATTATTTGAGTCTGTAAATATTTATTTCGTTTTTAAAGTTTTATTAAATTTTTCAACTACGACTGCTTTAACATCTGGATTATTTGTTACATAATAATTTATATCGTATTGTTTTAACAAGTTTTGAACATTTTTAGCGAGAAACTCCTTTCCCTTATCGGTTTGTAGATTGATTGGTACTCGCTTTTCAAATATTTCTTTAAAGGCATTTGCTACGTCTGCACCCATGCGTACTTGGAAAAGACATCGATTACTATTAAAAGATAATTTACACCTGGATTGTATTTTGCAATGTTCCTCATATCGGTAAAGTCAGCTTGAAAAAGATCATCGATGTTTGTTACGTGATAACTATTTTTAGGAAATCTACGTCTAACTTGCTTATGCAAAGTAAAAGAGTCAACACCTTCCAACCATTTTTGAATTTCTTTTTTGGGAATATTTGTAGACTTGACCAATTTATTTACTCCAGAGAAACCGAGCGGATCGCTGGGTGAAAAATATCTTTTCTTTAATTCATCCCTACACCTTTAACTTTTATAGCGAGACCAAGCTGTTTTTTTTCGTTTTTGTTTTTTTGATTTGATTTCTTGCTTTTTTTTAGATAAGACCTCGTTTATATACTGCATCCGATTTGAATTAACAACAAACGTGCGAGGGACGTTTATTTTAGACAAAATTTCTGTAAAATTTTTCCAACCGGTCGGTTCAACAGACGATCTACTACTACTACGTTTCATAATGTCGTTGATTAAATCAAATATGTTTGAATCAGGAATTGTGTTACCGTCATAATATCATTTCCAAGTTCATTCCACGTAACACCATTGCTTAGTATAAAATCTAATAAAACACACGCCTTAGCTCGTACAGTTTTTGGAAGAAAATTTAAAAAAATGTTGTTGTTAAATGTTGTTGTTAATCATCATGATTTTCTTTACTTTCAACCATTGGTATTGTAATAGGTTCACGAGCCCGATTTATTACTTTTAAATATTATTGAAGCACTCGATTGTACAACGTCCATTTTTCGTTGTCATCGATGTGTTTCAATTCTATAATTCTTTTCATTTCATGATCATATTCTTTTCATTTATGATATTTGGTTGATTACTGCTACTGCCTTGCATTCGTTCAAAAACAGTTGGATCAACCATTATCATTTTTTAGCATGTTCCATTATAACTATTTAGTAAATAAATGGCCCGTTAAGAGCTCAGTACGCCACTGGCAGGGCCGAGTCACATACGTGCGTATTATTATTACACTTATATACTAAATAGATAACTATTACAAAAATGATTTAAGTTTAAGAAGTAAAGTATTTTTTATAGTTTATAATCAAATGATGTTATTAATTATGGTACATGTGAGTTATAACTAAAGAAAATAAATCACGAGAACAAATTAAAGCCGTGAGCCTTGAGCTTTTAGCATCGAATATTTTAAATTATGATGTTTTAGTTTAACTGAACTGTTTATTCAGCGACAGCAGTTTTCAATGTATGTACTTTTTCGTGTGAAATTTTATCTTTGTGCGCTTTTTTCCATGTGCAGTTTTTTCCGTGTGCGCTTTTTTCCGTGTGCGCTTTTCACCGTGTGCGCTTTTTTTCTGTGCGCTTATTTCCTGTGCGTATCTTTTCTAGATTCGTTGTTGATAACCTTCTGGAATAAACTCAACAATAGATAAAACACTTAATAACATCTCAATAAGCAAAAATCTAAAAGAAACCTTGCAAAAAAAATTGAACAAACACACACATGACGCGACTTACTGATAAGATCTAATTATTAATTTCTTTACGTAAAAGACGATATTTTAATTATTTTTTATTTTCTTACTTTCTTGGAAAAGTTCAAGACTGTTACGTTTGATGACAGAATTTCACGCCCATATTCAGAAAACTCCGCAATCATAATGTAAACTTTTTGGATTAAAATATGATGCAAACTTCTCAACTTAAATGGGAAAAATCCCGACAATATCACATCAAAACTTCGTCTATCAAAAAGTGAAAAACTCCTCCAAATTATAATTAGATCAAAGGAAATCGAAAATGATTCCACGTTTTATTTAGAATTTATTAGTTTTTTTGGCAAATTGATAGCATTTTTGCTACTCTGTGGCTAGAATTTGGAATTTCCAATGCAGCAGTCTGCAGAAATATTGTAGTTAATAGTTTAATGCGTTTTATGCAAAACCCAGTTTTGTAAGGTATTACAACTAAATGCACTATTGATAATAATTGTCTTTTTGTAAAATATCACGTAAACAGGTATGAGGATATATTTCATATTTGGTAAGAATGATAATCTGAGGGTGAATTTAAAGCTTTAGAAAGGAGGTAATTAAGGGATGGAGTTTTGATATTAGGGTACTTTGTGTCAGAGGGTTGATTAACGATGAAAACAACGATTTAATGATAGCGGTGTTAATATAATTTAAACTGAAAGCAGTAGCGAGGGCTACAACTCAATAACATTTATACTATTGATGAAATTTACAGACATAATGTTCTAACTTCAATGTAACGTTGTATCAAGACGATAGGTGGTATAAAGATAGATTTAGAGCGCATTTACATGCAACAATAATTGCTTAATGTTGTAAATGTCGGTGGATCAAAGCATTAATTTGTAATTTGCGAGCGTATCTCGAGCCATCGAAATGTTTTTATTAAATAAACCGTAATTGTATGTCATTAGTCAATACATATTTTATTTTTGGTGTACGAATAAATGAGGAGATCATTAATGCCCTAATGACACTTTGAGAAAAAATCTGCCATATTTCAACGAAAATCTGTACGCCGCAAATGACTTCAACTGTAATTTACCAAAATAAAAAAGCCCACGTACTCACCGAAAGTCCAGGGACAATTCAGCATCTTTTGTTCATGTAATTGTGTTTGCGTGTTAGTGAATTTGCCGTAAGGACAACGGATCCCTGCTTTCCTGCCACACTTCTGCTAAGTTACCAGTCGTCACCAGTAGGAAGTAAACTTTAACTATAATTAAATTGTGGCACTAGTTAAATTTTAATTGTAGATGATATAAAGCAAGAGTCGCACACTAAAAATATAAACAGAATTTATGTTCACTTGCTTTCAAGTCGCTCCAAGCAAACAACAAACCTCAACAAAACAATCCAAAAAAACAACAACCCACAAATTAATTGAACTAATATTAAATGAATCAGGAATACACCGTGTCAGTGTGCGAAGTCTGCATGGCATACGAGCATCACAACTTTAGGGGCATTAAATTTTTTGAATAGGATATAAATAAAAATGTTCAGGTAAATCAAAGATTCACAAAATTATTAAAAAACAGGAATAAAATAAAATAAACAAAAGAAATAAATAAAAAATGCCCAAATTCTTACAAATTAAATAACACAGTTATAAAAAAACACTAAAGAAAACACTATTTAAAAATAAACTCAAAATATCATACGAACATTATCGTTTACATCATATTCGTGAATTCTCAGATTTCTTTTGCTTCCTTACGTTGCACTACCTCTTATCCAATGTTTATTTTGTCTTCGATGGGCAATTTTAAGTGTATTTGGTATTTGGATCTTATTATTAGTAACTTCTCAACACAGTTTGGTAATTTTAATCAAAGCCTTGGTAAGTGTGAACGTGTGAGGGTGCGAGTGCCATGAAAAATTAGAGGTCCTATATTACAATAATTTATTATTACTCTACATGCTAAAATAAAGTAAGTAATTTGCTTCTTTTATTTTTTTATACTTAAATTATGACCATTTTGTATTATGTATAGACCCGCTGCCCCACAAATACTAGGTAAACCTTATACAGATAATAATAAATCGATGCTCTACTTTGACCACATCTAAAAATTTTCTTCCTAATAAGATTTTAATAACGATTCGATACGGCCGTAAAATTAAGAAACTTTTGTAAATTTTTAATTGAATCCATTGATATTAACACCAAACAACTATTTGATTTCAAAATGATCAAAATAAATAATGGTCATGATTTTTTTTAATTTTAGATTGAGTTACCTAATATTATTAAAAAAAAATGCAGAACTCAAAGCTAGGCGAGTTAGCAAGTTAGGGAGCGTTAACAACTCGATTTTTAAAAAAATATTTTTATTTCCATTTAAAAATTATTATTACGCTTATTTTATTATTATAACTTCACTTTTACAATTATTTCAATTAATTCATTTTACAATAATGAATAGCTCGAGAGACTAAGACTTAATTAACAAAACTAAACTTAAAACTTGAACTTAACAAAACCAGACTTTAATTTCAGATTTGAATTCAGACTACAGACTACAATGCGTATGTTCTATCCTGAATTTATAATATAAATTATTGCAACGGCTGCAAGGTTTTTGATGATGGTAAAGCGCGTGATGTTTACGTCTCCTTATGGAAGCTTCTATGCTGATCCATAGGCACGTGGATGGAAATAACATAACACCTCCCCCGTTAGATTGAAAATTTGAGGATGGTTTGCGACACCAAATTTTCAATTGGAATGGCTTATGGTATGGGCTGATTTGCTGCTTGTTCCTTGATTCTTCTCATCATAATTTTGGGATAAAGACATTTTGTCCAAAGTAAATAAAGAGCGGTAGCTATTAACAAAACATAAATTAAAATTGTCTAAATGCTTGTATTATAGGAAATTGTTTCACTATCTTCTTTTCGAAGGTTTGTTGGATTTGTTGCATTTGATGATAAACGGATTGAAGATTGCTCAAGTCGATTTTTTCAACTTGGAGAGGTTCTAGATGAAAATCTTTTTTTTGGTAATTTATTTTGAGGTTTCGATTTTTGGAAGTTGAACGGATATCTTCTGATAAACTGGGTCTTGATAAGCTTGAAGGGTTGTCCAGTTGATTCGAAGTTTACATCCAACAGGAACGACGATTGCATAACTTCCTTTGATTGATTGAGATTCTTCATCTTGATTACAAATTGAAGTTACTGGTTGTTCAGTTGGAAAAATTCCTATACATTGATTTTTGTTAATTTTCTTTAATTTGTACGTCATTAACTTGAATTTGCAGGACTTGACAGTCTTGATAATTTTGGGTAAATTTCAGAAGTTGAACTTCGCATGGTGCATCTTGAGATAATCTTGTTTTTTGTGGTAGATTGCAAATATAATCGTCTGGTTTTGCTTCATTACATTTTTCGTGGGTTAAGGTGAAATCATACTCCTTAAGGAAAAGATATTTGTGTGACGTAATTATAACTTGACAAAATTTTAGAGTGGAGCAGATTGGAAATGGGTACAAATGGTAACAATAATAATTTTCGGATTCAGTTAGAGGAACCTCGAAAATAAATGAGAATTTTCTATATTTTTCATAAGCTTTAATTTGAATTATTCTCTCATATAGTAAGACGTTCTCCTTTTTAGGTTCAAAAGCCAAATTTTTATTATTAAGATTCTCTTTATCTATTTTTAACTCATTGAAAAAGTCTTCATGATTTATTATCGAATTATGCAGCGTATTAAGTTTATCGATGCTGCTTGCAGTTTCTAGATTTTCCAAAATTCTTAACATTTCTTCAGAAAATGAAATTATTTGAATAAAAATACTGTGTAAATGTACAAGAAAATAAAGATCAAATCCGGCGGTGACTGTTTTGTTTACTATTTTTTTCAATGTCAGAAATTCTTTTAGCAAAAAGTAATTGATTATTTGTTAATTTGGAAATTGTGGTGGTAAATCTTTCAATTGCAGTTGTTAAAGAAAATTGTTCATCAAGTAATAGTTTTTGTTTATTTTGTCTTGATTGTAATTTTGAAATAATTTCTTCATATCTTTTGCCGTCTTCATTATCTAAATTTCTTATCTAAATTTCCTGTTATTACTTTAATCGCACTTCCAAAAATATTAAGTATTCCTCTTTTTGTTCTTTTATTTTCTGAAATTGTGTTTGGAAATAATTGTAAAATTCGTTTATCTATTTGAATAAATAACTCATTTATAATGGAGTAAATCTTTCTGAAAATCTTCTGAGTTATTATCATTGAATCTATTTCTACGTTTAAAAGATGGTTATATACTTTGTTTCTATTATATTCTGATATTAAATTATCAATCTCAAATATTCTTATAAAGGTCCAATGATCTATAATATTTCTCGCTATATCTAACTTTTGGGGTAAAAGTTCAGCATTTTCAATTATTTTTGTCACTGTTGGGGACTGGAAGGATCGGGAGATGTGGATCCAGAGGATAATCCTGCAACAGTAGTTCTTAAATTATCTAGATGTACTCTTCTTGTTTGGTTATTTTGATTTTTCAGAATGCAAGTGTTATCATTGTTGATTGATTCAGTTTTGTATGGTCCTAAATATCGATCTTTTGACTTATTTCGATCAGCTAAAGGATTTCTTTCGTAAACTGTTTGACCAATTTTAAAAGTTGTTTGTTGTGATTGTTTATTTCTTTTATTTATTATTCTTTTTTTTGCATTTGCATTAGTTTTGTCATTTCATTGTAAATTATTTTCATTCGGTTTTTATGATCGACATAGTATTGTCGAAAATATCTGGTATATCTGGTGTGTCCAAAAAGTAATTCTAAAAGTTAAATTTGTTACTGAATGAATAGAATTATTGTAACCTATTACTGCATAAATCATTGTTTTGTCTGGAGGGTCTTTAAAATTTTGTTTTAAAATTCTATAATGTTCTGTGATGGTTGAGTGAAATCGTTCAATAAAATCATTTGATTGTGGATGTCTTTGATTTGTAAAATGTACTTTAATTTTGTGTGTTTCTAAAAGTTTTTGTACTGTGTCGTTTTGAAATTCAGTGCCTGAATCAAATGTTATTTTTTCTGGAATATCGTAATGAGAAAAGTAAACAATTAAGGCTGTCCGGGAGTGAGCGAGCAACTCGGTTTTCGGCACTTATTATTCATTTCCAAAAGCAACCAGCAATACACCCTGACAGAGTCCAAACTCAGTCTTCACCTGCGTTCAGAGGTTGGGTTAGTAAGGGTAATAAATTGTAAAAGGACATTTAACTAACATTTTAATCCGTTCAATTTGTAGAAGTGGCTCCAAAAACTTCTTAGAAAGTTAAACATTGTCTTGAATTTTATAACTTCAAAAGAAGTCGATAATTTAACCATTCCATGAACTGTACCTGATACCTATTTCCTAATTAGAAAGCAGGGCTCACAGGTAGGTATAACTGGTGCACTTCAACACGATCGACAATTTGGCATGCGCTCGGGATATTATTATTGAATATAGTCTAAAGACATAAATGTTAATATCGATTATAATTTATATTTAATTTAATTTTTAATTTCAGACAACATACAGTTGCTCATTTAAAGATTTAGAGTTGGTCAATGAAAAAAATAATGGTTTAGTGAGCACTTTTTATTTGAAATGCCGGATGTGTTTAAAAAATGAAAAAGTTACTACCGATAAGGAAGATGGTTGTCTAAACTCACTAGCTGTTTCCGGTGGTATTTCAATTGGGATTGGATATTCCCAGTCTGAAGAGTTATTTTCTGCTATCGATATTCCTTTCATGTGCCACAAGACATTTACTGCTCATTCTCGAACTATCTCTAACAAAATTCAAGAAAGCTTATGGGAAAAAATGCAAGCTGCAGCTACAGAAGAAAAACAWTTGRCCATCGAATSTGGGGACGTTGATGAAAATGGGACTCCGATTATAGCAGTAATTGCTGATGGAGCATGGTCCAAACGATCGTACCGTACGAACTATAATGCTGCGTCGGGAGTTGCTTCCATCAYCGGTGCCAAAACTAAAAAAAATTTGTTTTTGGGAGTGAGAAATAAGTATTGCACAACATGTGATAGAGAGAGTGTCGGGAAAACAAACTCCACAGTTCATCATTTGTGTTTCAAAAATTATAAGGGACCATCCACTGMYATGGAAGCTGATGTGATTTTGGAAGGATTTCGCAAATCATTTGAGATGTACGGATTGATATATGGAAAATTAATTGGAGACGGGGATAGTAGTGTTTACAGAAATCTTCTACAATCTGCACCGTATGGTCCCCAGTTTCACATTGAAAAATTAGAATGCCGAAATCACGTAATCAGGAATTACGTTACAAAATTAAATGATTTGAAAAATAATACTGCTTTTGACATTGAACAAAGAAAAATTTTAGGTGCTAAAATTGAAAAACTACGTACCGCTGTTACTTCTGTCATTGCCCATTGGACAAAAGATAACTCCAGTTCATTCAGTGAAAGAGTGACTAAGTTGCAAGAAAATATTACCAATGGTGTCTGGCATGTATTTGGCAATCATCGGATGTGCATCAACACGTACTATTGTACGTCTAAAGATCGAGAAAACAAAGTTGCAGCAGGCGAGCAGGACGCAACCACAACCAGTTACTGCTTTTGAAAAAGTTACCTTACTGAAAACAAAAGAAGTTGGTCTAATAATTGTTTTAGAAGACGACTCTGCACTTGTGGAAATTAAATGTCCAGCCACATCAAGAAATGTCACCCCAGAAGAAGCCGTACGATCAAAAAGGATTAAATTTGCCAATCTGGTAATGGCAAAATTGAGTTGAAGAAAAATCATGCATATATGTACCAAGTTCAAGGTCAAATGCTAGTTTCCAATATTAATAATAAAGCTTACTTTGTTATATACACTGAAAAAGGTCTAAGTTTTGAAGTAATTTATAGGGACGATGAATTATGTAAGAAAATGGTGGAGAAACTGACAAAATTTTATTACGGGGCTCTTCTCCCTGAAATACTTGATTCGCGGCGAAAACGCAATCTACCCATTAGAGATTTTTATTTGTCATAGTTATTCCATTATTGATAATATTGTATAATAAATTATTTTTTCTGAGTATTGTTGCCATTTATTAAAACTCTTATAAAAAATAAATAATCTTACATGCCTACAAAGCACACATTTTTTCGGAAAAAAACATGGTCAGGTAAACTTCAAATTCAAAAAACAAGCCGTTGTGTCTATTTACAAAACTTACCTACATTATGTATGCAGGTACAAGATAAATTCTAGCCCAAATCCCATTTTTTTAATTTTCTATTACCTAATAATATTTGATTATCTACAAAATTTGTTTGTTTTTTCAACGTTTCTGCTTCTAGTTCTGTAATAATATTAACTGATTACTGATTAGTATTATGCTAATTACATGATAAAGCTGACCGAAATCCGTCCTTTGCTTGGGTCGGGACGAGGGTAGGTAGAGACCCTCGATCCTCGACAGAAGCGGCACTGGCAACGCCTCCAGTGGTAAAAGCAATGAACTAGGAGGCATTTTAGGGCAAAATATATTTATTAATAATTTAAAAACAACAGCGTTTTATTACATGGTGTTTGTTGAATTAGTTAAGAATTAATATTTTGTAATAAATACCAAAACCCTAAAACGAATCTTTAGGTCTACCTTAAATATCGTGACTTTTACATCAATCACAATATCTCAAAAATTAAACACTTTTTTAAAAAAAGGCCAACGTATCGGCCTATAGAATATTCTTTTAAATTATCTTACAAAAAACAAAATTGATTACTTGAAAAATGACTGAGTAAAGTTGTTTTCAAGTTCACCATTTATGCATTTTTGTTCTTTTTTTAAAAGCATTAAATTTTTTTAAAAAAATCTCAACGTATCGGCCTGTATATTTAAAAAACCTTTATTTTGATGTATAATACATGAAATTCTGTTGCATATTAAGAGAGTAATCTTGTTTTCAATATACCAACGTCTCGAATCGTTGGTCGCGGACACACTTAATGTCAATCGCGTTTTTACTTAGAATGGGGTATGCTTATGCTTGCTAATTTGGTAAATGCGTCAATTATTGTTAAAAATGTTTTTTCTTCAATTGTGAATAAATCAATGTTTAATTGTTGAAAAGGACAGTCTATTTGTTGTGTTATGTTTAAAAATATTTCTGGGGGGTGTCTTTCATATTTTGTTTTCTTGCAAATTTCGCATTTATTAATAAAATCTAAAACATCTCGATTTAATTTTGGCCAATAATATAATCTTTGAAATTCAGTGTAAGTTCCTCGAATTCCACGATGATTAGTTTTTCCTTCATGATGATTTTTAATTAATTCTTGTTGTTCATCTTTATTTGTGACTAATGTAATTCTTTTGGTACATCTTTTTAAAATTGGGGCGTCAGCAGTAAATGTGTTTGAATAAGTTCGACAAAAATCTTTGTATAATACTTTCATTATCGAAAAAGCAATAATAATRTTTTTTGGGTTCACAAAATTCTATTAATAAATTTTTGATTTCTTCCTTATTATTTTCTTGTGAAATTTGGGCTTTAATTTTTGTCATTCCGTTTTCTTCGGTTACTTTAGGTTTTTGCGCACTTTCGAAACCTGTTGTTATAAATACTTGTCTTTCTTTTCTGTCAATTGCTGCTTCACAAATATCGATTGATTTTATATTTTGTAAATTTTCGTACCGAGAAATATTTGAGGTTAAAGTTGATAATGATTCTTGTGGTGAAATTGGTCTTTGTGTACCTATAGGGCCTGGAATTTGTGAATTATGACTCGAAATTGATCTTGCACTTGGTATAGGAAGGTCTGATAATACATTTTCTGGTGTTTGAGCGCGATTCGGAGAACTTAATTTTTCAGTTTGTAAAAATTCTGGGGTTCGTAATTCTCTGTTTTCTGATTCAATTATTTCATTGAGTAACTGTCCTAATTGGTCATAGGGTTGTACTATGGTTGATCTAGCGTCAATTTCCATGGGATAACTTTGAATTCGCGATAAAGCATCAGCATTTGTATTGTATTTACCTTTTTTATAAACAATGTGGTAATCATATTCTTCCAATTTTAATCTCCACCTTACTAATTTTGAATTTGTTTCTTTGAGTGAAAAAAGCCATTGCAGGGGACGATGATCAGTATAAATTGCCGTAAAGATAGGGTCTGAATTATTTTGTTGCCCAAACTATTGCCAAAAGTTCTTTTTCAATTGTTGAATATTTTTGTTCTGTTTCATTTGTTTTCTGTTTTTTGTTCTAGAGGCATACGGGATTGGTTTGTTTCGCCAAATTTTTCTTGAGACAAAACTGCACCAAGAGCTACGTTTGAAGTGTCTATTATTAATATAAAAGGTTGAGTATATTCTAATACCGGGTGCTAGAGTTGAAATATCCGCATTTGAATTCGAATTTAGCGCCACCTCCTGGGGTGGAAATAGATGTCACCCTAACGGTAGAAAAAAGGGCGGATGCGGGAGTGAAACGAACCAACGCTCTCTTGCAAATCAACAAGTGACCGATCCAGACATGTCGGGTTCCTCTCATTTGTTTTTGAAAGTTTTCCTTTTGTTTGTTCAAGTGTTTTGTTGTTGTTTTAACTTAAAATCAAAGCTTTTGTAAAACCCCGCCGTTTTGTCAAACAATTAAAGCACCGATTACGTGGAAAAACACATGTGTGAACCGCATTTTTTGGAAAAGTCGTGCTATTTCCTAATTTCCGAGGACATTAGCCTGTTAGGGAAATTGTTGTCAAGGTAGGGTTGAATTCTTTAATTAAAAACGCCGTGTAACTAAGATGCCGTCGGAAATTTCCCGCCATAAAAWAACCGCCACGCGGTATGACGTCATGGACGCCATGATAGAGTTTGTAAGGTGTATCTATCAAAATACCTCCAATCCGCTTAGGTTTCTTGTTAATTTGTATTCATGCATGTGCATTAGGGTTTTCTAAATTTGTATTAACAATTATTTTTGAGATTTGTTGTGTGGGGGCGTCGAGGCGAGTCCGTGTTTTGTTTTTCACGTGTTGGTAAATTTAAACTGTTGTTAGTTTGCGATAGCCTGTGCATTTGAAAATCGAAATAGACAAACTTAAACTCCAGTAAATAACTCAGAACATTTTCCAAATTATCATTTCTTGTGACTTAAGTTGTCGGTTTGTTTCTGTCAAACAACGAAAGAAAGAAAGCGAGCCCACGGGAAACCAGTACCTCGGGGATGACTTGGGAAAGTTGCTTATGGGATTCACTCGGGAGTTTTTTTGTGCGTACGAAAGAAAGAAAGTGTGCCCACGGGAAACCAGTACCTCGGGGATGACTTGGGAAAGTTGCTTATGGGATGCGCTCGGAAGTTTTTGCGTACGAAAGAAAGAAAGCTTGCCCACGGGAAACCAGTACCTCGGGGATGACTTGGGAAAGTTGTTTATGTGTTTAGCTCGGGAGTTTGCAGAGAAAAGGTGGCGTCGAACCGAGGGGATGACTTGGCAAGGTGTTCCACACAGTAGTTTCAAACAAAACCAACCGCGCTGTAGTTTTCAAATCACCCGCGCTGTAACTTAGTCGAACCGACGACAAGAGCCAAGATTAATATTCTCAAACTTCGTATTTTTGTGTGCCCGCTAACTTCATTACCATTGAACTGAATTTCTGTCATATTAACCAATGTTACAACCTAGTTCTCCAATACTCTTTCATAATCTAAATGTAAAACTCGTCTACAGTTTTGTTTTTGTGTTGTTGTTAGTAAATTCCATGTTACCATCGTTTTAATCAACTCCAAATAGTTGATAAATTAATAGAGCATCTAGTCTACGGCGTCCCTAACACTTCGAGGAATTTAAGCCATTGTTAACCCACGAAACCGCTTTGTAAATTGTCTTACATGTTGTAATTGTTTTTTGTTATGTTGTTGTTTGATAATATTTAATAAACATTGTTTTTGGACACGGTTTTATCCGGTCCTTCCTGCAGTTTTTTTTTGTTTTGTGTAGTTTTTAATGTTTTGCTTTTCAGGATTTGTCGTTTGTTTGATTGTTCATAACTTTTTGTTGCCGTTTGGTTTTTTGTTTTTTTTTTCATTCACACTGCACTTTGATTTTCTTTATTGTTTTACATGACTGCAGGAAATAAACAATAAATGCTTTCCTTCCAATTTGAGTTTTATTCGTGCCCTTTCCATTTTGAATATCACGCATGCGCATTCGAACAATTTGTCCACCAATTTTTGACAAACACAACGTAGGTTCCTAACCACTTCAATGACGATCACGACTTTTCGGCCATTTTGTTTACATTTGAATTTGGCGCTCAGGTATTCACTTTCGGCGGGCAGGGAATGGCCTTTTAGGTCATCACAGAGTATTTAGCTACATCGCAGTTAGGAGGCAAGTAAACAACACCGATAATTACCTCACGAGAGTTTATACACATTTTTACAAAAACTCAATACAGGAACACTCACATAACACCTCACAAGGACTAAAAGCCTTCCTAGCTGCGATGAGCACACCACCACGAAATGATTTAGTACTGTTGGCTTCACTTCTGTCAGATCTGAAAACTTCGTATCGATCATCAAATACATCTAGGCTGGAGATATTAGATGACAACCATGTTTCGGTTGATACAACCACACTATAATTTTCACTCAAGCAGGCACAGTAAAAGTCATTAAGTTTAAACTCCTGCTGAGGAAATTTTGATCCTCTTCATTTGTGCTGACGCTTAAATTACCTACATATATGTGGGGACTTTAGGAGGAATTGCTTTAAATTTAGAATTATCCAACTTTCCAATGCCTGTCATATAAGATCGTTTTTTCTGTAGAGTAGATGTCGCATTGTTTTTTGGGGTTCGAGCACGCTTTTTGTTGACTACTTCTGTAAAATCATTTTAAAAAAGATTTTCATTTGAATGAGTCGAAGCTGTGTTGAGAACATCAAAATTGGAATTCGTTGTGTTTATTGTAAGCGACGTTATCACAGGAGAAACTATCGCTTCTTTGCTGCTGGCCGCGCTTATCGTACTTTTTGTAGAAATGATTAATTTTCTAGACGTATTTTGAGTTTTGAAGTTTTTGTTTAGACCAGATTCATTACGTGAAAAAGAAGCGTTACGTTTGATATGAACTGGGTTACTGACTGGGCGAGTAGTTAAAAAACTTACCAGCTCAATGTTAGATTCTCTGAGAACAGTTACTTCATTACGCAACTTACCAATTTCAGAGTGTAGGGCTACAGTTTCGGACTTTATAATCCCGCTCACAATTTTTGCAAAAGGTGGGCTTCGTAAGAAAGCGATGATGGCAGCTGATTCTCCGTCCATATCAGATGTAATTTCGGTTTCAGACGAAGCTGAAAAAACACCAATGTTGATACCACAGCACTATACCATATTACAAATTTGGCCATTATTTGCTTTCTTTTTGCATTTACCCGCACTTTCATCGAGAGTTAATGTGGGCACGTCCGCACCGCCCGCCATGTTAACTCAAAAAATGATTGTAAACGGAGAAATTTGTTATTATATCTTACTAAAGCGTGATAGCTCCATCTCTCTCACACCCGTGTAAAGCATTGTAGCAAAGTTTGGACACACTAAAAGTGAAAAACGGCAAAATGCGGAGACTAAGCAAAGATAGAAAACGAAAATTTAATCAAAAATCTATGGATCGCGAAACTTTCATGGCTGAAAAAGGCCTAAAAGTGACTAAATTTCTATTTAATTTATGTTTAAAAAAGACCTTAACCAAGAGTGCGTTGAATTTCAGTCTGACAGYTCGCGTCATTATGGTTCACACTCTTTAAGAAAATCAAACGAAAACCTCGCTAATACGGTTATAAACGTTGTGTGTGATTTGAAAAAGGCAAAACGATGAAGTAATTTGTATTTGTGCAAAGACCGGTGTTGATTTTTTGTAAAGTGCAAGTTGGAGCCAAAGCGCCAAAGGTGTAAATACTCAGAAGGACGAACGGTCATAGGAACGAATTATCAGTGGTCCGAATGCTCAGTGGGCCGCCGAACTGCCGTTGTCTGTGTAAAATACCGCTTCGAAAGATTTTTATGCACATTGATGATTCGTGAACTTTGATTTGAGGTAAAATAATATCCCTATCTAACATTGCCTGCTTAAAATGGAAGATTTGAGACTCAAGTCCATACAAAGGAAGTTTGACGAAAAAATCTGTATTAGGATTGAGGTGACGGAAATAATGCATGAAAAGTACGGTGAAAACTATGCAAAACCAGTGTCGAACATTTGCGGGTCAGGTATTGTACTTGGGGGCGAAGTA
>NW_025400995.1:8228191-8273420 GCF_015345945.1 Tribolium madens | reverse complement strand
AAGCATTTCTTTAAGAGATTTTTAAATGTTTTTTTGCAAGTCTAGAAATTTTTTAATCCAGTACATCTGACACTTTCTTAGTCTCCCCAACTGTCTTTTGTAGCACGATGTTTTGAAATGTCTCGAATGACATTTTTTTAATTTAAGCATTCCTTTAAGAGATTTTTAAATGTTTTTTGTAAGTCTAGAAATTTTTTAATCCAGTACATCTGACACTTTCTTAGTCTCCCCAACTGTCTTTTGTAACCCGATGTTTTGAAACGTCTCGATTGGCATTTTTACAACTAAATTTAAACATTTCCTTAAGAATTTTTCTTCTTTTGAAAATCAAAAGTCAGTACATTTAACACTTTCTTTTTACTTCAAGCCAAAGTAATCCGAAGTAACCCGAAGTGGCCTAAAGTGACCTGAACCCACCTGAAACTACTCGAACTGACCCAAACATTATTTTTTTAAATCTAAAATACACTTTACTAAATAAAAATGAAACCCTTCATCAAATCCGATAGGATTTGACCACATCAGCTAGTTGTATTTACTAAAACGTGATAGCTTGAACCCTCTTACATCCATGTAAAAGTTATTTAACAATCTTTGTCGCACAACAAGAATTGTTTTTTTCTTGTTGGAAAATTTGGAAGCACTAAAAGTAGAAAACGGCAAAAGGTAGAGATTTCCCAAATTTACAGAAGTAGGTAATCAATCATAAACTTTTAATTGAGGTTTAAAAATTATTTCCGATGTTTTGATGAAATAAATAAATATAAATAAATCACACGTTTGCGAAATCTGGCAACAAAGAAAATTCCACATTTGTGTCTCTCGGAAAAGTCAAATGTCGAAAAGACGGTGATAAAAATGATTTAAAAGTACGAAAAGGTAATGCGTGGGACGTATGAAAATATACCAGGTGAATAAAAAGTATGGAACCAAACGTTTTTTGCTTAAACTATTTATTTTTTGAAAAAACTAATTGATAAGTGATAAAGTAGTATAAAAATGTGATGATTTAACAAGAATAGAATTTTTCGAAATTTCTTTTTGTTTTTGAGTTCTACAAAAAAAAAAAAATTAAATGGTAACCCACTATAAAATCATTTTTCTCATAAAAGCTATACTCTAAGGATTACAACTATCTGCTTTATATTAAATTTTTTCACATAAATTGCAATTTTGACAAAAAAAATATCGCATAACTCAAAAACAAAACAAAATTTCGTTCTGAAAATACGATCACATTTTTTATTTTACTTTAATTTATATTAATTATTGTTTTCTGGAAGCAAATGATTAAAAATAAAACCGCTTGTTTCCATACTTATATTCACCCTGTATATTCAGGTCTATTAACGGAAGATCTAAAAATTGATGTTAAGGAAGTTTGAAAACATTACACGTTTCATTACATTCATTACATGCCAACACATATTCTTACAAAGTACAGTTTTAAATGGATTTGCGAATCCGATAGTGTAAGCCCCCAGAATTTCTAAAAAACATTTGCGAATCCAATAGTGTGTAGTTTACACGGAGGAGAGGTCCGACAAAACATTTGCGGATCAGGTATTGTGAGTTCTACTCGGGGGCGACCCAGACCCAGACAATTTCGAATCAGGTAGTGTGAGTTCAATGTCGATATTTGCAAACGAGATAGTGTGAGTTATACTTAGGGGGGCAAAGCCCCCGACAATTTCGACATTTTCCGAATCAGATAGTTTGAGTTCTACACGAGGGACGAGCGGCTGTCCCAACGACTACTTCTACAAAACCTTTGAGAATCCGAGAAGATTTTCCCGATCAAAACTATATCTTCTATTAAAATCTAAAACCAAAACGCCTTCTAATGGCTCATTTTTAGAATTACAGATTTGCTGGTTTCAGATAAAGCAAAAATATTTTTCATTTGCAGTTTTGTCATAAACCATATCCATTTTTTTTCCTCTTGTAAACCCAATCCGGGGACATACTGTATAGTTTTTTTTTATTACGTATTAAACGTTTTACATTATTTTCTGCTAGGTGTTAAAAAGAGGTAGATAAGTGAGTAGCAAGTACGGAACCAAGCCGTTTTTTCGTAAACCATAAAATGACCCTCCCGTCGGTTGAGTTCGTAAAATCTTCGAGATGAGCTCGGGACGGAATTTTAAACTACTGACCAAAAAATAGTTTTATTTAGTTAGAACTTATTTTTAGCTCATAGTCTTTAATTAAAAAAATGTGTGACAGTACGCTGCCATTACAATATTTTTTTTGCAAAACTCGAAAACTAAAAGGATTTTCGAAAAATTGTATTCTTGATAAACGGGCACGTTTTAATTGTACGCTACACTAATTTTTTTTTGTAAAGTTGTTTTTTTTCCAAAAAAACGCTTAGTTCCATACTTTTTATACACCGTGTATATAGATTTAGGTATAAATAAAAATTAGGTACGTAAATACGTATAAAAAAACTCGTTTAAGTTTAGGAGCGGCAATTTCAAATTTTCACAAAAGCGGCCAACTACCTTAGCACGGGCCTGTCCGTTTTCGCGTAGCAGCACGTTAATTCTTTTTGTATAAGATGGAAAATCAAAGGTAATGTAATGTTTTCACAATTGTTCCATTAATAGATATTTGTGCTGAAATATCCGCATTTGAATTCGAATTTAGCGCCACTTCCTGAGGTGGAAGTTGATGTCACCCTAACGGTAGAAAAAAGGAAGGAATCGGGGGTGAAACGAACCAACGCTCTCTTACAAATCCACAAGTGGCCGTACCAGACGTGTCGGGTTCCTCTCATTTGTTTTTTAAAGTTTTTCTTTTGTTTGTTCAAGTGTTTTGTTGTTGTTTTAACTTTAAAAAAATCAAAGCTCCTGTAAAAACCCCGCCGTTTTGTCAAAATTAAAGCACCGATTACGTGGAAAAACACCTGGTGTGACGATGGGCTTTCCACGTGTGTGAACCGCATTTTTTGGAAAAGTCGTGCTATTTCCTAATTTCCCAGGACATTAGCCTGTTAGGGAAATTGTTGCCAAGGTAGGGTTGAATTCTTTAATTAAAAACGCCGTGTAACTAAGATGCCGTCGGAAATTTCCCGCCATAAAAAAACCGCCACGCGGTATGACGTCATGGACGCCATGACAGAGTTTGTAAGGTGTATCTATCAAAATACCTCCAATCAGCTTAAGTTTCTTGTTAATTTGTATTCATGCATGTGCAGTAGGGTTTTCTAAATTTGTATTAACAATTATTTTTGAGATTTGTTGTGTGGGGGCGTCGAGGCGAGGCTTTGTTTTGTTTTCCACGTGTTGGTAAATTTAAACTGTTGTTAATTTGCGATCCTATGCATTTGAAAATTGAAATAGACAATCTTAAAATCCAGTAAATAACTCGAAACATTTTTCAAATTATCATTTCTTGTGACTTAAGTTGTCGGTTTGTTTCTGTCAAACAACGAAAGAAAGAAAGCGAGCCCACGGGAAACCAGTACCTCGGGTATGACTTGGGAAAGTTGCTTATGGGATTCGTTCGAGAGTTTTTTTTGAGTACGAAAGAAAGAAAGCGTGCCCACGGGAAATCAGTACCTCGGGTATGACTTGGGAAAGTTGCTTATGGGATACGTTCGGGAGTTTTTGCGTACGAAAGAAAGAAGGCTTGCCCACGGTATGACTTGGGAAAGTTGCCTATGGGATTAGCTCGGGAGTTTGCAGTGAGAAGGTGGCGCCGAACCGAGGGGATGACTTGGTAAGGTGTTCCACACAGTAGTTTTCAAAACCAACCGCGCCGTAGTTTTCAAATCACCCGCGCTGTAACTTGGTCGAACCAACGACAAGAGCCAAGATTAAAATTCT
Source organism: Tribolium madens (assembly GCF_015345945.1). NCBI lineage: Eukaryota > Metazoa > Arthropoda > Insecta > Coleoptera > Tenebrionidae > Tribolium > Tribolium madens. Next base: position 8,269,590 of record NW_025400995.1, on the reverse strand, counting down.
CAAACTTTGTATTTTTTTTTGTGTACCCGTTAACTTCTTTGCGATTGAACTGAATTTCTATCATATTAACCAATGTTACAACCGAGTTCTCCAATACTCTGTCATAATCTAAATGTAAAACTCGTCTACAGTTTTGTTTTTGTGTTGTTGTTAGTAAACTCCATGTTACCATTAACCAACTCCAAATAGTTAATAAATTAATAGAGTCTCTAGTCTACGGCGTCCCTAACACTTTGAGGAATTTAAGCCATTGTTAACCCACGAAACCGTTTTGTAAATTGTCTTACATGTTGTAATTGTTTATTTTTTTGTTATATTGTTGTTTGATAATATTCTACAGTATGTTATTGAAATGCGTTAAGAAAATTTAAACGGTGATAGAACTCATCAAAACAAATTATTTCTCTATGTACCATTTTTTCGAAAAATCTTTCTAAACCCAGATAAAATTTTAATTAGTTTGATCGTAAATTCTAGTACCCGCCAATGTCTCCCTGCGTACATTGAAAGCGAAAGGAGATAAAAACTTAGATAGTCAACAAAAACCAATTCTTTATTCGTAGTAAGTGAGTGTGACATTCAAGTTACGCACCACACTTGATCAAGGGCACTTACCTTCAAATTAAATGTTCGAAATGACGCCTTCCGTTATCGATGTATGCTTGTGCCCTTCGAGCCATAGAAGCTTTAGTTCTCACCAACATGTCGGAATTTCGTCGAATTGACTCGAAAGCATTATTCACACGAACAGTTAATTCTTTGACGGTGTTAACTGGAGTCTTATACACAATCTGTTTTAAATGGTCCCATAGAAAAAAGTCACAAGGATTTAAGTCCGGTGAACGAGCTGGCCATAAAACTGGTCCATTACGCCCTATCCACCGATTGTCTAAATTTGAACTTGGCGACCGCGAAATCTTTCCATGTACAAACGCCTGGCTGCACCAGCAGTCGATAAAGCTTCCCCGTAATCACCACCATGTCTGTTAACTCCGGATTAGTGTACTGCACCATTTTTGACGATAATTACGGGAAATTCACTTTCCAATAAATTGTAAACACGGCCGCATACAGGTGAAGGACGTGACTAAATTGTGTCAGTAAGTTTTTGCAAGACTTATCTGCCTGGGTTTTTGCCGTATTTACTTTTTTTGCGTACCGTGCCATCCATAAACGACTCGATGACACGGAATACGGTGAGAATAAATGTAAGTATAAATTTGAGTTTTCGAAAAAATGGTAAATATAGAAGTAATTTGTTTTGATGAGTTCTATCACCGTTTAAAATTTCTTAACGCATTTCAAATAACATACTGTATAAGCATTGTTTTTGGACACGGTTTAGGAAGGTGTTACCCGGTCCTTCCTGCAGTGATTAATCATGAGTAAATTTTGATTTGTGTAGCATTTAATGTTTTGCTTTTCAGGATTTGTCGTTTGTTTGATTGTTCATAACTTTTTGTTGTTTTGGTTTTTGTTTTTTTTTGCATCCACATTTTACTTTAATTTTCTTGGTTGTTTTACATGACTGCAGGAAATAAACAATAAATGCTTTCCTTCCAATTTGAGTTTTATTCGTGCTCTTTCCAATTTGAATCTCACGCATGCGCATTCGAACAATTTGCCAGCCAATTTTTGACAAACACAACGTAAGTTCCTAACCACTTCGATGACGATCACGATTTTTCGGCCATTTTGTTTTCATTTGAATTTGGCGCTCAGGTATTCATTTTCGGCGGACAGGGTATGGCCTTTTAGGTCATCACAGTGCTCTTTTTATTTTAAGTTTTCATCAAACAGAAAATGTAGTTTTTATTTGATACCGAATTTAGTAATAAAGGACATATGTATGTCGTAGTCATTGGGCGTAATACGTCATTCCGCGGAAAGCCTAGTCTTTGGCCGTACTGCCGGCAGGCGATGTAATCAAATGAATATTCCCTTGTTTGACTGAAATTTTACGTCATTTCAGGGATTGCCCACTTAATTCTCGTCAAACAAAGTAACCGGTTAAACCATTACATGTTACAGCGTTTGACGAAAGTGTATTTAGTCATTTGCTGAAAAGTCTTGAAATGTTTGATACTTTCTATAGAAATGTAAATTTTTGGTAGAAGAAAAGAAAAGCCAAAAAACTAAAATATTTTTATTGTAGCAAAACATTTGTTTCGTTTATTTGGAATAATATAATATTATAAAATCATACAAAAAACATTAATTACATGACCTAAACAACAGATAAAAATATATTTTTTGCCTTCAGGTAAATTAAACAAAAATAAAAATATATTCTTTTGAAATGTTTTGCAGCCTAAAAATATGTACAACTGAAATAAAGGTGTATTTTGAGGTTAGAAGTCTTTTACCTCCTTCATTACTTCAGAATTTCACGGTTTTTTGGCATCTTTGTTTTTCAAATAATATTCATTTAATTAAAACAAACTCTTATGATTATCCATTTTCCAACAATTACTAAATGTTACGGCCCGAAATACTACACAATAAAATTTCAAGCTTTCAGCAAATGACTAAATACACTTCCGTCAAACGTTGTAACATGTAATGGTTTAACCGGTTACTTTGTTTGACGAGAATTATTTAGGCAATCCCTGAAATGACGTAAAATTTCAGTCAAATAAAGGAATATTCACTTGATTACAGCGTCTGCCGGAAGTACGGCCATAGACTAGGCTTTTCGCGGAATGACGCATTACGCCCAATGACTACGACATATATAATAATTAAGCAAATATATGAAAAAAGACCAACTGCAATTATTGTGTCCTGAAGCAATTGCAGTTGTTTTAATTTATATAAAGTTGTGCAAACTAAAAGTCTCACAAGTATTTTATTGGGTTAATTGATAAAAAATATGTATTTTTAGTTTAATATATCTTTGTAGTGAGTTGAGTTATTCCTCACTGAGCAAAATATGCAATTTTTTATCAAAAATTTAACACGGTGAAGTATTTTTTAATTAGACGTATAGGCATACTTTGAGTGTCAAAAACGCAATTCTTTCGTTGCGGCAACATTGAAACAACCTGCTATACATACGACATCCGATTCTTTTGTCTGGCCGATTTTTAAGCAAATTTGCATTGAAATGAGATGTGCTTGATTTATTTAAATAGATTAACCGATTAATGTCTGAACCTTCCGACGTTCCTTGTCTGCAAACAAAGAATCAATCCACTTGAGTCATTATACTATTGTAATCATGTCGATGCACCTTGATTTGCAACTTCTGATATTCATATTACATTCTGATGACGTCCCTGGTCTGCATTCTCATGACTCGCACGCATTATTACAACAATACCGACCCAAAATATTCATTATTACTATCTTATCTTGTCTATACAGGATTTCTATTACACGAGATTATTCACTAATATCACTACAGATTATACCTTCTCGATCTTCAACTGTCTACAACATACCGACATCCACTGCACATGTACGACTTAAATTACATTAGGTACATTTTTTTCTGCATCATCGAAGAAAATGTAAAAATACAACCAAATTTAAATTAACCGTTTATAGAATATCCAATCAAACTGAAATATAGCATATAATTACCGTTACTGAATAATAACAATAATTTTCACATTTAATTACATAAATATGCTAGTTGCACAAAATAATTAAATTATTTGACCGATTATAGCAAGTTCGTTGATTATATTCGTAATAACATATTTATGCGGTTTTTAATACGTATACTTCAATTTGTCTTAAATTAAATTTTTAACGAACATTTTGGGGAATATATTTTTTTATGAATTATTGTTGACACGTGGGGTGGGTTATGCGCCATCTGCATAATTATTTTGACCGTCATCTTTAATCGCTACGGGCATATGAAATTTGAATTTTCCTTCTAAGTGTCCTCATAGACACGTTGTCCGTTATTAAACAAAGGACGATGACCTTTTCCTTATGGGAGTGAAATTCGCTGATGGAGGATTGACAAAAACTTTTCTCATTTCCAGTCCTATATTTATCTACTTATTTAAAATACCGGGTGAATACAAAGTATGAAACCAAGCATTTTTTCCCTAAACTAATTACGAAAAATAATTAGTGCAGTGTAAAATTTAAAAATGTGATCGTTTCTCAAGAATAAATTTTTTCTAAATTTCTTTTAGTTTTTGAGTTTAGCAAAAAAAATGTAATTAAAGATTATGAGCTAAAAGTGACCTATAATTAAATAAAATTGTTTTTTATCTAGTAGTTTTTTTAAATAAATTTTTAAAATTGTTTTCCGAGCTCATCACGAAGATTTTCCGAACTTAACCGATTAGATTAGATTAGATTTTAGTCCATCCAAAATTATAGAAAAATCGTTTTCCTAAGACCCAATAAAAATTTTATTACTTTTAAGTTAAATGCGGCATTGTTAAGAGTAAACCAGAGGGTAAACAAATCATAAATTAGTGGACCCACCCGGATCGAGAAACCAAGAAAACAGATCAGTTTTTAACAGGGCCGGATTACTTACTTTCTTTTTGTCTAAAATACTTCAAATGTTTTAATAGTTTTTGATGTAGTTGTTATTAAAGTCAAGTATTTTAAGAAGTTTAAAAAAGCCAGGTGGTTATCAACAAGCTATTATTAAATAAAGCTGTTTTTTTTAATAATAGCTTGGTAAAACTCTACCACTACTTTCTTTTTAAATACGGCCCTGTTTTGTTCTGGTGGGTGCAGCAACACTTGCAAAGGAACGTGCCATTTATGGAGGGTTACAAATTCAAGCCATAGTTTGGTTAATCTCTTATGTGTCATAAAATTTTTAGTAGGTCTTAAGAAAACCATTTTTCTATACCCTAAGTACCTGCACAGAAACAGACCTGTTTATATGACCAAATGCATGAAACGACCACTTCGGTTAAATTCGGAAAATCTTCATGAGCTCGGAACGCAACTTTAACAATTTATTTAAAACAAATAGTGGTTGAAAAATAATTTTATCTACTTTCATACTGTAATGTGCCATATTTCACAATTTTTTTAAGTGTCGTAATGGCAGTTTTTACGGTACTAGTGCGGTAATAAAGCACTAGTGCAGTAAAGAGACTAAATTTTGAAAAAATTTACAACTATTTATTAAAATAAATTACACAGTTTGAGACATTTTCAATATTGACCCCAGACGCTGTCCCCAAGAGGTCGGTATCCTTCTGATTTCCTCTTCAAGAAAGCCACAACCTTATGATATTGACTAATGTCAATCTTTATCTTAATCGACACCATCGTCCGCAATATAGAATACCGGCACCATAAGGAGCATGGTTTTAGCTTCTCTGATTGTTCCGCAAAATAGGCAAGGACCACCTTTTCAAAGACTTCACGAATTTTCTTGATTTCCATCCATTCTTCAAACTATTTGTACACTATCTCATACCGCTCTTTGGATTTGGCAGGAATTAATGTATCTATAGCAGATTGAGCAGCCAATTCTATATCAGAAGGCACATTTTCCTCTGAATCACTCATTTTTGCACTGACACTGCAACTTGCTTTCACTGGAACACTTTTGATAAAAGTAAACAACTTCGTAACCACGGTTATTAGATAGATTAGCCGCCCTATTATTTTTGCATAAACGCAATTTTAAAAATTTAATTAAACACGAAAATATTGGTATTAATTATGAAAGTAGATAAAACGGTGTACGATATTTGTATCGTAATGTGTCGTTACGATACTTGATGGATTATCCAACTCGCCTTCGGCTTGTTGGACAATTTTTCCATCGCGTATCGTAAAATTCCACATTACGATACACATATCGTAAATAACTATTATTTTATTAGAGGTAATTTTTAGATCATAATTTTTAATTAAAAAAAATGTCATGGTCGATTGCCATTAAATGATCAAAACACACAAATACCGCGGAGTACTTGCACGAATGAGTAAGAATATAAATTCTACACGGTCAGTTGATGCGAGCCATGGGCGCCGTATTGGCCTTGGCTGCTCTGCCGCGCGCCTTTCACTTTACCCCTACACCGCGGCCGGCTGAAATGCGACATGCGATAGATGGACGAAAAATTTTGAGGCGATGGAATAAAAGTTGCACTTTAGAAAAAATAGAAAAATTTTTATCTTGAAAAACGATCACATTTTACATAGTATGTTCCGGATTGAATAAATAAAACAATATCTTGTGTATAAATTTTATTGTTCGTTCATCCGACGGGTACAAGATCTAATGCCGAACTGGCCTCTTGACACATAAGTTGTGTAAGAACTTGTACGAATCATCATTAGATGACTAATTGCTGCCAAGGTACAGGGACAAAGGGATTTACAAAAGTTGGGTAACGAATTAACAAAAACCAATGAGTCAGGAAATGTTCTAGAAAATGGTAAAACGTAATAATTAGTACTGAGAAATAATAAATCCTAACGCTAAATAATGAATAGCAATAATAATAAATTTGGAACAATAATAACAAATATGTAACACTATAATAACAAATATGTAACAAGTACTTTAAAGAGGACTAATTATTTTTTTCGTAAAGTAATTAGTTTATGCAAAAAATGCTTGGTTCCATACTTTATATTTATCCGATATGTTTAGTCTAGCACAAACAAATTAATCCCTTTTAGGATACTTTATAAAGTAACAGTTAATAAAAAGTTGTCTGTGTCTTCTCCAAATGTTTGAGGAAAATATAAGCATATTTTTAAGTGTCACTCAAGTCCTAGAGTTAGGCGTACCTATTTATTTTTTGAGAGCGCTCATGAAAACGGGTGCTTTGAAAATAATTTATGGAAGTCGTCGGAAAATAAACGCAACAAACATCTTAAGCCAGAATGTAATATAATTACGTCTTGAGAAACTTTTTGACTTGTGCTAAAAAGGTTGTATTGTTACAATCGATATTAAAGTTTAAAAAATCCATGAAGATTCAGCTTTATTACAAATAATAAACGTCATTTGGGTTATAAATTTAAGGGTGTTAAATGTATTCAGTCTGGAGCGGCTTGACTGAAAAAATAGCATTTGCAGAAGTCATCGAACAGCAGTACATCGTCGAAGAGTTGCTTTCAGGCGTATTATTTTTGTTATAGCTTGAATTTTAGTACCGATATATCAAATAAATGTCCAGGCGTTCTTTTAGTACACTTACTAACAAAGTATGCAATGCTTGACTGTTTAATCCCTAATACTAAGACTAAAAGAATTTTAGATGTAGTCAGAACTCGCTCATGATACATTGATGTATTATGAATAACTTCATATTTATTACGGTGGGGATGCGAATGGTGGAATTATTACATAAAACCCTTATGAGTTGCTGGTTGAAGTAATAGCTGTCGACTTTGCACATTTATTGGTAACTCTGCCTTTATTTAACATTTTAACGGCCGCACTTGCACCTTTTTCCAGTCTTGTTCTATTTATGCCAATAATGCTACTAAGGAGTTATTCCACTGGTAATTTTAAAAATAACACACATTTTAACACCTATTATATACCGCCGCACTATCGCACAAGAAATAAATATAATTAATGGCTATAAATTACGTCAAGGATTATTCTCAATATTACTTAAAGTAGTTTTTGACAAAAAACTTATTTCTGATGCTTTAGATAGTTAAAAACATTCCAGTCGAGGTGCAATTTCAACTCATGAAAGCACTCCAACATAATAATAACATTGATTCACTCACTCACTCTTTATCCTCCTGACACAATTCTTTCAATATTATGTTCAAACAAGGTCACAAAATGCTAGCCTAACACTACTTTTTTTGTTGTCAACGAAAATAACAATTACAGGTGTGCATGCTTAATAAGTATACATGGATGCATTTTTTGGCTACTTTATAAAAGTCAGATTTAAAAGTTTAGCCTGTGATTCTGAGACAACTGCGTTCGATTTGTTTACAATTACATTGTCATTTGAGATTGAGATTAATTAAAATTCCTGAGTTTAATCTTGTACGAACCAAAAATAAACAACTTTGTATAACATATAATTGACATACCAGACATTTCGTTGCATTCTTAATAATTAGTGTATCTTGGCATAATTATTTGAATACTGAGTTGGTTTGTTGGGAAGCCAATCTTATTAAAAGTTTGTTCAAAAATGATTGCACGTATTAATTCGTACACAGTTGAAACAGAAACCGTGTGTTTTTAATTTGTAATATCTTCAGTACATGCAATTATGTTTATAGACCGCAATAAACCAATAATTTTCTAACAGACGGAACAATTGTAATTGCATCATGGTACATACAAATTACTCTCTTCTTTTCATTATATTTGGATTTATTGATGTCAAACAACAACAAAAAAACCTATTATTTTTACAATACAATTAGAAGCTCAGTTGGCTGCCCCGCAATAAATCCACGCACTATCATGCACATGTCACATCCATCTCGACCACGCTTTCTGTATCACGTGATCTCTTCGAAACCAAAATTCGTTTCTCAAATGCCGTACACCTATTCTGATTTTGACCATAAAGCACAACCAAAAATTCCTGTTTCCCTAAGTCCAAAATCTCTTTTTTTCGTTTTTTATTTTTCGTATTTCATTTACATTGTAAAAACGGTGGTAAATCGTTTCAAACTTCCTTTAAATATTAAATTAATACTTTACTAAATTAAATTTTGTTAAAATTTTTAAAACACAGTGGGCAGTAGTATTAATAAACGATAGCAAATACTTCTGATAGTTATTTTATAAGGCAATTTCTTTAAATGATATATTAGTAAAAATTTAGTAAATGCTACTGGGACATGACTAGCAAATGCTTTTGCTAGTTGTAGGAAGTAAATGCTTGACGATATTAGACTTTGCTTTCTTCACAATTAATAAGGTTTAGCAAAAAGTAAGCATTTGTTATAAAAAATGACATTCTGCTGTGAGCAATGCTAGTAGTGGAAAATTTTAATCATTAGAGTAGAAAATCAAACGAGTGAAAAATTTAAGGTATTGTGATGATCCGAAAGGGAGGGGGGTCATCATCTTTCCGCCAAAGCAAAATACCAACAACATAAATACAAGGCGCACAAATTCAAAATCACAAAATAAAAATACAAAATGGCCAAAAATCGTGATCGTCGCCAAAAGTGGAGGAACCTACGCTGTGTTTGACATAAAGGCGGACCAGATCGTTTTAATACGCTGTATGGGGATTTATATTGGGAGAGTACAAAGCTGCAAACAAAAAACAAAAGAGTAATTAAACAAACTACAAACAAAACTACCATCTGGAGGATAGATAACTACACCTGTTCTATCAACTGCCTAGTATCGTTGACCGGCAGCTTCGTTTGGAGTATAGTAATTGCAATTGCCCTGGCGACTACGCATATCGATGGCCCTCAACTACTGGGAATGTAGTAGCCTCTGTCATTATATCAACCTGGCGGCAGTTCCACAGCTTCGTTGTGGACAAGTGGTCAATCTTGTACTCTCAACTATTACTAATGCCGAACTCCCAGCTTCGTTTGCACACAGAAAGCACACACACACTCTTTCTATTGGTCGATATGAGCTTACACCCCCGAACCACCAGCCAAGAGCCCCCCAGATGGAAAAGAGGTAATGGATCAGAGACACAAACAAAATAAACAAAACAAAAAATAATTATCGAGACATGAATGTTGCCAATGATTGTAAATAAAGATGATTAAACGGGGATCAGAATGTGATGATTGAAAAGTTTACCAGTTATGGTTTTCTGAGTTACAAAATGGCGGACGTCACGTGGATTAAATTAACGTAAGTTTCGAGGACTTTCAAAATGACGACCATCTTGAATACACGCTATTAGTCATGACGTCACAGACGAGACTGTACTGAAGCTAAACATACACTGTTGCTAGTTGTGATACTATAGTACCAAATTGATACTAGATTCTTTTACTAGATATTTATATTTACTTGTAAACAAATAATAATTTATATTCTCAGCCAAATACACATTATGTGAATGTTAATACTTTTTATTTTGTTTTGTTTTGGTACGACCTATCCACTCCATTTGATACCTGTCGTTTGCAACATTCTGACAACGCTGTAAACATTTTTGAAGTACACAAAAAGTGAGGTTAGAACAGATTAAATTACAGAAATGTTGACTACAATTGTAAAACCATTACGAAACGACACACATTTTTCATAGCAACTATTTCCTTAGAAACAATCTCCCTACACGTCCAGGATTCAAGAAATAAACTTTTATTTGTTTAGCTTCAAAGGTACAGTTATAGTTGGTACCAACAATATTTGAGACTCATTATAGAATAAGACGATTACCCCCCACGGTGGTTCATGGGGCTTGGGGTAGAGATGCCATAAACAAATTTGCATTTCTTAGGACAGGCACGTTTCAAAGGTTTGTAGGAAGAGATGGTCCGTTACAGAAATTTGTTTTTGGGCTTTCATCAAAAAAAAAAATAATAAATAAATAAATTTTAATATTCAACTATATTTTAAGATTGTTTCTTTACAAATCTGCAGTATCACTTAATTTCAAGTTAATATATAAATTCCCAAATCTTTACCTGTAATAAATTAAAAGCCTACCACGAAAATTCCTGAATACGGCTCTTCTCTAAATCTTCAGGGTAGTACCACCAGCAGTGAAAATTTATTACGGTCGACCGCAAGGCTGCTTAACCCCCAATAAAGCTTTGCATACGTCAATCTCAAATATTCTTGGTGACGACTATACGTATGTACCTTACTGACGTCACACTAATAGCGCGTGGGGTTAGAATCCAATTGTTTCAAAGTTTATATTTGTACAATAGCTTTGGTGGCGGACTTTCCACAAGGGAAAGTCATTTCGGCGGTGAGAAAAACACTTTGAGGTGGGATTGGTCCAAACTGTGATAGCAAGGGTTTATTTTTCACTTTGGTGTACAAATGTCTGATTGATTAACAAAATTAACTTCAGCAGTCCCTATCACAATAAAGAAAACAAAAGGGGAAACCGAAAATTATTTATTAACGCCAGGCCCAATTTAAAAACCATTCATTTTAGTTTTTAGCAGTTAACAATAAACACTGATTAATTTCATTCAAATCATCTCTTATCTATCTTCAATATTTTTTTCTTTGTTTCTAGCCTCTGAGGCAAATAATAATAATTATGTACATAATAATGATAATTATGCATATTAAATCATGTATATTATTAATAATTATATAATTCATCATTTCATCGCTGTTTTTTTTGCACTGTTGGACCCTGACTGGTTCAAACTTTAAAACATAATATGAAAGAATAATGACTAATAAGTTCAATTTACATATTTCTATTTTAAAAATTGAAAAATTGAACTAAATTCTTTAATTTTAAAAAGAGCTATTATCAAAATTTGGGATGTTGTAACACCGATCTGTTGACAAACTTAATACTAAATATTCTTTATGTGGAATTTGGAATACACTGCATCCAAAAGGGAAAATTTCATTCTTAAAATACGATCACTTTTTTTTAGTACCTTAATTTTTATTAATTTTTATTTTATGGAGACAAATGTTAAAAAAAACGTTTAATTACATACTTTTTATTCACCCAGTGTAATTATCCATATTTTTCAACATTTAATTGTTTGTTACCATTAACAGCTAAACAGTTGTAGAACTTATCAGCAATGCCGCAAGCCCTCTTTATAAATTTTGAAAAAATCTAATAGTGTGAGGTTTATTTTGACAAAATCTGGTAGTGTGAGAGGTTCAGAAGGAAAGCCGCGAGCCTCTTTGACAAAACCAATTGAGGACGCAGCCCCCGTAAGCCCCAATCGGGGGCGCAACCTTCATAAACCTCAATCGGGGGCGCAGCCCCCGTAATCCTCAATCGTGTTTGACCACATCAAGACCAGCACGGTATTTTGAAAAGTCTCAATTTACATTTTTTAAATATGAGCATTCCTATTTAAGAAATTTTTAAACGTTTTTTTTTGCAAAATTGTTTAAACCGGTATTTCTAGACACTTCCTTAGTCTCCCCCACTGTCTTTTGCAACACGATGTCTTGATTGACAACCTTTAATTTTTTTTCTTTTTTTAAGAAATTTTTAAGGTTCTTTTTTGAAAATCTAAAACTTTTTTATTTCGGTACATCCTCAACTGTCTTTTGTAGCACGATGTTTTGAAACGTCTCGAATGACATTTTTTTTAATTTAAGCATTTCTTTAAAAAAAAATTGAATGTTTTTTTGCCAAGTCTAAAATTTTTTTAATCCAGTACATCTGACACTTTCTTAGACTCCTCAACTGTCTTTTGTTGCACGATGTTTTGAAACGTCTGGAATGACATTTTTTTAATTTAAGCATTGCTTTAAAAAAAATTTAAATGTTTTTTTGCAACTCTAGAAATTTTTTAAACCACTACATCTATCACTTTCTTAGTCTCCCCAACTGTCTTTTGTAGCACGATGTTTTGAAACGTCTCGATTGGCATTTTTACTACCAAATTTAAACATTTCCCTAAATATTTTGCTTTTTTTGAAAATCAAAAAGTCAGTACATTTAACACTTTCTTTTTACTCCAAGCCAAAGTAATCCGAAGTAACAAAAAGTGGCCTAAAGTGACCTGAACCGACCTGAAGCTACTCGAAGTAATCCAAACATTATTTTTTACAATCTAAAAGACACTTTACTAAATAAAAATGAAACTCTTAATCAAATCCGATAGGATTTGACCACATTTACTAGTTTAAATAATAACTCGTGTCCTATCTCTACTGATAAAAATTAAATGTCAAATTAACGTACAATTGACACCTATTGAAAGACTGTATTTACAGTCGCCTGGGTATTTTACGCACGGCCAAAATTATCTTCATAGACATTTATAAAAAAAAACTGTTTGCAAGATGATAACATTTTTAATAAAACGCTCTACACACAACCTTTGAATCTTAGAACTCCTTTTTCTTCACACCACTTTATAATTATAAACACATGCTTCATACCTTGCTCCCGATTTTTCGGGCAATAGCTCGGTTGTAACATTTTCTGCAGCTGTAGCACTTCTGATTTCTGGTGGGGTACACATGGGGCTATTATAGCTCGACATTTTGAAGCATAAAATCACCAACAATTCAATGATAACAAAACTTTGTGTCTGAGACGTTTTTGCGTCTTTTTTAATTGTTTGACATTAGAGTGCATAGCTACCGTGATATTTATTGTCAAACGTATTTTTTTGTATTAATTCTGAATTTTGTAATTTTCAATTCTTGTTTAAACGTCGGCCAAAAAGCTTAATACAAATCTTGTGCGTTAACTATTTTACAGTGCTCAATTATTAAAGCACTCCGCTGCGCATCGTGTTTCAAATTTATTTCGCACTGTAAAATGTAAGTTACCGCACACGAATGTAAATAACTATTACAGCCTTCGGAATTTGGGTATGGAAATTTAGTTTTTTTTGTAATAAGTTCGGAATCATTTGATCAAATATTATAAAATTTGAAATAGTTTCTTGCAAGAACATACCTTTTAAACTAGTAATAACGAAAACCGAATACATGTACTCAATTTCCGGTTCCAGCAGTCGCAGGTCACATTTTCTGTGTTTTTCCGTCTTTTTGGCCTCTTAACACTGATTTTTTATTGTTAAATCGATAGAGTAATCAATTTCAAATAAAAAACACATAACCTTTTATACTACAAAATGGACAGTTTTAAAGATATTTTAATTTCAAGTGAGGACTGCACAACCCTGAAAACGAAAAATATGAATTTTGAATAAGTATATCCACGGCAACCAATCACCGTGGTCACATAAATCGCTAGCAGGCATCTGTTAACTTTGATGACAAATTTTTGTGAATTTTTTATGAATTAAATGCTACGACATTTAGATTTATTCTAAGTTATGTTTGAAGTCTGAGGTAAACTCTTTTTTTTATTAAATATTTTTGACTAATCGTCCAATAATCCTCCAGTCTCAAGTTGGCAGATGCCTGACATCAAGTTATGTGACCATTCGTTACCGTGGATATCACTCATTCAAAATTCACACCTTTTACTTCCAGCGTTATGTAGTCCTCACTTTAAATTAAAATATCTTTAAAACGGTCCATTTTAGGGGTATTAAATTTATGCGTTTTTTATTCAAAATTGATTACTCTATTGTTTTGAGCAATTAAAAATTAATGTTAAAAGACCAAAAAATGAAAAAACATAGACAATATGACCTGCAACTGTTGGAACCGGAAATTAAGTGAATGTATCCGGTTTTCGTAATTACCAGTTTAAAAGGTATGTTCTCGCAAGTAAGTATTACAAATTTTATATTATCTGGTCAAATGGATCCGATGTTATTACAAAAAAACTAAATTTCCATACCCAAATTCCGAGGGCTGTAAAATTTTTATCAGTAGAGATAGGACACGAGTTATTATTTAAATTAACATCATTTAATAGGTCATTTTTAGTTTAAATATTGCTTCATGTTTATTAACCGTGTATTTATGAGTTCTTATTGGAGTATAATTCAATATAATGTTTGTTGGCATGTTGGCAACAGTGTTATATTGATGAGTGGTAATTAGCAGCGGTCGTCATGTTTTCGATGCCTGTTAGAATTCGATTGACGTTTGTCGCTAAGCGTTAGTATCCCGTAGGTATACATCCTGAAATGCATAATCCAGTGAACATCACACTCAATGTGCTTCACCACCATCCTCGATTACAACGCGAAAACAGCGAAAACAGAAATCCAGAAAAATCTAACATAATTGAGGGAAACATAAACAGGAGGGAAAGTCAATAATCTGAAAAATTCCAGCGATGAATACAGCGAATTTTAAAAAAAAACATCAGTACTACAAAAATGTAATTATAAAAGCAAAAAGCCGCAAAGATGAAAATATAATTTTCCAATTTATAGAAAACCGAAGTTCAAAAATAACTCCGGCGAAATGAAATTACCGTAATAAAATAAAAATAACGAAAGCAAATAATTGAGAAATTCGAAAACCAAAAACGCTGCTCAATCATATTATTAATAACAAAATAAATATAATAAACGGGTTTTAAAGCAGGTTTCGTTGTGATAACGAGTAAATTTTGGGTATTAATTAAACAATTTCTGCAAACGTTTTTATTTGTAACAATTATTGCGGTTGGTTTTATGTTGAATTAATTTTCACCAATAATTTGTCATAAGTCGGTAATATATATCCGTTTGAGCAATATCGTGACAAAAGTCCGTTTGCATGCATAGTGGCAAATGCTTTTCCGATGCGCCACTGTATAAAGCATAGTCAGCAATATTTTACGAGTTTGTATACCGAAAGACATGTTTTTGGAATACTTTAATGGCCTTTTCTTATATTTGATAAAAACAAACCACAACAAAGCACTCATTTCACATAGAAGAGAATTGACAGAGTTTTGATCTAGATTGACCCTCCTTTAGCCAAAACATACTAAATGTAACACAATTTTAACTTTCTTTCAACCGATCCCCCACATTATAATTTCGAATGTTTTATTGCCGCAGTTAAGATTTTTATTACACAAAATTTCATTTTACTTAATATCCAAATATGCGTCATAAATTATTTTGTTTTATTTCAAGGACTCCATTTCTTTAGCGCGTCTGTTATGGCGTAAACAGCACGATTACACTAGTAAGCTGTCAAATGTGTTTTAAAGTCACGTGGTTCACTAAATCTCGACGCCATTTTATTTTTATAGCTCCAATATATAACTAAACTACAAAATAAATTTCTTGGAAAAATAGAGATTTACACCTGTCGCCTATTTTTGGATTATTTGACACTTTAACTACACCTCGAACTACACAATCAACTGCAACGACTTCGCCATCTTGAAAACTAGACACCCACATAACACGCATAAATATTTTTTCAGAATAGCGTAGGTATGTACCCACTTCATGAAAAGACGATGATTAAAAATGAATCGGCAACAAGTGAAGTTTCATATGGTGACAGGTCCCATGCTCATATAAGAACAATAAGGATATTTTGTTCTGTTAACTAGAGCACATATCAAAATTTAACACACTATTCTCTCAAATTTCTTATTTCATTCCCTCTTTTTCACCTCTTTACTAATCACGATAAACACTAATCCATTCAAATGCAAAACCGGTTAATTAAAAAACATGTTTCTACTTTGCCTCCGTGCCAGAGTATATAAAAAATTAATAAATTATTATACAGGGCTTTCATTTCACATTGAACAGGTCGATTAGGATCCCGAGGGGGAAGTTGAAAACCAACATTAGTTACATTTTAAGTTTCATCCCCTAGTCGCTAGCCACCCCTACTTTAAAATTTTAAATGGCATACCCTACTATTTAGAACGTTTTCGGAAAGAGAAAAAAATCAGCGTTTCTAAATGTCAAAGAAAAATTTTTTTGTCTATTTGTTTTTCAGTTAGGGGTGGTTTAATTTTTGGAAATTTTTAGTCCTGGTAGCCTTTGATTCAATTCAATTTAATTTAAATAAAAAATATGTCGATTTGAGTTGCGATGGGAGAGTCTAAAACCAACATTAAATACGTTTCAGGTTTCATCCCCTAGTCGCTGGCCACCCCGACTTTAAAATTTTAAATGGCACCCCCTACTTTTTGAAACATTTTCAGAAAGGGAATAAATGCGCGTATCTAACTGTCAAAGAAAAAAAAATTTCGATTCGTTTTTCAGTTAGGGGTGGTTTTAGTTTTGAAATTTTCAGTCCTAGTAGCCTTTGATTGAACACAATTTAATTTAAATAAAAAAATATGTCGATTTGGATTGCGATGGGAGAATTCAAAACCAACATTAAATACATTTTAGGTTTCATCCCCTAGTCACGGACCACCCTTACTTTAAAATTTTAGCCCCTCCAACTTTTTGAAACATTTTTGGAAGGGGTGGAAAAAAGCTTATCTAATCATAAATGGAAAAAAATATTTTGTCGATTCGTTTTTGAGTTAGGGGTAGTTTTAATTTAGGAATTTCCATCAGTCCTAGTAGTTTTTACGAGTAACTTTGATTTTGATTATGTATCATCATTTTATTAAGAAGGCGGTGGTGTCAACAAATCAGCGAAAATTTACCATTTGACAGTTCAGTTAATTAAAAAATTATTTTTATTTAAATTAAATTGAGTTAAATCAAAGGCTACTAGGACTAAAAATTTCAAATTTAAACCACCCTTAACTAAAAAACGAATCGACAATTTTTTTTTTTCTTTGACAGTTAGATACGCTTATTTATTCCCTTTCTGAAAATGTTTCAAAAAGTAGGGGGTGCCATTTAAAATTCTAAAGTAGGGGTGGCTAGCGACTAGGGGATGAAACCTAAAACGTATTTAATGTTGGCTTTAAACTCTCCCATCGCAACCCAAATCGACATATTTTTTATTTAAATTAAATTGAGTTCAATCCAAACACTACTAGGACCAAAAATTTCAAAAATTAAACCACCCCTAACTGAAAAAATCGCCAAAAAAAATTTTTCTTTGACTTTTAGAAGCGCAGATTTTTTCTCTTTCCGAAAACGTTCTAAAAAGTAGGGGGTGAAATTTAAAATTTTAAAGTAGGGGTGGCTAGCGACTAGGGGATGAAACTTAAAATGTAACTAATGTTGGTTTTCAACTTCCCCCTCGGGATCCTAATCGACCTGTTTTTGCTTGAAAATACATGTACTCAATGTCAAAAGTTATTGAGACTGGATCCTTTTGAAATGAAAGCCCTGTATATTTATTATATACTCTGTGGTTCGAACTAAGGCCAGAACGAAACATCACTTTTGCGTATAGTACTGGACAAAAACAGTGCTTTAAAAATTATACTAAAAAGAGGGAAATTTAGTCATATAATATATGTGACCCTATAATTTTTCCATTGAACTGTCAATGTCGATCGGCCTGACGCAAATCAAAAAAATCAAATACGAAACTTTTGCTGTGCTTGATTGAATTAATCGTTGCACAAAAATATTCAGAATTGACATTATGATTATAGCGGTGCTTACGAATACCTTAGGTCATAGGACAAAGTAAAATATAAGGTACTTACTGTTACTTTTGAGGTTAGGCGCATTTTGCCGTCAACTTACGGAACAATTTTGGCGTAATCTCAAAACGTCTTCGACATCTTCGAATTTTATTTTTACGAATAAAATAATAACGTTTGAAATTAATTTATTTCATGATTGTCACCTAGCCACTGCGAAATGTTGTCAACTGCCGCAAAATGCTCTACAATTTTTTTTTTGTTTAAAAACCCGTGCATGCAACAAAATGCTTCTAATAAAACTCGTATCATAATATACTATTAAATAGTTCGGTTAATTAGAAAGATGAAAAATGGCATTATTTATCTATGTTTATAGCCCAGCCAAAAGCTGAACCAATAGCAATTTAAAAAAAAAACTCTGACAATGTATAACAGTTTGGAATTAGCATTTGGGCGCATATTGAAAATTATTACGCTTTACTATTTTTCTATGATGTACAAAACTTTTTTTCTAAACGATTGTAATAAAATTCCAAACATTTTCAACTATTTGCTTTTTAACAAATTCAATTAAAATTAATTGTCTGTCATATTTATACTGCTAATAACAAAATTTTATGTTTTCAGAAAATCAATTAAGCAAGTACTCTCAAACTCTAAAAATATTGTTTTAAATCGGGTTGTTACCAGGAAGAATTTTCATCTCATTCATTTGAAGTAAAATTATCTACACAAATGCTCTTAAAAATTAGTCTTAGACAAAATTATTTATACCTTAATTAATCTGTTAAATTGTAATTCAAATTTTTCATTAAAATTTAGCGGTTGTAAAATTTTTCACTGCTAGTGGTACTCTACCCTGATGGATTTACAAAAGAGCCGTATTCAGGAATTTTCGTGGTAGGTTTTTAATTTATTACAGGCAAAAATTTGGGAATTTATATATTAATTTAATATTAACGTGATAATGCAGATTTGTAAAGAAACAATCTCACAATATTAAAATTATTTAATAATGAATATTAAAATTTATTTAATTTTTTTTTGAAGAAAGCCCAAAAACAAATTTCTGTTACGGACCATCTCTTTCTACAAACCTTTGAAACGTGCCTGTCGTAAGAAATGCAAATTTGTTTATGACATCTCTACCGCAAGCCCCATGAACCACCGTGGGGGGTAATCGTCTTATTCTATAATGAGTCTCAAATATTGTTGGTACCAACTATATACAAAAATTATATACAACATTGAATTATGGAAAATGAATAATAAAAATAATTACCTATAAAATGTCTAAATCAGGTTGCTTGGTTTACAAAACGCCATTTTTCCAATTTGGATGTTAAAAATTTTGAAACAGTAAAATTAAATCGCTATTACAACTAATTCGATTGCCATTTTGCAAGCGCAAAGGCAAGCGCCATCTATTATCTACTATTGGTAACAGTTTATTTTATTAATTAGAAAAAATGTTTTATTGTTTGTTTCAAAAAATTTTGTACGAACCTCCATACGCGAAGACGTCTTCGTCGCTCGTGTCTCAAATAATGCGGTCATCATGCGCGAAAAGTGGCTTCTGGCATATGGTGCGTAAATAACTATTAAGGTACAATTGAATTTTAATTTTTTAAGTAAAATTTTTTATATCATTTGATCTGCAGACAAAGTACAACGTTGTCAAGAAATTACATTTCAAATTCAGAATAAAATTCCTTGTAACGACTTTCCTATTGCAAGAGCTCGGTTTTATTTTTTTAGAGTTTGAGGTAAACGTTATACAACTCGGTAACATAAAATATTTTTGGTGATTGTAGTGTTTCAGTTTTGCAATGTTTATGATTTTTTTTTGCGTAAATGTGGCTGCAAAGATCTGTTATAAAATTTGATTTGATTCCGAGTGTTTTAGCGGCAATATGTGGCAAATGATGTTGTATTCGTGGGTTATTTTTCAGATTTCGTTCCGGTATCGGTTGGCTGTGCTACAGTTGGTAGCTAATCAAACCATATCGATTCAGTTTGAGCATATTGTACGAAACCCTATTCAAATTTTTATCCATAGATTGTGCTTTTGTATAGTTTGATGAAAAAAATTGTTGATTTATTACCTGTGGATAGACAATGTATAAATGAATTTACTGAAGGAATATTCGAGTAGTTCGTGCTTTTTTTCCGAAAAAAACAACTTGTACGATGATTGAACGGAAATTAAGCACAGAGAGCAAATATTCTCAATAATATGGGGGTTTTTATTCGTTTTTTTTGTGCCAGCTTATTTCTGTTGTAATATTTCTCTAGTCTCGTACGAAGAAGCAATTATTTTGAGCAAAGTTTCTGAAATATAAATGCGTTAGTCTTGTATATTAATTACACTAGGTATAAATTTGAAGATCGCCTTTGATTAAAACATGAAGCACATTTGCTCAACCCGGTCTACGAGATATATCTCCCAAATACTAATTCAAGCCTTTGCAACTACCCTGTAAATAACGCAAACCGAAATTACACAGGTCGCTTAACTTTTTAAGAAAAAATGTAAATATTTCGTTGATTATAAAAGCAGACATATAGGCTATGTTTTGTTTTAAAGAATTACCAATGTATCAACGGTCACGAGGGTGCTAAGACAAAATCAATCTTTTAAATACTTACATATTTTATTGCATTGCAACTACGAGTCAACACGTCGGTTTATGACCGATTTAAACCTACTTACAATCTCATCAATTATATAATTATAAAAGAAATAAGAATCATAACAAAACTAATAAAGTCGAATATTTGCTCAAAGTCAAAGATGGCATCGAACCTCTAAAAGACAGCAGTGTTTGTTTCGCGGTGTTATTACTTATTATTAACTATTATTACGGCACAGACTTTATAGATATACATATACCGACAAAGAAACGTGTTATCGTTTTATAAATACTATATTCCTCTAACAAATCATTAGTTTCGACTGTCTTTTTATAGTATAAACCAGTGGCGGCTCGCCAGGGGAAGTAGGTGAAGTACCACTTCACCTATAATTTCTACCTATTCAAAGTAATATTTAAAACTATAAAAAATACATTAAATATAACACGTTCAAATATTATTCCAAAAATAATATTCCCTTTTTAATTCCGTACTTAAGTCGACTTCCTTTATATATGTCGTAGTCATTGGACGTAATACGTCATTCCGCGGAAAGCCTAGTCTTTGGCCGTACTGCCGGCAGTAATCAAATGAATATTCCCTTGTTTGACTGAAATTTTACGTCATTTCAGGGACTACCCACTTAATTCTCGTCAAACAAAGTAACCGGTTAAACCATTACATGTTACAGCGTTTGACGGAAGTGTATTTAGTCACTTTGCTGAAAAGTCTTGAAATGTTTGATACTTTCTGTAGAAATGTAAATTTTTGGTAGAAGAAAAGAAAAGCCAAAAAACTAAAATATTTTTATTGTAGCAAAAATTTGTTTCGTTTATTTGGAATAATGTAAACATATAATATTATAAAATCATACAAAAAACGTTAAGTACATGACCTAAACAACAGATAAAAATATATTTTTTGCCTTCAGATAAATTAAACAAAAGTAAAAATATATTCTTTAGAAATCTTTTGCAGCCTAAAATATGTACAACTGAAATAAAGGTGTATTTTGAGGTTAGAAGTCTTTTACCTCCTTCATTACTTCATAACGGAACGGTTTTTTGGCATCTTTGTTTTTCAAATAATATACATTTAATTTGTCATAAAACAAACTATTATAATTATCCATTTTCCAACAATTACTAAATGTTACGGCCCGAAATACTACACAATAAAATTTCAAGCTTTCAGCAAATGACTAAATACACTTCCGTCAAACGCTGTAACATTTAATGGTCTAACCGGTTACTTTGTTTGACGAGAATTATTTAGGCAATCCCTGAAATGACGTAAAATTTCAGTCAAACAAGGGAATATTCATTTGATTACAGCGTCTGCCGGCAGTACGGCCAAACACTAGGCTTTCCGCGGAATGACGCATTACGCCCAATGACTACAACATATATAACTCCGGCCCAAAGTTGATCTCCTTTACTTATGAGTTCGTCTATCCAGACTGGACGGGCTATGAAAAACGCAGCCGCATTTTGACCTGTTGCCATGACAACGCCCACGTGGTCATAAGCGCTTGAATCAGGATATGTGGAATCAGGTGAAGTAAGCGTCGACTTCCCCTGGTTTTTGATCTCGTTCTTAAGTGTCTCGTGTCGGTGAATGACTGAATTTGTAACTTCTAGAAACATTACTCGTTATAGGTATTCGTTTCTAAAATGAATCCTACAAACGATAAAAAAAACTATTCACCAGTCTAACTTTCTGCTCACACTGCGTTTTGTTGTGATAGTGTTTCCGACTAACTAGTTGGGGAGCAGGTAATATGTCGGAAGACCTTTACTTAGGAAGTTGATCCGGACTCGAGGACACACGTTTCTTGAAAATTGTCTTTTTCTGAGAATTTCCTCAATGAGGAATGAATTAAATGGTGATTATAATAATTTGCAAAATGACACTAAGCAAATTTTAGAGAAAAAAATACACGCCCATGTGTTTCATTACCTTAACAAAAATTTTGTGGTTTACTTTTAGTTTTATTAACAAATATTTAGCTAGTTTCTTCCGTTTTTTATATTTATTTTTATTAGTTCTAAACAAAGCAAAAAACCCAAAGCGGTAAATTTAATGACATAATAATAATAGCTAATATTATATAGTATGTCACCGGATTGTGTTTACAAGAAGACATTTTTTTATCTTTTATTTTTCGCTAACACTGCAAAAGAAAAACATTTTTTGTTTCACCTGAAACCAGCAAGTCTGTAATTAAAAGTTCATTATTTTCACTCAGTGGAAAGAAAATTTAATTTTGCTCTTGATTTTGGACTTGTAATAACACTATAGTCTACAAATAAAAACATGTTTACTAGACCTCCAATCGAATTATTATTTTTATGTTAACTTACCTTTAATTAAACAAAAATAATTGTTAAATTTTTCTGCCACCTCACCGTTTTTTGTTGGATCTAAATAAGCATTAAAAACATTTCATCGACTCGCATTTGGACTTCTTTTCTAAAAATTTAGGGAGCATGAGTGACGAACAGTCAAAGATCGCCACGAAGGTTTTTGGGATGAAAATATGTTAGACGATTACTGTTGGATTGTTATAAAAAAAACTGATCCCAAAAAATATAATAAAACAAAGTAAAATAACTCATTTTTAATTTGTTGTTTGGCGGTTTTTGTATTTTTGTTAATTACATATTTCTTAAACGTAACGTGGTGGACTTTTTTAAATATTTTTTCTTTGGACTCAGTGCCTCAAAATCTATAACAAATTATAACTTTCAGCTAAGGTATAAAAATCATGTAAACTAGTGTAATTTTTTATCTGCGTTTTAAATCCTATCACATTAGCGTTTTATTTTTTTGATGTCGCTTTGGCAGATGAGTTAACGCAAGTAAATTAACAAAAATGTTTGTAAAAAAACAAAATTTAAATAAATGGCAAGTCAAATAAACAGCTTTTAGAAAAAAAGCAGTCAAACTAAAAATGTTTTTCCTTTGCAGTTTTTGTGTAAAACCAAAGGTAAAATTTTTTTCCTCTTGTAAACGCAATCCGGGAACATACTGTATACTTGCAAAATACATTTCTTAAATAAATTTATGTATTTGTAATTTGATAATTTGAGCAAGCTTGTTTTTTATAATCACAATTTAATGTACATACATGCTCATTGAAGTAATTTTCACAAAAAGACAATTTTCGGGTCCGGACCAGCTTACTAAATAAGGGTTTTTCGACATATTACCTGCTCTCCAACTAGTTAGTCTGAAACACTATTGCGACAAAGCGCAGCCCGAGTACAAGTTTGACTGGTGAATAGTTTTTTCCCCGAGTGTACAATTTGTTAGAAACCCCATTTAATCGGTGGAAAGAAGATGATCAAAAAGACGTTTTAATCGCGCCCTACTATAAATTTGTCAGTTGTTTTTTCTTTTAGTAATTAATTTCATTAAAAGAATGTATTATTAAACGTTAGAACCATCACAGCTTCAAAAAGAAATATACAATTTTTAACTCTTCACCTAGTTTTGAACCCATGAACCGCCACTGGTATAAACTTGAATCAAACAATATGTGCAATCAAAAATTTGATATTTGTTTTCGTGTTTAATAAGCTTACCTACCACAATTTTTTAATTAATAGTCCACAAGATAATTAATATATACTGTCAATGGTATTAATTAATCTGAGTTTGCGATAAAATAATGTAAAGGAAGGTAGGTATCGCTAAGCAACCAATACAAAAAACAAATGAAGCACGATCAAAGAAAATTTTAAGTATACATAATTCAATTATTGTCTTAATGCTTCTCTAAATGTAGATAACAAAATTTGAAGGGGTGTATTAGTACAGTCCGATTCAAAGGAAATGCTCATTTAGAGCAAAAACTGTGGCAAAGCGGCAAGACGTTGCTTAATGTAGGTAATTAGTTTCTTACCGACTTATTTACAGTAATTGTTCCGAGTAGCGTGCAGGGGTTATGGTCAGGTATTGTTTAAGCTAATTTGTTTTGTCTTCGTCTTATTGCATTCCATACATTTATAGTTGTGGAATTATTTTCATGACATAGGATGTTATAGCTACCGGTGATTGCAGCGATGGTCATGATGACTCAAAATAAAACATGTAAGTTGCAGCGATGGCCAAATCTGAGGTCCAGGTAAAGTAAATTAGATCCGCACATCCCTCTGTGCGCACTGCGCAGAGTAGCAGGGACCTGATAACCGTATAATAAGTGTTTTGAGATAATAGAGCGATTCTACTCGTATATACAGTTAGAGCTGACGCGGTTTGAGAAGAACAGATCTCTGTTGATGCGCGACGGACGAATTTTGGTCGGACCTAGTCCACTTTCAAATTCAGGGTAAACTCCGAACTCTCAACGCGCGGCATATCATTGGCGTACTAGGCAAAGCTAATTGACAATTAATTTGCAAAGAATGTTACTAAATTTTTGTAATTACAAACAAAATGGAACCACAATTAGATAATTGTCTATCATCTAAATGCAATTATCGTTTATCGTGAATTTGTTGGATGTTGAAAACAATAATATTTACTGGAATTCATTGGGTTAATTCTTTTTTGGGATACCTAGGTACTTGTTACAATTTTCCAATTTTAGTTTACCAGTCTCTTAGCATTGTTTAATGTGTTCGTGTCGTTTTTCTTCTTTTCACTTTTTTTTTTATTTTATAAAATCAGTTCTTTTCAGAACTCGGTTTTGCTCTGTACTATGCAAAGTAAATTCACACTTTTTTTATAAATATTTTTAATATCAAATAAATTATTTTAACCTTATTATAGATAATACTTTTGTATACAATGTCTAATAACTCAAACATTATAGTTAATGGTCCTTGTTATAAAATTTATGACGGAAGAAACGGAAAATGGTTTAAAAATTCTTTTGAGCAATTATAGAGATTGTGTTTTAGCAGCTACAGAAATAAGCGAGAAAAGCTATCGTTCCATCCAAAAACAAATGAAAGAAATAGCTGCTGGAACTTCATCTTCATTTTCTTCTCTACCCAAAAATTTTGTCCACGTCCACAAAGCACTTTATGCGAAAGAGAAATTGAAGTGACTATATGAAAAAAGAAGATATGATGCGGCCCAAGAACTGTGAAGAAATGTGTTTCACAGTAAATACCGGCGATTCAGACGGAGTTTTGCTGGCCTGATAGCGAAGAGGAGGAAACTAGGCTTTCAGCACCTATAAATTAAAAAAACATAATGAAAATAAATTGTTATAAATAAATATAAAATAATTTTCTCCAATTTCTCCCTTTGCACGA
Source organism: Tribolium madens (assembly GCF_015345945.1). NCBI lineage: Eukaryota > Metazoa > Arthropoda > Insecta > Coleoptera > Tenebrionidae > Tribolium > Tribolium madens. The sequence continues at coordinate 8,243,708 of NW_025400995.1, read as the reverse complement.
ACAGAACCACGACGCCACTGGTTCCAAGCTTACGGTCAGATCGTGATGACTCACTGTGTCCTTCTCAAACCGCGTTAAACAGTGAGTTTAACACAGAACAGAGGTTTAATAAAAAACATTAATTTTGAATTAATTCTGTATTAAAATCGAACAAAATTGGATTGAAAATTGCTCAAATTGCGTTATTTTAGCCTAAAATTGTAATTGAAGTAATTATTTTAATAAAAAACATTAGTTTTGAATTAATTCTGTATTAAAATCGAGCAAAATTTAATTGAAAATAGCTGAAATTGCTTTATTTTGGAAGAAAACTCTTATTGAAGTCAGTATTTGGTTGAAATACTTTGATTCAGGTTGATTCCCAACTTCAAATTGAGCCAAATCGATTGAAAACAACACAAGTTGCTTTATTTCAGCCTAAAATTCTCCCTTTGCACGAACAGAACCACTACGCCACTGGTTCCAAGCTTACGGTCATATCGTGATGACTCACTGTGTTCTTCTCAAACCGCGTCAGCTCTATCTCCTCCTTGAGCGGACACTCTCTAATGTTACTAAGGCTTCTAAAAAGGTACGATATATTTTTCATGAGATTTGAACGTAATTTTTTTATAGAAAAATAGACCAATCGAGTTTTTAACCTGTTCAAAAATTCAATTTTAAATTTTGCGTTCACGCGCTTGTTGGAACAGGTCTTCTTCACGGTCTCAGTATAGTTCAATCTTAAAATAATTATACTTCCTTAACTTTTGTGGAGCAGCGTGTTTGCACAACTATAAATTATAACTGTCATCTACAATGCTAATTGACATGGCGCATAACAGTACACACGTGAATTCTAACGCTACTTGCAAAGGCAATATAAATAATCAAGTAAAATGTGATGTGTGCACCAACATTTTTCACTCAAGTTGTGCCCGTGTGTACGGAAAATATGTGAACGATATTTTCACGTGCTGTGTTTCTCGAGAAGAGAATTCTAATTCTAACCTCGAAGAAGCTGCTACTTTTTCTGACGCTACCGATATTGTATCCCCAAATGGCAATTCTACGGACATTTTTAACTGTAAGATTGAGCCTCAAGTACTTCATTTTATTATTTCGCAAAAAGATGACATGATTGCTGAACTTAAGGACAAGGTCAAATATCTTCAATCATATATCGACCTCTTAGAAAAAGTTGTGAAGGTGAATGATAGAACCATTGCTGATAAGGCACACGTAGTTGAAAAACCAAAAGTCAATAAATCAAAACAAGTATCAAAATCTAAAAAAGTGACTACGCCAAATCCTGTAGTAGAATCTACTAACAAAAACGACCCGATGCCGGTAGCGGCAGCAGAAATAACTAATCAACATGCAGCGGAACGCCATCGCCAGGGTAATGATGGGAAAGGTGAAACAGAGTCTTGGCAAGTAGTCTCCCGCAAAAAGCTCGTAAAACTATTACGGGCAACAATAGTCAGTCGTTGTTGAGGGCAGCGCCAAAATTTGTAAATCTTCATGTTTATCGACTAGAGACGGGCACAACTGTACAGGAGATCACGCAGGCTCTGAAACCCAAATTCAAAGAAGTCGCAGGTGAACAGCTTAATTCAAAACATCCCGATGTTTACTCATCTTTCAAGAATACAGTCTATGAAACCGTACCTAAATCGCACCTTATATGGCATTTTTCTCTGGGGCGCGAGTTCTGGCGTATCCTGTGTAGTTGGTACCAACAATATTTGAGACTCATTATAGAATAAGACGATTACCCCCCACGGTTCATGGGGCTTGCGGTAGAGATGCCATAAACAAATTTGCATTTCTTAGGACAGGTACGTTTCAAACGTTTGTAGAAAGAGATGGTCCGTAACAGAAATTTGTTTTTGGGCTTTCTTAAAAAAAATTAAATTAATTTTAATATTCAGCTATATTTTGAGATTGTTTCTTTACAAATCTGCATTATCACTTTAATCTTAAACTAATATATAAATTCCCAAATTTTTGCCTGTAATAAATTAAAAGCCTACCACGAAAATTTCTGAATACGGCCCTTTTGTAAATCTTCAGGGTAGTACCACCAGCAGCAAAAAATTATTACGGGCGACCGCAAGGCTGCTTAACCCTCAATAAAGCTTTGCATAAGTCAATCCCAAATATTCCTGGTTACGGCTATACAGGGAACAAAACTGAAGGTTAACAACCTAAAATATTGTCATAGTCAAGTGGCCGTAGTTTTCACTTCCTCAATTTAATAGGATTAGGATTGCTGACCGCGCGCGCTACTAACATGCGGGCGTTTCTTACCTCGCGCGCTACTGATTAGTAGGATAAGCAGAAAACTGACCGCAGCGCGCTAGTGATATGCGGCCGAAATGAGTGGTGATATGCGGCCGAAATGAGTGCTGCAACTTATCATACCATTGGTTAGGTAAAATTTTGTCTTCGGCGCAGTTTTCATAAAAAAGGTACAAATCGCTGCAACATGTGCTCATAGCTACTGGTTTTGCAATTTGCTCACCATCGGTGTTTTAATTGAGAATGTATGTTATGTCCGACAAACCTAACATGTTATAATACATGTCAAAAACAGGACTAATACAAAGAAAAACACTCAAACACAATCCTTCTTACGTCGAGTATTGCCAGTCTTATTAACATCCACCCCACGATTCGTTATTGTTTTTTACTACACGGGGTGTCCGGAAGGAAGCTGCAGGTATAATGGAATGATATCAAAATGAAGGTTTGGGATTGTGATCAATCAACAATTTTTATTTCAGTCAAAGATTTTTTCATCAATTTATCAGTTACTGTGTTCCGTTTTTTAGCATTTTTTATTTTACATTTAGTGGAAACGTATTATTAATATTATTATGACCAAGATTAAAGATTAGATAAAACCTTGTCATCTACACAATAAAAGTAAGCAGCAAATAAAAGATGATTCAGACATGAGTTTTGTAAAATGAATATAGAATTTATTAGTGAACAACTTCAAAAAATTGCTCAAAATTCGTTGACATTTGTAATTTTATTATAACATTGCGAGTTGTTTTAATTAGTAAATTTTCTTTTTAATCTAATGTAATAATTATACGAATATTAGATAAAGAGTACATAGAATGTGTATATGAGTATAGTCGTCACCAAGAATATTTGAGATTGACGTATGCAAAGCTTTATTGTGGGTTAAGGCTTAACTTATCGTTTGCCAAGATATGGAATTTCAATGCATTTTTCGAAAAGGTTTTTCTCGGTTATTATAAGGAATTTTTTGTTTTTTATTTTTTTGATGAAACCATTTTAGATATTTCTAGGGATATTGTTATGTAGCTAACTTAAATTATTATTTTTTATATATTTTTTAACTTATTTTTTATAATAACTGAACCATTTTAATTAAAAACCCTTTTTAATATGATGCGTTTCCACTGTGGGGAACATTTCCGGTAGTTGAAACAATGTTCACTTGTTTTTAATTAGGGGCAACTAGTTGCTTTTTTTATTCTTACCCTAGGTTTTGCACTCCACTTTCTTTATACGAATTATTTATTTTTGTAAATTACGAGCAACATTGAAGTAAAAGTAAATATTCATATCGTAAAGTTGGTGAAAAGTCGTTTTACTTGAAATCGTTCTACCTATTCCTTGCACAAAACAAACCAATTTGAAATGGAAACATAAAATTGTATGTGACTTGGAGTTTGTCTAAAAAGTTTTGTTCGAAATCTCGTCTTTGTTTAATTTGGTTTTGTGTAAGCTGTTGTTGTAAATAAAAATCTGGGGATTTGAGGAAATAGTTGGGTGACAGTCGGTAGGTGACTACTATCTACTCAACTTGCAATGCTTTTTGAGATAATATCTAATAAATCGAAACAGTTATTGTACTAATCAATCATTTAGAGCAATAGACAAATGTTGAAATTCGCTGACCAGAAATTGTTTTTCTCGTCGTATAATCCCAATAGAAATACAAAATAAACTGACATACCTGCACTTCGAATTTGTGTATGATTCCATCACATATTAGCATATTTTAGGAGGAAAGAGTCGATGTATCGATTAGATTAGGTTCTGTCGGCTCCACAAATCATTTTCCCAAAACAACAAAAGCAGAACTCGGTTCAGTGTTGGCGATATGAGGCTTAGGTGCAACTTGCTGTAATCCCACTATGAGATGAGCGTGTAAGAAAGGTCTTCTTGCGCGAAGGAAGGTTTGCCCGAGGCCACGGCCTTTCAAATAACCAGCCATAAAACTTGTAATGAGTTCCCCTAGCGCCCCCCCTAACCCTTCCACACCCATATCTGACACCTGTTCGGCTGTTCGTCTCACTCCGTCAGTGCCTCTCCACTGTCCCGAGGAATAAACAACCGTTCCAAGCGGATCTAGAGATCTAGGTGTCTCCAAATCGCTACTGTAATTTCCTTAATTCAAGAGTAAAACCTAAGACGGCGCTAATTATTTAAGCATCCGACTGGATATTAATTCCAGGATACGAAATAAAGAAAAGTTAAACTCCTGAGCGACATATTTGCCTGCTCCTATGAATAAATCAACATTAAGGAATTTAAAAATAACCGTGTGAATATTCATGTGTTGGAGCAAGAGCTTGTCCCATAATCGCAGATCGGCCGGCTCAGTGGCGGCTCGGGAATTTTAAATTCCGAATCTGAACACTGATACTAAATCCCACTTCAAAGACCAAATTCATAAACAATTGTTGTGTTTGTAGAGGGTGTATTAATAAATGGATATGGAATTCTTTATAAAACTTCTGTATTTTCAAATTATGACTTGTATAAAAAGTAATTGTAACTTGAAGGAACTAACAACAGTAATTCCAATGTGTACTTGATCACTTGATTACTTGATCCAGAACACCTCCCCTTCTTAATTCATTTGTATATAGGTAGGTAATTTCAGAAGTAACCACTTTTCATTTATTGACTTGTCCACTCGCGGGTCTTGACACTTCGGATGTACAGGTCCTGTGATTCTGGGAATTAAAAAAAAAAAGAATGTACTCATCACTTTAAGAATACATGTAAATAAAATTGACTCAAGTTTATGTGGTTGTAATAATTTGGTTGATGTGCCTTTTCCAAATACGTTCATGGTCTAACTTTATCAGATAATGTAATTTTCCAATTTTTTGTATAATAACTCCTCTTACCCATTTGTCTCCCCTATAATTTCTTACTTGTACCAGAATTCCTACTTGTAAATTTCTAAATTTTTTATTATTATTGTAATCCTTAAAATGTGTGTAAATTGTATCTGGTCTAAGCAAATCTAATCTTGACCGAATTTCTCTAGAAAACATTAAAAATGCAGGAGTTTCATTTGTRCTACAATGAGGTGTAATTCTGTAGTGCATTAAAAGTTTTTGTAAATTTAATTCAATGTTTTTATTTTCTTTTATTAATGAATTTAARGCGTTTTTAAGAATTTGAAYAAAACGTTCTGCTTGTCCGTTACTTGCTGGATGAAAAGGTGCAGTTTGTTTATGTACTATATTGTTACTTTGAATAAAWTCTTTAAATTGTTTCGAGCACAATTGAGAACCATTGTCGCTCACAAAAACTTTAGGAATACCAAACATTGCGAAAATTTCTCGACAGAATTTAATTGTAGAATCTGTTGTAGTGTTATTTACTATTTTAACAATTGGRYACTTTGAAAATGCRTCAACTAAAATAGCAAAATATTTTCCTTGAAAAGGACCTGCAAAATCGAAATGTACTCTTTCARAAGGCTTACTCGTTGGTTCCCAAATATGATTTTCGGCTTTTTGTGGATTATTTCTGACTTGTTGACAATTCTGACAACTTTTAATCAAATTTTCGATATCATYATCAATATTTAGCCACCAACAGTAACTTCTAGCTAAAGCTTTTGTTTTTACAATACCAAAATGTCCATAGTGTAATTCTTGTAAGATTCTTTGTTGTAAAGATTTTGGAATTACCACCCTGTGACTACGAAAAAGTACGTCTTGCTGTAAACTGAATTCATGTATATCGATATTAAATGATTCAGATTTTTTTAAATTTAAACCCTTCTTCATTTTGTTTATTATGTTTGATAATATTTTATCATTTTTAGTTTCGTGTTGAATTTCAAATAATGTAGCTGGTAATTCTTCTATAGTTTGAATTTGAAAAACGTCTATCACATCGAATTCAGAATCTCGAGTTAAATTTTGAGGTAAGCGTGAAAGACCGTCTACATTACAATGATCTTTTGTATTTCTATATTTAATAGTGTAATTGAAACCTTGAAGAAATAATGGATAATGTTGCATTCTCATTGCACTGTACATTGGTAAACTTTTAGAAGGTGAAAAATTTGTACTAACGGTTTATGATCTGTAATAATTATGTAAACTTATTACCGTAAAGATATTGATGAAATTTTTTTATTCCAAATATTATGCTATACGCTTTCTTTATCAATTTGTGAATACTTCTTCTGAGTTTCAGTTAAAGTTTGAGACGCGTATTGAACTACTTTTTCTGATCCACTGGGTGCATTTGTGATAAAATAGCTCCCACTCCGTAATAACTTGCATCTGTAGCTAAAATTGCTGGTAATTTTGGATCAAAGTGTGCTAAAATTGTATCAGATTTAAATGCTTCTTTTGCTGTAATAAAAGCTTTTTCACATTCTTTTAACCAAATAAAAGGTACATTTTTATGTAGAAGTTTATTTAATGGATGTAAAATGAAACTCAATTTTTTTATGAATCTACCATAATAATTAATCATACCGATAAATGCTCTAACTTCTGTAATATCTTTAGGTTTTGGCATTTCGTCTATAGCTTCAATTTTCTTTTTAGATTTATGTATACGTAATAATCCTGGAGTGTAGTCCGCTTTCGCCACTTTAAATAAATTGAAATCTCCTTGTAGTTTTCTCAGCCAATTCTTCCAGTTCATGGTTGGTGTAAACAGTTCAATGTTAAAAGTTGCCTTGAATGGTGTATCGACTTGTGTAGAGCTTGTAGTATTTCCTTTATTTCCACTAGGCATCTTCCTTTCTTAAATATCTTCGAAATTGTATGTACTAATGTAATTTTCTTATTTCTTTTATTTCTTTTATCCTCGTCGCCAATTTGTTGTGTTTGTAGAGGGTGTATTAATAAATGGATATGGAATTCTTTATAAAACTTCTGTATTTTCAAATTATGACTTGTATAAAAATTAATTGTAACTTGAAGTAACTAACAACAGTAATTCCAATGTGTACTTGATCACTTGATTACTTGATCCAGAACAACAATACATTGCATTTCTACTCCTTCTTTCTTTTTGCGCATAAGTTCGATATTTCACATTGACGCGGTTTTCTATCATTTTACCACAAACGGAACACTCCTTCCTAACAGCTACCGGTCACGCCCGGGATTCTACAAGGTTCCGCACCAAGTCCCCCTTATTTTCGTGCTCTATCCAAAGAAATTATCGCAAATTATCTGTGTTGATGATTTCCTTTTTGACTAATTTGCCCAGAAATACAGCGAACAAAAGACCGATTCCGAAATTTCCCCATACTAATATGATGGCCACCAGTGACGCAATTACCCGCGACGCGGTGGGCACTCTTCAGTACCCTTATTTCTACAGCAAATAAAATAAAATTCAACATTCTATACTTATTTTAGAAAAAAACTAAAATGTAATAGATTGTTAGCTATAAGTTGAGATTTGTTTCTCTGGGTATATACGTTTGCTAAAAACATACAAATTTGTATTAAACTTATGGTTAATTATTATTTAATGATATTAATAGTCCAAGTATAAGTGGAGACCTAGCTCCTAGAATATATATTTTTTGTAATAACATCAGAGAAAGAGTTTATTAGACATGTACTAAAGACAATATAAAAATTAAGTTTTGAATTTTTTGAAATTTATCAAGATGACAGCTGAAAAGGGCGTATGTCAATTCGTAAATCCTACCGGTCAGTTCGACCACGATATTAAATCCAAAGGATTAACTTATAAAGGAGGTAGGTAAACTAAAACATTTTTATTTTATTTCATTACAATGAATTTGGCAAATAATTGCTATAAAGTGATTTCACAAATGTGAATCTAGATATTGATTTCACATTGTACTCACGAATTTTTTTATTAACATACTTTTTTTGAAACACACACACACACTTGACAGGTGGCGCTCTGCGCTACCACTGTCGCATCTTCAACATACTTTATTTGATTTTAAACATTTTTTCTGTGTGACATTGAAATTTACACAATTTTTTGTAAATACAAATATGTTTGGATGTGATCCGTAAAACGAAGCATTAAATTGTGAGTGAAAAGACTCACATGCGTTATTTGTGGAAAGTGGCGACCAAAGTTTCGGGGAAAATCAGCCATATCATCGAAATAAAATTTACGCAAATTAGCTATAAATTCTAAAACTTTTTTGTCATTAGGAATTAAGGAATATAATTCTGATTCAAAAAATTCTTTTGCCTCACCTGGTTCTAAAAATTGTATTCCAAAGTGCAATCTTAAATAGTTCCCTATTGAAGAATTTTTGTCTTTGTATTATGTGACAAGACCTAAAGCTTGAATTTTTTTAAGCCAATTATGGCATAAATGAAACCTACATCCAGCTATTTCGACATCTGACCACACAGACTTACACGCATTTTGAATCGCCGTTTCAAAGTCAATAATAATTTGTTTTTGAATTTTCTTTCCAATTTAAATTTGAACACTTCACTTCAAAGTACCTCCTACCCCTCTCTTATTGTCTACCTAAATCATAAATACCCCCCGCAACTCCGGCTGAAATATGTTTTTCAACAAATTTTTCAATAATTATTTTTCTATTAAGGTTAAATAATTTCAGTATGTTGAATCCATTTAATATCAGATTCTAATTACATACCTATCACTCCACCTTACTGCAGAAGTTAGCAGCTTAAACAGGGTGCGCCAGAACTCGCGCCTCAGAGAAAATTTTCAAGTAAAGTAAGATACCAGGACCACGGAAAAAATGTTTAAAAATTCTATCTGTCAAAAAATTTTGACATTTATTTTTTAACATTTGACATTTTTTTATGTGTGTTTAATGATACTGATGAACTTGTATATGTTTTTGTACAATTATTTAGTAGAGGTACAAAAATTTTGCCAATAAAAGCCACAAATAACAGTGAATAGAGTTACAATTTAGGATACAACTTCCTTGTTTCCTCTTTTAATAGCCTATAGCAAAAAACTTGGAAAATTATTTTCCCAACAGAAATAAATAGAGTCAAAGTGCAAACTTTAAACCCTCATAACTTCGAAATTTTTATAGATAAAATTTTTTTTAACATTTTTTTCATGTTCCTGGGGTCTTACCTTATATGGCATTTTTCTCTGGGGCGCGAGTTCTGGCGCACCTGTATACGGAGTCCCTGGTTAGATCTTGGAATGGTTTAGTATAAAGTTGTTATAGTTGTTTGTCGAATAGAACTCAACAAATCAAGATCACAGTGGCGACTCGTGACTTTTAGACAGGGGGGTCGCAATTAAAATGATGGTATATAACGAGTCTTTATTAAAATTTGGCGTCATAGTTGGAAGTGACTATGAGTGTGTTGTAAACAAACCCTAATTTTTAATACGTCCAGTGAGATGTCAATATCAGATTAATAACTTTCAAGAAGATGGTGCGGTCATAATCAAACTTTTGCAGATAACTTTGACGTCAATTAAAAAAAAACCGTCACAAATAATGTAGCAATAAAAAAAACTTTCTTGAAATAAAATATGTATTAATAACACAAAAAAGTTATTTCTTAAAATTAAATTCTGCTCTTCGGTCCTTCATAGATATAAATTTCTCCAACACCTTTTCTTCAAAAATTGTCAATGTCTTGCATACTGCAATATTGCAGTAAAATCGATTAATTCCCTAAAAAATCCGCGTTTTCCCGATTCCCCACTTTCGTCGTGACCTCTGAGTGCCAACTCAAAAGCACTTCAAAATTTTACGCAACTAACTATGCGTTTTAAAATATAGCCGTTTTTCCGAACCTTTTCATTGTGCTCAGTAATATGTTGGCGATAAGCAGAGTTAAGCTGAGTCATTATATTCGATTTTTCAAGTAAAGCAAGTGCTGTGCATGCATTTATATGACCACGAGATGATTCGAGCTTTCTTACTTTAGCAGGAAGATGATGCAAATCCTTTATACTTTATACCTCTCCGGGTCCAATTCGGATCTGCTCCTGTTGCTGCAGGGTTGTAAAACAATATGCACGGAAAACAGTACAACAAATTCAAAACTTCACACCCAAATATCCAATTATTTCGGTCATAAATGTCTCTTGAGAAATGCCGTGTAAATGTCCTGTTTTGAGATTTTCTTTCACTAATCTGTGTTAAATTTAAATCATGCAATGGCCTGCCTAAATCCTTATTTTTATTTTGTCTTCTAGAGGAAGTCTGTTAAAATCTGTTTTTATTAAAACACTTACACTATTTGCACTTCCACTCATTGTCAATTCACAATAAACATAAATTAAAACTATAATGAAAACTGCAAGTGCTTTGTCAAATCGGTCAAAAATCACGAAATCCAACGAATAAGACGCTATTCTTTTTGTGCAAGCGTAAATGTCATTTTAATCTCAAAAAAACCCAAATTAATAAAATCACTAATTACTCGGCGCTTCTTTTAAAATACGCGGAGCTAATTGGTTTTTATCTCCCCTTAAATCCAAAGCACCCCCAACGCGCATCTCTCGTGTTTCCAATGCGCCGATCTCACTTTCATACCCGTCGCCTAAGCGTGGCCGCAGAATCTTAGCGGCCAAGTCTTGATATAGTGGTGAGCACGTGAGGAACATTTGAATTTTTTGATTGGCTAGCAGAAGCGTAGAGCTGAGCTATAGATGCGTTGTCATGACAACCAGGGCCGCGGAATTGTTTGCGCCCTGTTTGCGCTGTACCATCGAAATAACTTAATTTCTGGGTTTATAAAAAATAAATGGGCGTTTTTACTCAAATTACAAAATTTCTAATTAAACTTTTATAATAAATTAAATCACTCTAAACTAAATAAAACGTTCTTTATGGTTTCTTGTCCAGGGGGGAGCGCGGCAAAGCGGCCTTAAGAGAAACCGCCACTGCAAGATCGGTATTTCACGCACATTGACAGAATTGAAAGTGTTCAGTATAGTTTTTTTAAGCTCATTGAAGTGGAAGCTACCTCAGATCAAAAAATAGGTAATGTAACTAGTAAAGGTGGTCAAATCCTATCGGATTTGATTAAGAGTTTAATTTTTATTTAATAAAGTGTCTTTTACATTTAAAAAAATAATGTTTGGGTCAGTTCGAGTAGTTTCAGGTGGGTTCAGGTCACTTTAGGCCACTTCGGGTTACTTCGGATTACTTTGGCTGGAAGTAAAAAGAAAGTGTTAAATGTACTGACTTTTGATTTTCAAAAGAAGAAAAATTTTTAAGGAAATGTTTAAATTTAGTTGTAAAAATGCCAATCGAGACGTTTCAAAACATCGTGTTACAAAAGACAGTTGGGGAAACTAAGAAAGTGTCAGATGAATTGGTTTAAAAATTTCTACAGTTGCAAAAAACATTTAAAAAAGTCTTAAAGAAATGCTTAAATTTAAAAAAATGTCATTCGAAACGTTTCAAAACATCGTGCTGCAAAAGATAGTTGGGGAGACTAAGAAAGTGTCAGATGAATTGGTTTAAAAATTTCTAGAGTTGCAAAAAACGTTTAAAAAATTCTTAAAGAAATGCTTAAATTAAAAAAAATGTCATTCCAGACGTTTCAAAACATCGTACTACAAAAGACAGTTGGAGAGACTAAAAAAGTGTCAGATGAATTGATTTAGCCTTGATGTGGCCCCCGCTTAGGGCTTACGGGGGCTGCGCCCTCAATTGGGGTCACGGGGGCTGCGCCCCCGATTTTGTCAGAAACTTGCTGCTTTCCTTCTAAACCTCACACTATCAGATATTGTCAAAATAAAGGAGGCTCGCAGCTTTGCCGCTCGCCCCCTTCTAAACCTCACACTATTAGATTTTGTCAAAATTTATAAAGAGGGCTCGTGGCTTTGCTGCTCGCATTCGCAAAAGGCATTCGAAACGTTTCAAAACATCGTGCTACAAAAGACAGTTGGGGGAGACTAAGAAAGTGTCAGATGTACTGGATTAAAAAATTTCTAGACTTGCAAAAAAACATTTAAAAATTTCTCAAAGCAATACTTTAATATACTTAAAAAAATGCCAATCCAGAGTTTTCAATACATCGTGCTACAAAGTCAGTTGGGGAGACTAAGAAAGTATCAAAAAATTTCTAGAGTTGCAAAAAACATTTAAAAGTTTCTTAAAGAAATGCTTAGAATAAAAAAGAATGTTAATCAAGATTTTTCAAGATATCGTGTTGCAAAAGACAGTGGGGGAGACTAAGAAAGTGTCTAGAAATTCCGGTTTAAACAATTTTGCAAAAAAAAAACGTTTAATAATTTCTTAAATAGAAATGCTCATATTTATCATCATATGTCAGAGGCTTGCGGCTTTCCTTCTGAACCTCACACTATCAGATATTGTCAAAATAAAGGAGGCTCGCAGCTTTGCCGCTCGCCCCTTCTAAACCTCACACTATTAGATTTTGTCAAAATAAACCTCATACTATCAGATTTTGTCAAAATTTATAAAGAGGGCTCGTGGCTTTGCTGCTCGCCCCCTTTTAAACCTCACACTATCGGATTTTGTCAAAATAAAGGAGGCTCGCGGGCCGTTCGCCCCTTTCTAAAACTCACACTATCAGATATTGTCAAAATAAAAACCACACGTTATCAGATTTTCTCAAATTAAACCTCACACTATCAGATTTTGTCAAAATTTATAAAGAGGGCTCGCGGCTTTGCTGCTCGCCCCCTTCTAAACCTTACACTACCAGATTTTGTTAAAATAAAGAAGGCTCGCGTCTGTGTAAAATAATGTTTGGGTCACTTCGGGTCGCTTCTAGTTGCTTCGGGTCACTTCGAGTTTCTTCGGGTCATTTTGGGTAACTTCGATTTCGGGTTCTTTGGCTCACTGGGACTTTGCCGTCGATGAGGGCTTATCTCCGATTAGGGCTAAGAACACGTTTTTACCTTACCTGTTTGAGGTCAGACGATTTGATTTTGACTGCTGTCACAGTGACATTAATTTACACATCTCTTCCTCAAAATTCATTTATATGGCGCACTTGAGGTATGAAAGAACACTTCACGACTAACCGTTTTATTTTATTTTTATTTTTTTAAATTTTATTTTATTCTACACAACTATTTTTTTAAAGTCGATAGAAATAATATATTCATAACATAACCTCAATTTTTGGACAAATTTCTTTTATATGGGGGGCTCTTAAAGTCCTAAACGACACTTGACGACTCACCATCTTGCTCTTTTATATTAGTAAGTTAGTATAAATTTTATTTTAGATAGGTCTCTTTCGGGGGCCCAAAATCCGCGGCACTCGGTGGAGACACAAAATTTACAAAAAACACCTCCGCCACTCGAACAAACTGACTAATAATATTTTACACACTTCACTGTTTCATTTTTGGATCATCTACACTCGATTATTATCGCATTTCCACAATTTTTCTGCTAATAAACTTTTTTGTGACAGCACTGACGATGACGCCGAGAAATATCAAAAACAAAAACCACTTGATATTTTCAAAGAAATTTGTCTCACTGACAGGTTACCTCAAATTCACACACGTGCGCATGCGCGTTGATATTTATATTTTTTTGAAACACCGGAAATAATTTTAAACCCCAATTAAAAGTTCACGATTGATTACCTACCTCTGTAAATTTGGGAAATGTGCAGAAAAAATTCTTTCAAGACGTTATTTTGTCGAGACGATTGCATTTCGGCGGCTCACACAGTCGCGATGTGCACAAATTGAATCGACTTGCACTTTACAAAAAAACAACACCGGTCTTTGCACAAATACTAATTACTTCACCGTTTTGCCCTTTTCAAATCACACACAACGTTTATCACCGTATTACCGAGGTTTTCGTTTGATTTTCTTAAAGACTGTGAACCACATTGAAGCGAAGTGACAGAAGTGTCAGAATGATTGAAATTCAACGCACTCTTGGTGCATTTTTTTTGTTTAATTTTCATTTTTATGGATTTTTAGCCGAAATAATATGAATTAACGAAAATCACCCGTCCGTTGCAGCAAAGGATGAATTGAATTTTCATTTTTCATCATCATTTATTGTCTAAAGTTTGATATATTTTGCTATAGTGTCTAATAAAATTGCACCGTTCCCCTTTTCCCGCATTGTTCGAGAGAGATGGTTAATTGAACGTTTTACATGGGTGTGAAGCGATGGAGCTATCACGCTTTAGTAAGATATAACTAGCTGATGTGGTCAAATCCTATCGGATTTGATTAAGAGTTTCATTTTTATTTAGTAAAGTGTCTTTTAGATTTAAAAAAATAATGTTTGGGTCAGTTCGAGTAGTTTCAGGTCGATTCAGGTCACTTTAGGCCACTTCGGGTTACTTCGGATTACTTTGGCTTGAAGTAAAAAGAAAGTGTTAAATGTACTGACTTTTGATTTTCAAAAGAAGAAAAATTAAGGAAATGTTTAAATTTAGTTGTAAAAATGCCAATCGAGACGTTTCAAAACATCGGGTTACAAAAGACAGTTGATGAGACTAAAAAAGTGTCAGATGTATTGGTTTAAAAAATTTCTAGAGTTGCCAAAAAACATTTAAAAATTTCTTAAAGAAATGCTTAAATTTTAAAAAAATGTCATTCGAGACGTTTCAAAACATCGTGCTACAAAAGACAGTTGGGGAGACTAAGAAAGTGTCAGATGAATTGGTTTAAAAAATTTCTAGAGTTGCAAAAAACGTTTAAAAAATTCTTAAAGAAATACTTAGATTAAAAAAATGTCATTCCAGACGTTTCAAAACATCGTGCTACAAAAGACAGTTGGGGAGACTAAAAAAGTGGCAGATGTACTGGTTTAAAAAATTTCTAGAGTTGCAAAAAACATTTAAAAATCTCTTAATAAAATCCTTAAATTTAAAAAAATGTCATTCGAGACGTTTCAAAACATAGTGTTACAAAAGACAGTTGGAGACTAAGAAAGTGTCAGATGTACTGGAGACTTGCAAAAAAACATTTAAAAATTTCTTAAAGAAATACTTAAATTTAAAAAGACGTCCCTCACGCATTGTACTAAATTCATTCGCATCATTTGAAAAAAATAAAAAAATACACAACACATAACACTTGATAATTATCAAATTCTCATCATCTGTCTGTTTCAGAAAAAAAACTCACATTTACCTAAAATCACTCGCGCCACTTGAAAAAATTAAAAAAATACACTTCACTTGTAGACAAATCCTGTTGGATTTGACTAAGAGTTTCATTTTCATTTAGCAAAGTGTCTTTTAGACTGTATAAAATAATGTTTGGGGCTCGATGGGACTCAGGAGGCTGCGCCCGCGACTGGGGATTACGG
>NW_025400995.1:8222745-8228063 GCF_015345945.1 Tribolium madens | reverse complement strand
AAAAAAATACACAACACATAACTCACTATTTCATCTTTGAATCGCGAATCGAGTAAAACTCACATTTTCATAAAATCACTCGCACCACTTGAAAAACTTTTAAAAATACCCTTCACATGTGGACAAATCCTGTTGGATTTGACTAAGAGTTTCATTGTTATTTGGCAAAGTGTCTTTTAGACTGTGTAAAATAATGTTTGGGGCCCGATGGGACTCAGGAGGCTGCGCCCCCGATTGGGGCTTACGGGGGCCGCACCTCCGATTAGAGCTTACGGGGGCTGCGCCCCTGATTGAAGCTCTCGGAGGCTGCGCCTCCGATTGTCGCATACGGATGTTGTACAGAAAGATGAGGCCTCGGCGGCGGCGTAGCCGCCGCTCGCCCCAACACCACGCATTTTGCTAAATTCATTCGCGTCACTTGAAAAAAATAAAAAAATACACTACACATAACTTACTTTTTCACTTTTGAATTCTCATCGTCTGTTTCATAGAAAAACCACATATTTTGCTAAAATCACTCGCGCCACTTGAAAACAAATAAGACAGTACATTTCGCATCTGGTCAAATCCTGTTGGATATGATTAGGAGTTTTATTTTTATTTAGCAAAGTGTCTTTTAGACCGAGTAATATAATGTTTAGGTCACATCAGATTGCGGCCACGAATGGGGCTTACGGGGGCTGCGCCCCCTCGCGGGGGCTTCGGCCCCGAATACGGTTCACAATATCAGGTTTTATTTTATATTTTTTTTTATTGTATTCGACATATATATCTTTTGATAGGTCAATGATTCGCTGGCAATCTATTAATATTTTTTTATCTCTATGGTATGGTATTGCTAAAATCATTTATGCCACTTGAAAAAAATTAAAAAAATAACTTCACTTTCACTTTTGAGTCACCTACACTTATTATTATTATTCGTCTTTTAACAATTTTTCTGCAAATCTGGAAATCTATATTTTGTTAGTTCACTGGGTCCATCCAACGTTTGTTACTTCAATGTCAATAATCATAACCTCAAATACGAAACTTTTTTAGTAAATTTCTGTTATATGGGACTTTTAAAGTCCTAAACGACACTTGACGACTTACCATCTTGCTCTTTTGTGTTTGCAAGTGAGTATAAATTCTATTTTAGATACTTATCTATCTTTCGGAGGCCCAAAATCCGCGGCTTTCGGCGGAGACTTAAAATTCAGAAAAAACACTTCCGCCACTCAAACAAATTGACTAATAAATAATAATACTCCACTATTTCACTCAATTATTATCGCATTTCCACAATTTTTCTACTAATAAACTTTTTTGTGACTGTCAAAAACAAACGCCACTTGATTTTTTCAAAGAATTTTTTCTCGCCTGACAGGTTAGCTCAAATTACACATTTCTTGGCAAAATTTCGTTTATATGGGGGCTTTCGAGTCTTGAATAGTATTTCACAAACCACCACAGATCGGATAGTGTGCATTTTTATCGAAAATTGTATCGTCGTCACAAACCGTTGCTGRCCACACTTGGACCCACACAATTTATTAAAAATTCCATSGGCACTCACCAAAACACAAAAAATAGACACTGCAMATCCAACTTGATCACTTTTAAATAAATCACAACCGATTACAAAAGGATTTCGAGCACTTTTGTTGCAGTTTATTACACAACAAATTTCGATGACAGAAAAAAACGTCAGACTCACAGTTCTCAACTAAAATCAACACGTCTCTGAATTTTTCAGAGAAAATTTTCTCACCTGACAGGTGAGAAATAAAAATAAATAAAACGTTTTTTGGCAAAATTTCGTTTATATGAGGGCTTTCGAGTCTTGAACAATGTTTCACAAACCACCACCTACCGATTTTAAATCGGATAGTGTGCATTTTATCGAAAATTCGCCGTCTCTGACCACTGCTACCCCGTCACTGGCCATACTTGGACCCACACAATTTATTAAAAATTCTACCGGCACTCACCAAAATGGAAAAAATAGACACTACACATTCAATTTGATCACTTTTAAATAAATCACCACCAATTCTAACCGGATTTTCGACACTTTTTTGTAGACGTCAAATTTCGATGACGGAAAAAAATGTCAGACTGACAGTTCTCAACTAAAATCACCACGTCTGTGGATTTTTCAAATAATATTTTGTCACCTGACAGGTAACCTTAAATAAAACGTTTTTTGGCGAAATTTCGTTTATATGGGGGCTTTCGAGTCTTGAACAATGTTTCACAAACCACCACCTACCAATTTTAAATAAGATTTTATGCATTTTTATCGAAAATTGTATCGCCGTCTCAGACCGACGCTACCCCGTCACTGGCCACACTTGGACCCACACAATTTATTGAAAATTCCATCGGCACTCACCAAAACACAAAAAATAGACACAACACATTCAACTTGAACAGTTTTAAATAAATCACTACCGATTATGAAAGAATTTCGAGCACTTTTGTTAGACGACCAATTTCGATGACACAAATGAAACGTCAGACTGACAGTTGTCGAATTTTTTCGGAAAAAATCAATAAACCTCTGAAAAAATTCTAGCCAATGAAAGGTAATTGTGACAGACCCCGTGATTTTTTTCTTTATCTTTTTCTAAAAGAAATTTACCCCAAACGTCAAAAATGTCAAAATTTAAAAGACGATTCCTACTTGATAGCCCCCTTAATCGCAAAAATATTGTCTATCGACAACATAACCAAACCTTTAGAATAAAGTAATGTTGTTGGTTTTTTGCTCACGGTACGTTTTCTACTCGGTTAGCTACACGCACCATATGTATGTTTTCTACTCGAATTATAAAAGGACAACACTGTCATGAATTAATAATAACAATGTAAACAAAAGGTAAGTCAAGTAAATGGACGTACGTCAGTTCCGCCACGGCGCCACAACTCTTCAGGTAAACTATATGTTTAGGGATTAAGCGGAGTCTTCAGTTCCACCACGAATATTTACCACCCATTGTTAAGTAATTATGGTGGGGTCAAATATTTAAAGAGCTAGGTATTGTCATTTTCACATATTATTCTCATACATCATTTAAAAGTGTCGGACCATCTCTTGGGTGGTGATAAGGGACATACATATAACTGAGTGGTAGCATAAACAAAATTTCAAAAAATTAGCGTCTTAGTTATAATACTTCTGTTTTTACATTCGAATATTTTAAATTTACGCTTTTTGTTAATGCGCATTTTTAGTGTGCAGTTTTAGCAAGCTTTCATCCAAGAAATTGGAACAGGCTCTATTTTCTTGCATCCAAGCTAACTAAAATTGCGCACGCAATTTCAATACTAAATTCAGTACTGAAATTAGTCTCGTGTCAGACAGCTCTTACTTTATAAATCTTCGTTTTACATTTTCATGTCAGTCGAATGCGTGGAGAGAAAAACAATGACAAATCATCCAAAATTCCGTGTCTGACAGTGTATGTATGTTGTACTTACATGACGTTATATAAGTGCCGATAGCCGCTGCCGGTCGAATCGTGATTGCTCATTAGTCATTATTCACGAGATGTTCGGGCAAGTTGCTGCTGTCATTTATTCTGCTGTATTTGGAAATTTTTGTTGTTTAAATTTCTAACAATAATTATCTATACTGATAAATTGATTTCGTTAAGTCAATATTAATAGACTAAGTTAATATTTCAAATTTTATTGTTGTAATTATAATTATAATTTTACTAGTAATTTTATAACCAAGAAAACTTTTTCCAAAAGCGCTACAATTATAAAACGTATTTAAGTTTTTATAAACTGAATAAAATATGAAAATATTCTAACAGTCAAACTAAGTGATATTTTTTTGTAACTGCTTCATGGAGTTCGTTTGAACTTAAAAACAAAAAAAATAACTTGTTTACAAGAGTAAGTGTCCACTTTGTGTTTTTATTGTTATTTTCAATATTTTATTTTAATATTTTTGTATAACAAACCAAATAAAGATATATTATTTTTTATTGTTTTCCTGTTGACTAGGGAATTTTAATGAATCTTTATGAGAGTTTGCGAAACCTAAAAGTATGCATACATTGTATATTGATGCTATGATGTATAAAATCAACTAAAAGCTCGGTTCTGCAGTCAAGTACAATCAAGTCAATATTCTAGATCTTTGGCGATCATAAATCTATCTTCGACATGTTTGAACAGTAATATATACAGATTGTCGATCAACCTTCGGAATCTGAATTAGCATAGAATTGTATTTTGAAAATGTGTATCATTTCAAAGGAAACCTTTCCATTGATAATGAATAAAAATAACGAGCTACTTATATTCAGAATATAAAAATGTAAGATTAAATTTTTATTTGCCTACCGTCTGTCTTTTATCAAGTTCATCTCCTTTGTATTTCTATTTAAATAAATATTGACTAGAGATAATTTCTACCAGCATCTTTAAATATACTGCAAGTCCACAATCTGGCTCGCAGCAAGAAACGTGTAAATTTTACACATAAAGGCTCAAGTTTCTAATGATATGTGATGATAATGATTAAATAAGTGCATTAAGTTGAAATGCAGGATGTGCAGCAGGCAATAAATGAAACTGCTTTCCCTTTATCGTACGGAATAATGCAACATAAATTAATTCTTTGGCATGTGACCGCTATTGTCATGTCATACATACAGATTGGGAATTAGTGTGGTGCATTTTGTAGCTGTAACTTACTTAAAGATGCATTCAATATGTTTCTGCATTTACTACTATTCAAGTTAAAATACCATATGGCTGCTGTATAAATCATACGATACTTACCTCGGAAAAATTATTTTAAATGTCTGCGAAATTTATCCCGATCGACCGGGGTATCAAAATCTGGTATCATGCCACGACGTGCGTTCCCAGATTGTGCGTTTTAGAGATTCTACCTGTTTTGGTGCCACGTCGAGCGTCAAGAATAAACAGCAAAATTTGGCAGTGCGAGTTCGTGCGTCGACACTAAACAAAATATAATTACACCTTGCCCCCTGTCCTGCAGGTTTTTTGGAAACATTTTTTCTAAATTTCAACTACCACTACGTTTACTTCTTATTACAGTTTATAAAACGTAGAACAACAATATTTGAATGCAAGGAAGCATCTTCCACTTGATAATATGTAATTACAAAAACAGGTCCCTGGTTATAACTTCTTCATTTAACACAACAAAATTGTGAATTGGAAAGAAGTAATATCTTATTGGTTCTTTTAACTTTTGCTTTACTTATTAATAGGTAAATTGATATTTTTTGAATTAGGTGCTACTGTTTAAATTATTAACATTAATATTACTTCATTTTCTAAATTAAAAA
>NW_025400995.1:8217630-8222705 GCF_015345945.1 Tribolium madens | reverse complement strand
AATTTTATATGATTCTGAAAAAGATTTTGTATATAAAGAAATACATTATTATAATCAAATTAATGAAAACTAATAGCGCATTTTTGAGAATACTTAATTTTAACACAAAATCAAAAATAAACGACAAGTTTTATTTACATTTGGGGAAAGAGTCAATTTTAATGGAAATGTAGGTATGCAGGTATTAATTTTATTAAAATATATTATGTTTTATACTTTGTTCTCGTGTTATTTATTATTATCTATTATATCTATGTCTATATATAATAAAAAATGCACTCTCCAAATTTTCGGAAAACTGTTTAAAAAAAACCTGCACAAACTGTATGTAAAATAAAGTACGACTAAAATATGACCCTAATTAATTAAGAAAAAAATTTTTTTGTAAACTGCTCTATAAATTTATAGACAGACCTTTAGTGCAGGTAATACAAAGATTGCTAATCAGGATCAGCAGGTAGCGGTTTGAGGCAACGCACAATCTGGGAATATTTTTATCGAAGGAAGTAGTGGGAACGCACGTTGTGGAACTATAATTCCAAAATCTAACATTTCCATGATATATCACACATACTTCTTCATACTTGCCCATATAGGCAAGCAAAAAAGTAGTGAGTACTGAGTAATAATAACAGGAGTGAGCTGTATGGGTTTTACACTTTTATATTAGTTCGTAAAAAGTTTTAATATTTTATGACGGTTGGTTGAACCGGCAGTATTGATTAATTACCGTAATAGAGTTTTAAAGTATCAAATATAAAATAAAACTTCTATTGTCAAAAGATATTAAGTAATTATGTTTTCGCTTGCCCCCCTTAGTGAATCAAGTTTACTATTTTGATTATAGACAGCAGCAACCGAAAGTGAAACATGCTATAGAGATAAAGAAAAGAGAAAGAGGCTAAAGTACCAAATACTTTTGTGTTCTGGAAAAAAAATAAAACTGCCACTTTCATCATACTGAATTTAAAATTATAATTTGTATAAGTCTAACTTCCATAAATCTTTAAGGGAGCAGTTTCATTATTTTCTTGCACATAAATGAAATCGGAGTTGAAATTTTTTCTTTTTTAGATTGATTTCACAACAGTAAAGCATATACCAACAAGAGACTAACAGATTTCAATTATGTTTGATATGTTCAAAAAGTACAACAGTAAAACATTTCCACTTGTTTCTTCTACATCCTTTGTCGTATTTGATTTGAAAATTTTTTTTCATGTAGTCATATCGTTATTTCAATTTGGTCGGCCAGACATTATTTTTGCAGCCTCTTTAACTGCACGCATTTTTATTATAATTTAAAAGTATGCAGAGAAATTTATTGTTGAAAAATTTTAACAGACCGCTAGGTGATTACCAAGGCTTTCCACAGTCTTAAAAAAATAGAATCACTATTCGTAAGCTCTTTTACAATGTACAGGGTCTCCCAGCGAGACGATAAAGGAATTGTTTATCTACGAGTGAAAAGGTTAAGTTTACGAGTGACGAAGTCACGAGTGTTCTTTTTTCACGAGTGGATAAACAATCTTTATCGTCGTGTATAATATTTCGTTTTATTTTGTACTCACCTATCAGAATTTCTTGTGTCTGGAAAATGAATACACTGGTCAAAGTGGAGACGTTGCAATAAATGAATAATTATGGTCGTCTTGGTTTCACTTTGTTAACTTCGCGTAATCTTGCAAAAGTCGAAACGAAAGATATTTTCGGACACAAAATTAACAAAAAGAGGAAAAGAAATGAAGTTTGAAAACGACAACGGTATTCTAGACGACATTCCTGTTGCTGCTAATGCAGAGAGAGCAAAATTATACCGGAAAAGTCAAAAGGAGCATATCAAACGAGTATGCGTCATTTGTAAAATGGAAGGAAGAAAAGAAGCTTTAAGGAGTTACAAATGAAGAGGTACAGGAATTTTCCTGTCAATATTATAAGAAAGTACGTATAGCCTTACGTTCTCCTCGAACTCGATATAATTTTTTTTTTGCGAATTATCAAAACGGCCAGTGTACTGTGCAACAAGTTGGCATTAATAAGATGTATAAGGCACCACAAAAAATTGTAAGTTATTTGAAATTGGATTGCTCTAACAAGTACACAGGTCATTGCTTTCGACGGTCCTCAGCAACAATTTTGGCCAACAATGGAGGAGACTTGTTAAATGTAAAAAATCTTGGCGGTTGGAAATCATCATCTGTTGCAGAAACATATATCGAACATTCTGAAGCGACAAAAAATGCTATTTCAAAGAAAATTTTGACCGGCATTCAGGGAAACGATGTGGCAGAATTATCTTCAAAATTATCCTCAAATCATTTAAAAAGTGACTGAATATGTCCAGCAGAGTTAAAAATTGGACATATTGAACACTGCACCATCCATCTTCACGCTGGTATTTATGGTTCTGCTACATAGTTTTTTTCTTTACTAGTTTAAGCATGTATTCTTGTGTAAGTTATTAATAAAGAATATAAAAGTAGTTAAAAATTACTTTATTTCACTAGACGATAAAAGACTTTACTGAAATTAGTTGATAAAAGCACTCTTTAACATTGAGTACAAAATAAAAAAATGTATAGGCCATTGATAGATACTAATCTAGTGCATCACCTAAAATTATTTTCAACCATACAGCATGTCCCAAAAATAAGTTACGATACAAACTTGTATTTTTTTAAATAAAAGTTGGGGCTTCACTCCCCACGTAGATTTGCTTCGCCCCCACGACATTGTCGTATCCGTCGTGTCCCCGAATAGTTGCTTCGCCCCTGAATAGTACTCACACTACTTGATTCGACATTGTCGGGGGCCTCGCCCCCGAGTAGGACTCACAATACCTGATCCGCAAATGTTCGACACTGGTTTTGCACAGTTTTCACCATACTTTTCATGCATTATTTCAGTCATCTCAAATTTGACCGGCTAATCCTAATTTACATATTTTTTCGTTAAACTTCCTTTGTATGGACTTGAGATGGACTTAACTTGAGTCTCAAATCACATTTCATGACTTACCACCTTGGGTATAAATTCCATTTTAAGCAGGCCGCGTCAATATCAATGTTAGCTAACCTCACTTTTTAGAGACACTTGAAAATATTTTTGTATGTCGTATGCAACCACTTTTTGTACTTCTAAATCACTTTTATTCCGTCTTTTCGTCATTTGATTGTCCTACAGACAATTTTGAAATATGTAATTAGCATTTGGAACATTTCGGCGACCCACAATATACGGGCTATTAGAGGTGACGACACAGACGCGACTGTACTGAAGCTAAACATACAGTGTTGCCAGTTGTGATACTAGAGTACCTAATTGATACTAGATTTTTTTTACTAGATATTTATATTTACTTGTAAACAAATAATAATAATTTATATTCTCAGCCAAATACACATTATGTGAATGTTAATATATTTTATTTGGTTTTGTTTTGGTACGACCTATCCACTCCTGTCGTTTGCAACACTCTGGCAACGCTGTACACATATTTTTGAAGTACACAGAAAGTGAACAGAGAAGTGAGAACAGATTAAATTACAGAAATGTTGACTACAATTGTTAAAACCATTACGAAACGACACACATTTTTCATAGCAACTATTTCCTTAGAAACAATCTCCCTACACGTCCAGGATTCAAGAAATAAACTTTTATTTGTTTAGCTTCAAAGGTACAGTCACGTACCTTGCTGACGTCACACTAATAGAGCGTATAATGTGGACCTCTGACCATTCGTTCCTATGACCGTTCGTCATTAAGACTTTTTACACCTTTGGCGCATTTAATCCAACCCGCACTTTAGAAAAAAACAACACCGGTCTTTGCACAAATACTAATTACATCACCCTTTTGCCTTTTTCAAATCACACACAACGTTTATGACCGTATTACCGAGGTTTTCGTTTCATTTTCTTAAAGAGTGTGAACCACATTGACGCGAAATGACAACAACTGACAGAAGTGTCAGATTGAATGATTGAAATTCAACGCACTCTTGGTGCATTTTTTTTGTTTAATTTTTATTTTTATGGATTTTTAGCCGAAATAATATGAATCAACAAAAATCATCAGTCCGTTGCAGTAAAGGATGAATTGAATTTTAATTTTTCATTATCGTTTATTGTCTAAAGTTTGATATTTTTTACCCCGCATTGTTCGAGAGAGATGGTTAATTGAACGTTTTACATGGGTGTGAGGCGATGGAGCTATCACGCTTTAGTAAGATATAACTAGCTGATGTGGTCAAATCCTATCGGATTTGATGAAGAGTTTCATTTTTATATAGTAAAGTGTATTTTAGATTTTAAAAAATAATGTTTATGTCAGTTCGAGTAGTTTCAGGTCGGTTCAGGTCACTTTAGGCCACTTCGGGTTACTTCGGATTACTTTGGCTTGAAGTAAAAAGAAAGTGTTAAATGTATTGACTTGATTTTCAAAAGAAGAAAAATTCTTAAGGAAATGTTTAAATTTAGTTGTAAAAATGTCATTCGAGACGTTTCAAAACATCGTGCTACAAAAGACAGTTGGGGAGACTAAGAAAGTGTCAGATGTACTGGATTAACAAATTTCTAGAGTTGCAAAAAAACATTTAAAAATTTCTTAAAGTAATGCTTAAATTTAAAAAGGCATTTTACTAAATTCATTCGCATCACTCGAATAAAATATAAAAATACACAACACATAACACACTATTTCATATTTGATTCGCCTACACTTGATAATTATCAAATTCTCATCGTCTGTCTGTTTCAGAAAAAAAAATCACATTTACCTAAAATCACTGGCGCCACTTGAAAAAATTTAAAAAAATACACTTCACTTGTGGACAAATCCTGTTGGATATGACTAAGAGTTTCATTTTTATTTAGCAAAGTGTCTTTTAGACTGTATAAAATAATGTTTGGGGCCCGTTGGGACTCAGAAGGCTGCGCCCCCGACTGGGGCTTACGGGGGCCGTGCCTCCGATTGGGGCATACGGATGGTAGTTTTTTACAGTTTTACTGTGCATTATACTTGTTTTACGTCAAAGTAGGTATACATAAATGAAATTGTACTGTATATTCACG
>NW_025400995.1:8213044-8217020 GCF_015345945.1 Tribolium madens | reverse complement strand
CATTTTATCGTCTAGATGATAAAAATTACATCTTTGACATTAGATTTCATTGTTGAATTTTAAATTAACATTTATAAAATAAATAAATAAATTTCGAAAAATGTTATCTTTGAAACATTTTAATTGTACTTTACGCTAYACTATTTTTTTGTCGTAAAGTGGTTAGTTTACGAAAAAAACGCTTAGTTCCATACTTTTTATTCACCTGGTATATATTTAAAACACCAAAAAAAAAATACATAAAAATTAGTTAAATAAAAAAATATATTGAAAATTTATCAATTTTTTCACATTTTTTACATTGAATAGTGCGTATTTAAATGTCAGTTATCATGGCAATAAAGCACAGACTATAGTAGCGCGCTGTGAGGTTTCGTTGAATTTGAAAAATGCAGCAGCTATTAATGAAAACAGTTTCGTCCAACAAAATTGTAATAAAAAAAAGAAAGACAATTTTTACTATAACCATTTACTGGAAGCTATTTAAAATGTAGCAAATTTCGTTTAATTTATTTTAATAGTGTAATTAAAAACTTATGAATACATTTTATAATTTTATAATAAACAATTTTAAGGTTATGTTACACATTTTACTATCATAGTAAGCACGTAGTAAAAGTTTAGGGGATTCGGTTGGCAATATATGCAATAGTATCAATAATCGCACCAAATAAGCTAATCCAAATCCTTCATAAATACGGCATAAGTTTGGGTTAGCCAATCACAGTCGACCACCGAGGTCACGGCGACGCCGAATTTATTTTAATTCAGAAGAGTGACGTATCTGTTGTAAAATAGATAATCTGTGGTTTGGAAGAGTATCCAATCTGCAAGTAATCTGTGTCTATGCGTCATAACTCATAACCTCAAATTAGACATTSTTTATTTGGGACTCTTAAAGTCCTAAACGACACTTGACGACTTACCATCTTGCTCTTTTATGTTATCAGATAAGTATTATTTCTATTTTAGGTAGGTCCCTTTCGTTGGCCCAAAATCCGCGGCTCTCGTTTCTCACCTGACAGGTAACTTCAAATTTCTTCAAATTGGCAAAATTTCGTTTATATGGGGGCTTTTGAGTCTTGAACAGTATTTCACAAACCACAACCTACCTAATTTAGATCGGATAATGTGCATTTTATCGAAAATTGTATCGTCACAAACCGTTGCTGGCCACACTTGGACCCACACAATTTATAAAAATTTCCATCGGCACTCACAAAAACACAAAAAATAGACACTGCACATCCAACTTGATCACTTTTAAATAAATCACCACCAATTCTAATCGGATTTTCGACACTTTTTTGTAGACGACAAATTTCGATGACGGAAAAAAATGTCAGACTGACAGTTCTCAACTAAAATCACCACGTCTGTGGATTTTTCAGAGAAATTTTTTTCACCTGACAGGTAACATTAAATAAAACGTTTTTTGGCGAAATTTCGTTTATATGAGGRCTTTCGAGTCTTGAACAATGTTTCACAAACCACCACCTACCAATTTTAAATAAGATATTGTGTATTTTTGTCGAAAATTGWAGCGTCGTCACAAACCGCTGCTACCCCGTCACTGGCTACACTTGGACCCACACAATTTATTAAAAATTCCATCGGCACTCACCAAATCACAAAAAATAGGCACTTACACATTCAACTTGATCACTTTTAAATAAATCACCACCAATTCTAACCGGTTTTTGGACACATTTTTGTAGACGACAAATTTCGATGACGGAAAAAAACGTCAGACTGACAGTTCTCAACTAAAATCACCACGTCTGTGGATTTTTCAGAAAATATTTTCTCACCTGACAGGTAATCTTAAACAAAACGTTTTTTGGCGAAATTTCGTTTATATGAGGGCTTTCGAGTCTTGAACAATGTTTCACAAACCACCACCTACCAATTTTAAATCAGATACTGTGAATTTTTATCGAAAATTGTATCGTCGTCACAAACGGCAGCTATCCCGTCACTGGCCACACTGGTACTCAAACAATTTATTAAAAATTCCATCGGCACTCACCAAAATGCAAAAAATAGACACTGCACATCCAACTTGATCACTTTTAAATAAATCACAACCCATTACAAAAGGATTTCAAACAGTTTTTCTTTTGAAATAAATTTGCGTGACACAACAACTTGATGTGACAGCAAGAAATGTCACATTGACTTTTTCGCGTAATTTTTTTTTACGTAAACAATCACGTGGTATGTTAAACAACTAATAATGTGTCAAAAAAAAAACAATCTATCTCTAAGAAGTGTCCGCGGTCAATGTGTCTCACATGTAAAAAGTGTAAATAAAGACTCTGGCAGCCCCCCAATCCATTCGAAATGTTGACAACGACAAATAAATGCCTCTCCTTTCTACTCTAGTATTTAAAAAAATTGTCTTAAAGACGTAGAAAAAAAGTTTTTAGCTGAGCAGAATTTTCGAGTGCGACAACACTGTCACGCTTTAGTATATATAATAAAAATTGTCTATCTAAAAAAATAAGCTTTTAATGTATAGAATTGATTAATAAAAAGATATCTTTATATTAAATATTTAACATTCAATATTAATTATATAGCAACAATGCCTATCCATATATGAGCATTGTTCATACTATGGCAACCATAGTAATGCCATCACGGATTCGTTGATTTATCCGGAGATTGCAAAAGTCGACATAAATACGGAAATTCGAATTATTTTACTGTAAAAATAAAGAAAAATGGATTGAGTTTAACATAAATGTGATTATTAAGTGATATTTCTTCCATCTCTTCTGCAACTGTGCTCTTTTTGGCTACTGAAACAATAGTAATTATTTTTTTTAATGTTTTAGAAAGACAATTTTATAATGTTTTAAATGCAAAAACAATAAATAGTGTCTTCCATTAAAAATTTTTAAGTTATTGAAATTTTAACAAACGTCTTCATTTTTTTATCTTTGCAAATGCAACACACTAAAAAAATTATAACCTTATAGATTGTACCTTCTTCTTTGCGGTAGATAAAAAAAATATTTCTAGGTTTTTGTGTAATAAATTTTTTAAAAGTGCATATTTTCGTCAAAAAAATACGTCTTATTTTTAAAACTAAGCAAAATCGACCAATAAAAGTTTAATCATAAAAATCCACTAGTCATAAAAATCCACTAGTCATAAAAATCCACTCCACTCAAAAACGCTAAGAAACATATGGTGTTTCATTTAAAAAACACACGTTTGTAATGTAACTTATTTTTGAGACACGTGTATAGTTGACAATAATTTTAGGCGATGGACTAGATTAGTATCTATTAATGTGCTATATAAGTTTTTTTCAATTTTATCATTTAAAGGTCGAAATCGACTTTTTCAACTCGCTGGGATACCTTGTATGTATGTACAGGGTGCTGCATTTTGGATGTCCGAATAGGAAATCTCCGAAACTAAGTAGTTTAGCCAAAAACGAGTAATACTTACATTCAGGGCCTCATTTTTTGAGAAAATAATATTGGTTGAAACCGCATCCCGCTATCGTCTTTTGTTTTCGACTTATAGGCAAAAATTGACGTTTTAGCGAAATCTAAAAAAATTCATATCTTTGTTATTATAGAAGATACAGATTTGAAATAAAGACATTATATAGGCACTTTTTACGTAGAATTTAATAATGTAGTTAACAATTTTTTTAGTTTTAGCCGTAATAAAATAAACTTGTAGTTTTTTAAATGGGAATCATAGATGGCTATGTCATTTTTAAAAAGCTTGTTTTTTTCTAATCTAAAAAATATATACATATTTGTAACAAATTATTATAATACATATTTATTACATTATAGTACATTTTTAGCAAAAGTTATCTTTGATTTTTGTTCGCAGTTGGCCATGAAAAAATGTTGCATCTTCAACTAAAAGGATTTAAACTATATTATTCAACAGAGTCACTAATGAAAGAGTTTTCTAAGTACTAGGTTATGAAAAAAATGCAAAATAA
>NW_025400995.1:8169380-8212946 GCF_015345945.1 Tribolium madens | reverse complement strand
AATAAAATATATTTTATATGACACAAAAATGACGATATGGCTATTCAAATACCCAAATTCCGTCTATGTGGAACGTTATCCTACCCCCATTAGATCACCAAAAAAATGTTTTTTCTAATTATGTTGACTGCTGACACATTTGTTTTTCCTATTTTTGGATTTTTTCTATCTATTTTTTCATCTATTTTACAGTTCACAAAACTCTTATTGATTATTATTTACACATTTGGAGTGAAAAAATAGTTTTTCCA
This sequence comes from Tribolium madens, assembly GCF_015345945.1. Lineage (NCBI taxonomy): Eukaryota > Metazoa > Arthropoda > Insecta > Coleoptera > Tenebrionidae > Tribolium > Tribolium madens. The sequence continues at coordinate 8,212,695 of NW_025400995.1, read as the reverse complement.
TGGCCAACTATTATCAAACAAAATATGTGATTCAGTTTTTTAAGTATAATTATAAAAAAATATTCAGTTACAAATATATATTTTTAGATCAGAAAAAAATTCAATTGTCATAGCCGCCTATGATTTCCATTTAAAAAAAATTAAAGTTTCTCTTATCACGGCTAAACCAATAACTGAAAAAAATTGTTAACTACATTATTAAATTCCTCGTAAAAAAGTGCCTCTATAATGTCTTTATTTTAAATCCGTATCTTCTATAATAACGAAGATATGAATTTTTTTAAATTTCGCCAAAATGTCAACTTTTGTCTGTAAGTCGAAAACAAAAGACGATAGCGGATTGCGGTTTTAACCAATATTATTTTCTCAAAAAATGAGCCCCAAAATGTATCTCTCGTTTTTGGCTAAACATCTTAGTTTCGGAGATTTCCTATTCGGATATCCAAAATGCAGCCAAAATGCAGCACCCTGTACATACATAACTGTTTGTTTGTCTTTAAGTGATGAAGCATCTTCTGCTGACATTTCTGTTATTGTAGAGTAGGTTTCCAAGGGTTTCAAAGCGAGATTTACCAAAACATTAATCAATTCATCGTAGTACTGGGGCACTTGTCAAGTACCTTTTCATTTACTGCTATTTTACTGAAATAAAGCAAAACTTGAACAGAAATTTCAGGTGTAGCTAATTTGAAAGTCCCGGTCACTAAAAATAGTTTTTCTTTGCTTTTTAAGTTCTATCACATTGGCGGTTTTATTATTTTGACAATGATGTCACTTTGACAAATGAGTTTACCAGGGGCGTCATTACAGGCGGGCAGAGTGAGGCAATGGCTCCCGCCTGACTAAAATTACCTCATCTAATTTTATGTAAATTCCTGTTTGTTAAATAACAAAAATCTTTGTGAAAAACATAATTTTAATAAATTGCAACTCAAAGAAACAGCTTTAAGATAAAAAACAAAGTCATTTTCAACAAGAACATCATTATTCAGTTAATAAATTTATTGTCAAAGTTACATACATTTGTCAAATAAATAAAACCGCCAAGTCATAGGACTTAAAAAGCAAAGAAAAGTTATCCGGAAATGTTGGCAGCCCTTGCCAGGAACCGGATACGGAGAATCTTTAATAGGGAGAGGATCTTTAATCAGGATTAAACCTCCGCAGTTAAATAAGTTTATCTCAGAGTGGATATTAAATCAAATGTTGTAAATAATGTCTAATTTAAATCCTGGTACGAATGAATCAGAAATTTGTAAGTCAAAAATAAACCCTTGGTACTACAGTTTGGACCAAGCCCAACCCCTCAATGTGTTTTTCTCACCGCCGAAATGGCTTTCCCGTGTGGAAAGTCCGTCACAAAAGGTAATGTACAAATCTAAACTTTGAAACAACTGGATTCTAACCTCAATTCCCGGTGGTCGTCATTTTGTAAGTGATGGAAACTTACGTTATTTTAATTCACGTGACGTCCGCCATTTTGTAACTCAGAAAAACTATAACAGGTAAGTATACTTTTCAATCATAACATTTTTATCCCCGTTTCACCACCTTTGCTTACAATCATTGACAACATTTATGTCTCGATAATTATTTTTTTGTTTTGTTTATTTTGTTTGTGTCTCTGATCCATTACCCCTTTCCATCTGGGGGGCGCTTAACTGGTGATTCAGGGGTGTAAGCTCATATCGACCAATGGAAAGAGTGTGTGTGCTTTTTGTATTCAAACAAAGATGGTAGTTTTGTTTGTAGTTTGTTTAATTACTCTTTTGTTTTTTGTTTGCAGCTTTGTACTTTCCCAATATAAATCCCCATACAGCGTCTTAAAACGATCTGGTCCACTTTTATGTTAAACACAACGTAGGTTCATCACGAAACATGATGACCCCCCTCTCTTTCGCTCACAGCAGAATGTCACTTTTTATAACAAATGCTTACTTTTTGCTAAACCTTATTAATTGTGAAGAAAGCAAACAAAACAATATGTATTTATATGAACTAATATGGACTAAATAAAAATTTTACAAGAAATAAACAAATGACCAATACTAAAGAGAACAAAATTGTTTTTGTTTACAATGTATGTATGTACATACGTACATAATTATCAAGTAGTTGGGGGTCGATTCATTATGTGAGAAATAACGTACACTGAGAGAACAGTTTTTTAATAGTTAAAGATTTAGCTTAAATGTAAACTAATAATTTTTTAGAATACGGCGGAAGAAACTATTGTTATCAGAGGATAAATAATTTGTTTGGAATTTCCAAACATAGCATTTCTTAGTTTTTAAGTGATTCTGATTTTATAAAAACTTAACATCTACTTTAATATTATCATTGCATTGTTAATAGTAAGAAATATTTATTAACAAGAAACAAGGATCATTAAAGATTAATAATCTCGCATTAGATATTAAAAAATGTGTTCTTGATAGTTAAGAAGTATATTTTAAAGGGAAAAATATTTTTTAGGTAAAAATATACCGGATTGCTAATCAGTATAGCCACCAGCAGATATATAAACCTAACAAAAAAATAAAACTGTACATATATTATTTAGAACAATTTATTAAGCAAAATAATAAACATTTAAAACATCATTAAGTACAAATTATGTATTTAGTACTGCACGGGGACGGGGATGCCAGGACGTCAATCACTGCATTAACACTCATAAATTAAAAAAATAGACTTTAAAATTGAAAAACTTACCAAAGATGCAGATTTGTACTCTTTAATATGCCGCATCAATTTGAATTGGTCATCAAATTTTGGCACCAGCTGGGGAAAGAAACTCTGAACAAGATCCAGCAAAATATCATATGTCATTCCTTCATCTGAATAAAAAAAACAAGAAGTAGATAGTTAGATTCTATCAGTTTAACATTAAATATAATTGCTTAATATTTAACAAAAGTTTTTATCGACATCATACTACATTATTTACAAAATGAAATTATTGCAGTTGAAATAACATTATGGAGAATGTAGTTTGCAACAGTCCAAATCAGCCACTGCTCGAATCTATTGCTCTTAAAAATATTTTTATCTTAATACGCAGAGCGTGTTGCAATTAAAAATTTCTGGTGGTGGCTGATCCGGCGATTGTAAATATCATTATACTAACCTTCACTGCTTCAGCAGCTTTTGGCACTTTTCGTCAACCGTACTCTCAAAACACAAACACAAATGCAACAGAAAAAACAAATGACCATTAAACTATTCGTTCATGTAAAGACTCGTTTGAACAAAGTTGGAGCACATTCACCACACACAACGTGCAACTGCATGTTGTAGTGAGCATGCGCACTGACATGACGCGTGCAATTTTTCCAAGTAATATTTACTTATTTACATTTGAAGTTCCGTTTGTTATATGTTAAGATCTTTATGCTGGTTAAAAAAGAATAAACTGTTGTTGAATAATCGTTTCCATTGGTTATCATGTAAAGAAAATACATTATTGACTAAACAAAAATTTAAGTAGATTTATTAACTATTAAATTATTACTTATTTATTACGATCTATAGTTTACATACTAAATTACAATACCGTAAAGAATATTTTGTTCAATAATAATAAATCAATAACTTAATGGAGAACCCTACATGTTATTTTCCAATGTTGGTTATTGCTTGAGAACATCCATGGATTAGTATTAAACTTTTCTTAGTCAAACTAATCTATCATTTAGCTGTTACTATTCATTTTTCTCAGTGTAATTACTTGAAAGGTGTTATTTTTGAGCCAGCCTGTACGTGCAACTTGAGCCAAGATGAAATTAGGTCGAACCAAAGCTTAATGCAGTGGCGTAACTACCCACCCGCCAAAGCCCGCGGCAGCGGGGGGGCCCTTGGGATAAAAGGCTCTTTCCAAATTAAAAATAATATTAATAATAGTAATAGTTTAAAAAAATTTAGAGCGAGTACATGAATTATTATAGGCCAATGCAATAAAAAATAAAAAACTGCAGAATTTTCTCTTCTTCGAGCGTATTCAGTGTCGAGCCAGGCGCGATACGCCGAGGCCGAATGCTGAGGAAGACAAAACATTTCGAGGAACTACAATCCTGGAAAGAAATTGTTTTGTGTTATAATTTATTTCAGTTCACACCATATTATCAGCTGTTAATAATGCTATTTCCCGCGTCAATTTTAAGTTCGAACAAGCACTTCTGATCGTGATGTAATCTGTGAAAACTACTTGTTTAAGATTTTAAGTAAGTCAGTAAGTCTTATCTTTTATACAGTTGCGGAATTAAAATTTCGGGCAGTATTTTTCTGTCACTTTAAAATGTTCATTAACAATTATAAACTTTTCTGTCGGTGACGCAGTCAGTTTGAATTTTTCGCAAAACCAAAAGTAGAGTTACTCTTTTCAATAAAGTAAGGGTGATAACATTCACTGAAAAAGGAATGTCGCAGAGACAGATTGCCGAAAAAAAAAATCATTTTGATCGGCTACCTACCCGTTATTATATGTGCCACAAATCACTGTTTTTGAAAATTAGTCAAAATGACATAAACATGACAAGAGTAAACATGTATTTTTATGACGTCAAAATTAATCTAAAAAAATATGAAAAAAACAAAAGCACTTAATGGTAGTGCTTAAAGAATACGAAAAGAATAAGAGAAGAAGAAGATCGTCGTTTGGCATCACTTGTAAAAAATTCGTATATTCGTATTCGTATTAGCAGAATTTTTAATACTAGAGACTACTAAAGACATAACTGCTCTTTTACTCTATTTAACTCCCGAACCGGAGAAGAGAGGGGCCCCACAGTCGTCTTTCGCGGGGGGCCCAAATTTTCTAGTTACGCCACTGGCTTAATGTGAAAATAAAAGTTAACGTGAAGTTAGCGTAAAGCCACACAAGTGTCATTATAGAAGTTCAAAAGAATTAAATAATTGAAAGTCCAGGAGAATCACAAATTAAGAAATTACAGGTTGTTTTGTGAGATTTAAATTATACTTGCGACTGTAATGCAATATAAATTATTCAAATAACTGTCGTTACTTAAGAACCAATAATGTTATCAATATTTCATAGTGTCGTTTGTCACGATTCTTTAGCCTATCTATCCACCCGCTCGCACTCTGTCATAAATTAATTAACGAATTAATTGTTTAACAAGTATTGCAGATTAGTAAGTACCATCTAGGATGATTAACTTGATTTTCGATGTCGAACAACAGTGATAATCGAATAGGTAATTGTTTTTAATTCGTAGTTTGGAGGAATTTAGCAAAGCCAATAAGTCCCATAGCCGACCACAACTAAGCGCTTTATCAATAGATTGTAGATCCTTAAGAGTTCAAATTAATTAGTAGCTTAGTTCGAGGAGCCAAATGAGATGCATGCACCCAGATTGTATGCGACTACTATAACAGCGCGGCCTTGCATTATCCCGTTGACCATTAGCTCCCAGATGCAGGACCGGATTTACGCAGGGATGGAAGCAACACTTTACACTTATTTTTGGACATGAAACCCGAAAGGAAGTGCTAAGTGCTGCAGTTTATTACCGACATGTAATTTCTAGCTTGGACCAATTCTGGGAAAAATCATATTCAGTTTCTTCAACTCGAAGCTTGCGGGTAATACATTCGTATTTTATATTTAGTGTATGTTTAATTTTACCGCATATATTCCGGACGGTTTTTGTTTTAATTAAACTTTATGTCCATGGTATTACCGTGTTGGTAGGTGGTAGTCAAGCGTTGTTTATTTTATATCTCCAAATTACGAATAAATGAACGGGTAATTCATGTTTCTTTATGTATTATATTCTAATATGTCAGCAGTATTTATATCAACAATAATTATTTTTCACTAACTATACAGATCCATATTTTTTCACTCGTGATTTTTTTTCACTCTTGTATCGCATTATGAATTCAATTATACATACAAATTACTTCATTATATTTATATATATACATTATATTTACATTTAGTTCCATATACATATACATACAGGGTGACCCAGGGTTCGTGCACGCTCTATAACTTTTTTTCAGTCCAAGTTATCGACATGATTTTTTTTTAAACAATAGATCCAACAATGAGACACATTATAAAAATACTTCTATTCTTATACAGGGTGTCCCAAATAAGATACACAACTAAGTTCCGTTTTTTTAAATGAAAACCCCAATTTTTTATTCCATGTCTGGATTCGCCACTAAATTGTCAATATAACGCATCTTGGTGTCTTAGACTTACCTGCAATAGTTTTTGACTTATGCCAATTTATTTGTTAAAATTGCATCGTGCATAGACCCACAAAAAAATTCATAACTTTAAAACTATTCAAGACAACTTAACCAATTTTTTTCTAGTCGATTCCTTACGCTTTAGCACATCTTTTGAAAAAAGGCAAACTCGGAATCAATATTCCATCGCCTACTACGATTTTTTGAAAATGACAAAATACAAATGGCAATAACTCGATTTTTTTAAATACAACACTATATATTTTATTGCATCATTACATGGCATTTTTTATGAGCTTTTTGTCGATGTAGGGTTTATAGGGTCTACTTTGTAAAATTTATACGATTTTTGCAAAATAAGAAATGTTGATGGTTTTTTCTAAAAAAAAAATGAATCGAGTAGGCTGCTGTCGTAACATTTCACACTTTCGTATACTTTTAATAATTGTACACATCTAATTGTCAATAATGAATTTCACTCGTGAAGAATTAGTGAATATGGTTTACTGTATTGGTCCTTTATTAGCAAGCAAAATGTACCGTCAGAAATATCCTATCCTAATCGTTGGATAGGCAAAGGAGATACTATTCCCTGGTCCGCACGATCTCCAGACCTTACTCCCATCGATTTCTTTCTTTGGAGGTATGTAAGTGAAAGCAAGAGTTTTCAGAAATCGTCTAACAACTGCAGATAATATGAAAAACAGGATCATGGAAGCCTTCCATTCAGTTGATGGAGCAATGCTAGCTAGAGTTCGGAGCTCATTTACTAAAAGACTGGCAGCTTGTGTGCAACATGATGGTGACCTATTTGAGCAGTTTTTATAAGTAACCTTTTCTCAAAATTTTTACATTATTTTCTGTTAATCATTCTTTCCTATTCTTGTAAAGATTACTAAAATTGTTTCCTTTATTATGATGTACTCCTGTTTCTATTACAATATTACAATTTACACATTTTTTTCAGAATTGCATAGATGTGTCAAACGATAACGGCCTATTCGATTTCTTTTTTTTTTAGGAATAAACCATTAACATTACTTATTTTGCAAAAATCTCAAATTTTACAAAGTAGACCCTATAAATCCTATATTGACAAAAAGCTCATAAAAAATGCCATGCAACGATGCAATAAAATATAGAGTGTTGTATTTGAAAAAGTCGAGTTATTTCCATTTGTGTTTTGTCATTTTCATAAAAACGTAGTACGCGATGGAACATCGACTCCGAGTTTGCCTTTATCTCAGAAGACGCGCTAAGGCTTAAGGAATCAATTAGAAAAAAGTTGGTTAAATTATCTTGAATAATTTTGAAGTTATGAATTTTTTTATGGGTCTATGTACGATGTAATTTTGACACATAAATAGGCATAAGTCAAAAACTATGGTAGGTAAGTCTAAGAGACCAAGGTACGTTATATTGACAATTTAGTGGCGAATCCAGAAATGTAATAAAAATTGGGGTTTTCATTTAAAAAACAGAACTTAGTTGTGTATCTTATTTGGGACAGCCTGTATATGAATAGAAATATTTTTATAATGTGGCTCATTGTTGTATCTATCCTTTAAAAAAAAATCATATCGATAACTTCGATAGAAAAAAAGTTGTTGAGCATGCGCGCACCCCTGGGTCACCCTGTATATGGATCTGCACCGGGTTACATTATTAATTTCAAAAGTAACGCCATTTTTACATACAAGAAAAATTATAGTTTCATCAACGTGATAAGACAGAAATTAGAATATATTATATGCGTAAAAAATAATGATTGCTTGTAATGTATGTAAATGTATTACATTTGTTACATGTAAAAAGTTTCAAGCGGATTGCATCAAATAGACTCAAACCAGCACACACAAAAAAATATTTCTGAATTTATTGAAATTTATTATAAAATACATCATTAAATATTTAACCAATCATAAAAACAAACGAGACAAATGACACCGAAATTTCACTTTCCCTATTTTAAAGAGTCAACAATTTTTACAGACTCCAGACATTTTATTCCCCATAAACATAAGTGTTACAATGCAGTTTATGGTTATTTTATAATGTGGATATTACGTTATGATATGATCATACACTAGGACCGAGTCTGCTGTATCTTGTATCATTTAATATTTTGCGGTATATAAATAAACAAAACGAAATATTACCGTGAAGTAATTTTGTAAAAATAGGTTCTCACTGTACAAAGAGAATTAATTAAGGAATTGAATTAGTTAATGGATGCATTGATCACAAATCAAATTCTTGGTTTCATTAATTTTTAATTCCAAACATTTCAATTAAAAATTATAGCTAATGCTATTATTAATTCATTTCCATTTACCAAACTTTTAGTAAAAGAGAATAATATAAAATTGATATAAAGTTTTAATTCAAATTTAAATCACGGGCTAATGTTTTAATTTACTGATTTGTGTTTTATTTTATTTATTTTATTTCGTATGTATATCGTATTCAATTTTACATTTGTTAGATGTTCCGGGTCTTCGATTTTCATCGGTGTTGATTTCTGAGTTAATCAGTCTCACAAAAAAACAAAAGTCTTGCACATTGTATCTAAAGCTAGAAGTTATAAAAATGTTTATGAAGCTTTGTAAACACTCGCAGTGTAGCAGCGGGGCGCTAGGGTTAAGTTTTCGACCAATAAAATGACTTTTATGCAAACATAAACTCGGTTTGTAAGTTCCGAAAGCAAGTTCGGGTTATGACTCTTTGATAATCGTTGGCTATGGTGCATTCAGTACCGATAATTGCCGCTCCCCGTTTAAAGCCTATTGTAGAAATCCTCCGAGCTTGCACTTTATGCTTTTTATTTTGTTTCAACTTAAAAGCCGCTTTTCAAGAGGGGAGCTTTCTATAGGAAGCTTTCTACCACATGCCGGTAAAAAACAGCAATTTCGAAATAAAAACCAAAAACATTTCCAAACTCTTAATAAGTAACAACGAACGTATAGTGTGAACATCAATGAGGGCCGAGTATTTTTGAGGAAAACAATTATCTGAAATATCATTTCACGGCCGAATTAAAAGAAATCTTGTTAAATAAACGTCAGAGTACGTGACTTGTGAGCCGAATATACTTGGCCAAAGTATTTATTTGGATAAGTTGATTTTTTGTATCGTTGCCTGAAATGAATTTTCAAATTGGAATGGCATTTTTAAATACCTTGTGAGGATGTTTGCTGCGGTCCATATTAACATGCAGTGGTGGGTGTTATTGGCATCCATTTAGCTGTCCTGGTGATTTATACGGCTCGCCCTTTAATTTACTCGAAAAAACAACTATGTAGACCGCATCTAATTTGATATCGTTTACATAAGTGTCTTATAAAAAGATTACGAATTAGAAGCGATTTAAATAAATACACCCTTCGCTCTTAGAGCATTCAAGTCGTTATTTTCGATATAGCAGGAAATTATAAAGGAAGAACACACGAATTCGTGTTGAAAATGTTTAACGTTGCCTCCCTATATTTCGTCGATTTTATGTGATAACGCCTATATTATTGTTGCATAGAAAATTAATACACTTTATATTGCGAGGCCATTCTCGACTTAATTAAGACACCACATGGACAAATTTGGATTCAAGACAAAAAAAAACAACGAAAAGTAAAAAATTGTCAAAGTGGCATAGTCAAAATTTCTCCCTTAGGTGCAAATTGTGATATCGACTTGAATCCTGTGTCCTATATTTATTTACACTTATTCACGCTGATTACCATAATAATATCACAATGTAATACCGATAGACCGAATTCTTATAGGGTAGTAACAAAACGCTCAGTAAATAATTCAATTTTTGTCAGTATAAAATGATAAATGATCAGTATTTAATTAATTAAATAAATGCTAAGTAAGGCACGCACAGTATTTTATTGTAATTTGTTCAGTAAAAAAATCCAATTTGCACAGTAAAAATAATAAACGCCCAGTAACTTTAATCAAAATTAGCAAAATAACATAAAATTTAAGGAGTTTTCAGTCTTGGTTACATAACAATGTATGGCCCTTGCTCAAGAATGTTATTTACTATTATTGTAGGATGGTACATATGTACATGTATTAGCAAGGGCCCCTGCGCAAGAATGATTTTAGCAAGGGCTGAAAACTGTGCACAAATGGTAATAATCAGTCTAATCACCGTACGCGCTCTTTGCACTGCTATGCTCTTGATATCACAATTTCGTTTTTGAACGGTTTGCGACATTCCAGTTTTACTCGGAAACATTTTGTTTGTAAATGTGTAAATTAAATTAATTAATAAGTTTTGCAAGACATTTATTTATTCATTGTCTTTACTGTGCATTTATTATTTTTACTGTGCATTTATTATTTTACTGTGCATTTATTATTTTATTGTGCATTTATTATTTTACTGTGCATTTATTATTTTTACTGCGCATTTATTACTTTTACTGTGCATTTATTATTTTTACTGTGCATTTATTAGTTTACTGTGCACTTATTATTTTTACTGTGCATTTATCATTTTTACTGATCAAAAATACGTGACTTTTTAAATAATATAATGTGCATTTAATTTGTTGCCATTCTTATAATAGTTTCGTCGTGATCGCCCTTTGAAAAAAGTTAAAGACCTAAAAATTTTAAACGTATTTTTCTCGAAATCGTCAAAATCTTCTTTCAAACACCTATCAAAAAATAAAAACCTGGACTTGAATGGAGTTATAGTTTCGGTACAAGAGGTGTTTTTTTTCCACTATTTGAAATATACAGGATGCGCCAGAACTCGCGCCCCAGAGAAAATTTTCAAGTAAGGTAAGATACCTGGAACATGAAAAAAATGTTTAAAAAATTCTATCTGTCAAAAAATTTTGACATTTATTTTTTGACATTTGACATTTTTTTATATCTATTTAATGATACTGATTATCTTGTATATGTTTTTTTACAATTATTTAGTAAAGGGACAAAAATTTTGCCAATAAAACCTACAAATAACATTGAACAGAGTTACAATTTAGGATACATCTTCCTTGTTTACTCTTTTAATAGCCTATAGCAATAAAATTTGGAAAATTATTTTTCCAACAAAAATAAATAGAGTCATAGTGCAAAATTTTAATTCTCATAACTTCGAAATTTTTATAGATAAAATTTTTTTAACATTTTTTCCATGTACCTCATTAATAAGCAAGTATGCCGTAGAAAACGAAATAATAGAAATAAATTTCAAACAACTTCCAAATCAGCACCACCATTATTAAATAATAATACTAATTTCTTAAAAAAACATTTTTATTGATAATTCAAGATTGAGAAACGATAGCAACGTCCAGGTTGTGTTATTTTATCGAGTAATGCGATAGTACAATAATAAATATAGACTTTCATTTAATTTTTCGTGGATATTTGTGTAAACTCCTTAAGCGGTAGAAAAACGTCAAATACATCAAACATCGGATTACGTAGATGGGAGCTGTCGAACCTTGTTATCTTTTTTTTCGAAATTTATAGGACAACTGGTTTCCGAGATACAGCTGCTAGCCGACCTTTTTGGAACACCCGGTATAATTTGGAAACAATCGGTACAAGGTCAAAGCGGTTTCTGGGTCGGATTACGCGGACACATGAAATTTCAGGCCACTCTAACTTAAAATACAAATTTAACTAATATGTACCTACGTATATACTTATCACAGATTTTTGAAATAAGTACATTTTGCTTTTGATATATGGTCTGATTTTGAATCATCGGCTTAAAACTTCGTTGAAAAAATTCTCACGTGGCGGTGGTGTAAAGTTCCCTGCGGAATAGCGCCGAAACAATTAGGTGCGTATTGAAATGCGAATTTGTGGTGCGGCATTCGATTAGGAATTGCATAGATCCGCAACTGATTCAGTAGGGATTGTGGCCGTTTTAATTTCTTTTATGACTGTGCGAAATGGTTTTGTTAATTGTGTGTTGGTACATTTTGAGAAATATCGACGCACTTTCTCTCGATGCTCCTCCAATATTAATTTGCGACGTTATAAAAAATAACTACAAGAACGAGTTAGGTTAGTTCAATTTGTTACAAATATATCAATGTCAGTTCAACGTCAATGGCGTATCATTTATAAGAATTGTAGGTAAATTCTTCGAGTGTAACAAGTTTATAGTATGTTGAAAAAAAGTTTATTGCACCTAGTCGGATTTTTTATCCAATTAGGAGTATATTGGGCAGAAAATTGCTTTAGAAAAACCGAAATATTTTAATTTGGCGATGGATTAGAATATTACTTTCACTCTACTATGTATCGTATACAGTGACATTTAAGAATAGCAAATTCATTATACAATAGGTAAATTTATTAAAATGTTCCATTCATCCTTTATTGAAGGGAAATTCATTCACGCCTATACGTGCTGACCTTTATTCTGTAATTTATTTCGGATTAACCATCACCACCAACCGGTGACTGGGGCCACGATCTAAATAATATCATGTCTCTTAACCGGAAACAAGATAAATTTCATCCCCGCAAAAAACCTATTTCCTCTACTTACTTATTCAACAGATCCTTTTATTCACATTTCGCGACCTTAAAACAAATTCGAAGCCTAATTCTCCAACACATATTATAAATATTCTTTATTCTCATATTGAGTCATATTCATTAGTACGTAGGTAATTAGTTACTGTTCTCTATCGCAGTGCCGTCACGCGCTTGTCTGCGAGACAAATTTCTTGCGAAATGTTACTGTTTAATTTTGGGTGTCGTACAATTAGGTAAAGCTCTCAAAAATCATTTCACTGTTACTACAATTTGATAATTGTTATTTTAATATTTTTTAGTATTTTTTAGTCCGAGTTTTCGATACGTATAGTCGCACTTATTTTCTAAGATTATATGGTGATCATAAAATTAGTCTATTGTGTAAGTGGTAACCGATATCTTATTGAACAGAAACCCCAGTCGTAAATTATTCAAGCAGATTTTTGCCTGCTACTCTTGTTTTACTTGGAGCTGGGCCGCGCCGGTGAAAGCAACCAGTTTTCGAAAAGTGTTTTTTTTTTTGCAAAGGAACATGGGTCTTAATACTTTTACAACTGACGGTCCTAACTACTGGTAATGAGATTTATGATGGTTGTATTATAATCTTAGAAAATAAGTACGACTATACCACAATGGGCCGACTCATGCTACGCGTGGTGGGAGGCAATTGCGAGAAAATAAATCCAAAGCGCCGATCAGTCGTAATTAGTTATTTTTGTCGTTTAGTTAACGGAGAATTAATTTAACTGATTTGCCGTTTGTTGATTTTATCAAAGCGTGGATTAAAAATACAATCTGTTATGATAATATTGTTGTAATTATGGAAGTATTTTACGTACATTAAAGCCGTCTTGTCAGTATCACTATATTTATTCAAGTTAGTTACGAATTTTAGCACACATAAAGTACATAAATTTAACACCAAAAAGAGCACAAAGTACACAAATGAAAATGATTCAAAACAAAATATTTGTTTTACTTTGAACATACAGACAGATAATTTTAAGCAAACGTTAAAATCCATTGGGCGAATTTTATAAAATGGTCAAAACATCGAACCCATTAAATTATACTTCTGGTTAAATAATAATTATTACGAATCGTATTCAATTATGACAGGAAGACCAATTTTTCTAAAAACTTCTAACATCAAAACAAAGTTTATTGTGGTCGCATGTAAACTTATACCCTATTTCATAATTTTAAACCAGTTTTATGTCGAAAAGGTTAATTGATCTGAACTTAATTCTTAAAGTTACTTGCAGTTGTTAGTTGATATCAAAACCAGACATTGTTCAGATATAAACCTAATTGTTTAAAATGATATGTGTTGGTATACTCGCGCCCCAGAGAAAATTTTCAAGTAAGGTAAGATACCAGGAACATGAAAAAAAATTTGACATTTGACATTTTTTTTATGTATTTAATGATACTGATGATCTTGTATATGTTTTTTTACAATTATTTAGTAAAGGGACAAAAATTTTGCCAATAAAAGCCACCAATAACATTGAACAGAGTTACAATTTAGGATACAGCTCCTTTGTTTCCTCTTTTAATAGCGTATAGCAAAAAAAATCTGAAAAATTATTTTTCCAACAGAAATAAATAGAGTCAAAGTGCAAACTTTAAACCCTCATAACTTCGAAATTTTTATAGATAATTTTTTTTAACATTTTTTCCATGTTCCTGGTATCTTATCTTATCTTATTTTACTCTGGGGCGCGAGTTCTGACGCACCCTGTATCTGGTGTTGTTTATGCACACGCCACACAAATTCTGTTTTTCAATTCTTCATTCTTCAAATCTTTTTAATTTTTTTGTCCGTGGGATGCTGTCGATCAGGATAACGTTGTGTGTACAAATGTTCTTCTGCAACCACATTTTTACGGCATTCACCATAAATTAGAATCACGTCGATCTTCTAGTTATTACTATACATCTTATTTTTTTAAAATCATTGTGATTGACGTTTAAAAATAATTATTTGACTTGCCAAATTTCCATAATGTAAAGGATGTAACAGGCGTAACGAATTTTGTCATATCCAGCATTAAAATGTTGCAACAACTTCTCAAATCTTTTTGAAAACATTTTCTACATGTAGAAAATGTTTTCAAAAAGATTTGAGAAGTAATATTACTGCTTAATACGATATCGTAACAAGAGAATTTAATTTATTTGTCTTTAGATAAAAAAAGATCTTTGTACAATAATATGACGCTTACACGTAAATCGTGTTGAATGTGTAAACTAATGGTGTTATAGAGTTGATTGAAGTCGCTATCGAGCAAAGATATTGTGCACAATGGAGTCTTCGCTTAACAATACCTCAATTGTTGTTATTTGTGTAATGCAGATATTGAGTAATAAGGGTAACGAAGTTCCGAAGTTGCGAATATACTCTATCGAATATATTGAAATTGATGGAAACAGTGAGGAAAAAGCGCTCGCTGAACACAATACATAAATGGCGTCAAATTTCTTTTATGCGCTAATTGCATGTAAAATGGTGCTGGGGCTGATTTGCACCGCTACCCTTGTAGATTGCAGAATGCATCAGGGTAAAGTGGGCAATCGAGCGTGTTGGTTTGCTATTATAATTACATAACATAATCTACCCCCGTTTCTGCTTCCTTTATACGTTTTCCGCTTCATTCTGGTCGGACTCAGCTACGGCCTGACTTAAACCGCGCTAAAATCGTCGTTGTTATTATCACATGCTTTATTACTTAATCATCTTTCAACACTTTAAAATGATGCGTTTATTGTTACAGGTCATATACCTGAGTTAGGGGGAAATAACAAAAGCGCAGCTACACGCTGATAACATTTTTAAAATTTATCAGCTCGTGTTTTTCAAGCCGCTTAACTGATTATTATGAAATTTGACAGAACCACCTAATAAAGTGTGCTCTTTTTTTTGCTGTTGGGGTACAAACCTGTTTCCGGCTGCACCGCTTCCGTTAAACTTTTTGCAATTGAAAATTAGGTAGTGTTTATGGCAAATGTAATTCGATCTGTTTTGAACAGTCCGGTTGCAGTTTTTGTGGTGAAACTGGATACGTTTCGAGCGTCTGGTTTTGCGATCGAACGTGCATCATTATTATTCATTGTTTGTATAAATATATCCCTGAGGAAGCCTAGTGTTTTAGTAGGGACTAATTAACAACTGGGGTGGGAGCAGATGAGATGTAGACAACGATAAACAAACTCCTTGATACGAAAATAACGTAAACATACATGTAATGTCGGATGAAAACAGAACTTTAAAGAGATAAACAAACTGGCAAAAACACGAAACAGACATGTCTGGACCACTATTTTGTAGTGAAATAATAAATACTTTGGAAGTATGTGGGAACATTGTCATACAATGTGGTCGGCGGCTTTTTATGGGCGCGTAAGAATTTTTTAAATATTTCGCCGGGTGGGTTGCTTTCAAATTATTAACGCCGTTAAACGCTTACGCCATGCTTTTCTAATCAAAGAACAATGAAATGTACGATTAGAAAAAAAATAACACATTTTGCATTCACTCGTGAACACCAAATAAATTATTCTAGACAGAATTTTCGGAATATTCAACAAGACGCTGATAATTATTGCTGATCAACTTGGAAAAAAATAATAATAATTAATAATCATTTGGTTTTAATAAAATCATATTTTTTGCGAAGGGCTTTGTGTCTAAGATTTCCAATATTTGATTGAACCGTTTATTAATTAAGGACTGGCAGGCGAACAATAGTTGCATATTTTGTTGATCATTATACCTATACAGGGTGCGCCAGAACTCGCGTACCAGAGAAAAATTTCAAGTAAGATAAGGTTCCAGGAACATGGAAACAATGTTTAAAATATCCTATCTGTCAAAAAAATTTGACATTTATTTCTTGACATTTGACATTTTTTTATGTTTACTTAATGCTACTGATGATTTTGTATAGGTTTTTTTTACAATTATTTAATAATGGTACAGAAATTTTGCCAATAAGGGCCACAAATAACTGAAAAGTTACAATTTAGGATACAGCTTCATTGTTTCCTCTTCTAATAGCCTGTAGCAAAAAAACTTGGAAAAATATTTTTGCAACAGAAATAAATAGAGTCAAAGTGCAAAACTCTCATAACTTCGAAATCTTTATAGATAAATTTTTTTTAACATTTTTTCTATGTTCCTAGTATTTTAAGAGAAAGAGTCCTATGTCAATGTGACATTTCTCGCTGTCAGTTGTTGTGTCACATTTCAAAAGAAAAAGTGCTCGAAATCCGGTTTTAATCGGTTGTGATTTATTTCAAAGTGATTAAGTTGGATGTTTAGTACCTATCCATTTTTTCTATTTTGATGAGTGCGGTTGGAATTTTTAAAAATTGTGTGGGTCCCATTGCTTGTGGCCGTGACGGGGTAGCAGTGGTCTGAGACGACGATACAATTTTCGATAAAAATGCACACTATTCGATCTAAAATACACTGACCGACAAAATTATCACATCACATGAGAAAAGTGTTTCTTTACTGACATAATGCTTAAAAAAATAAATAAATCAAAAATTAATTAACTAATTAACGTTATGTTAAACTACAATTACGACTTAAACTTCAACAATTAAACTACAACTTGATTGTTGTAAAGTACTGTACAACACTAGCACCCCACCACCCTCCACTACCAACCCCGGATGAGACGATGAGACCAGTAGACCAGTCTGAAGTACAAGTCTTACAACAACACATTCAACATTCAACAGTAAATCAAATAGTTGTCTTTAAAATAAATACTTCGTAAAACACAGTTGTTGTATTACTTAATCAAAGTGCGCTAACACGCAACATTTGGTCCAATCGAGCCGGATCGTATCCACGGTAGAAACTCCGTCCTCTGAGATCAGCACCAGAAGGTCATCCACAGGGCAGCACGGTACTCACTCCATCCTCGGAGATCAGCACCAAAAGGTCATCAACAGGGCAGCGCGGAACCCACAGCAGCAGACTCAACATCGGTAAGTCCCCAATTCCTTTAACTTTCCTATTGTGTCATTTGACTCCTATAGCACATGCTTCAATCGGTTATTTTCATTGTATTCCGGTTTGATTCGTTTCATCGTATTAACTTATAACAACCTACAGTCCACTTTAAATTTACTTATTACTTACCTAAATATAAATCGGTTCAATTAAACTCGACTAAAATGGCCGAATTAGCACAATTAAAAATACGACGTAGAACGGTAAAGGCCAAAATAACTCGCATTGAGACATTTGTTAACGATCATATCGACGATCCGTTGGCGCTGGAAATTAGGATGCAAAGTCTGCATGACGCAATGAAAGAATATGAGGAGATTCAATCCCAAATTGAAATTTTAGACGAGGAGGAAGACGGTGATAATGAGCGCGAAGGTGTCGAAACACAATATTTCAAAACATTGTCAAGAATTAAGTCCACAATTAAAAAAGCGAATCAGCCTTCCTCAATAGTCAATCCCGGTAGTAATAACCAAAATTCCGTACATCAAATCGAACAAATTGTTAAACTTCCTGAAGTAAATCTTGCCATTTTCAGTGGAACTTATTCTCAGTGGTCAGCCTTTCTAGACAGATTTAGCTCTTTAATTCATAACAACACAAGTCTTAACGATTGTCAGAAATTTCATTATTTAAAATCGTCACTCAAAGGTGAAGCTCTATCAATTGTTGATACGCTTCCCATTTCTGCTGAGAATTATGTAGCTGCATTTGAATTACTACAGAAAAGGTACAATAACATTCGACTGATCTGTCATGATCATGTTCTATCAATTATAAACAGCCCTATAATAACAAAATCTAACCATACCGCTTTGAGAAGCCTATATACAGATATCACAACTCATATTGCCGCGTTAAAAGCTCAGAATCAGCCCGTCGAACAATGGGACTGTCTCCTAGTACCAATAATTTGTGAAAAGTTAGATTTCAATTCCAGAAGAGAATGGCAAACCCACCTGACGACTGAAATTCCAAAATTAACTGATTTCATTAGATTTCTAGAAAATCGCTGTGAATTCTTAGAGTCACTAAATCGCATTAATTCAAAATCTCAGAATTCTTCCGAACAAAACAAACCAACAAATCAAAGGCAATTCAATCAAAATCAACCAAAATATCGCCCTATTGTTCACGCAGTAACTAATAAAGAAAAGTGCATATATTGTAAATCCAATTTGCATAAAATATTTACTTGCGATGCATTTTTAAATTTAGAAGCCACCGAACGTAACAAATACATTACGGAAATAAATGCTTGCATCAATTGTCTAAAATTGAATCATACTGCCAACAACTGTAAATCCACGTATGGTTGTAGAAAATGTCAATCAAGACATCATACATTGATTCACATTGCCGAACAGTCAAGTAGTAATCACTTATCTCTTTCCGTGGCAAATAATTCTCACAATTCTCAACCAGTTATTTTGTTGGCCACAGCAATGGTCAAAATTCAGAATTCAAACGGTCAATATCAAAATTGCAGAGCATTGTTAGATTGTGGGTCCCAGAGCAATTTAATTACAAGCAGTATGTGCCGGAAGTTAGGTCTATCGACAAAAAAAATCGATCTACATATCTCAGGTGTTGGGAAAATCGCAACCGAAGTTAAAAATTCAACAAATGTGACTATAAATTCACAATTTAATTCATTTTCTCTCAAAATGCATTGTTTAGTACTCCCAACAATAACGGAGTCGATTCCTCAAACAGATTATTCTCGAGCATTTTTAAACATTCCACCAAACACTGAACTAGCAGATCCTCGGTTTAACGAAACAGATAATATTGATTTATTAATTGGCGCGGAATTTTTTTGGGATTTGCTTTGCCCTGAAGAAATAAATATTTTAGAAAATCAGGTATATTTAAGACGTACCCGTCTGGGTTGGATTATTACTGGAAAGTTTAACCGGTACGATCATAAAACTAAAAGCTTTGTCGGCTGCCTCTCTAATATCACAAGGGATGCTGAATTACACAAACAACTTGCAAAATTCTGGGAATTGGAGGAGTCGGCAAGTACCAATAATCCTATTTACACATCGGAAGAACGTGCCTGCGAAGAACATTTTTCAAAAACTGTAAAACGGGATAATGAGGGTCGGTTTATAGTACGCTTACCATTTAAAGCCGATACCAAGAATTTAGGTCCGTCCGACAATGCGGCGGTAAAACGATTTTATGGCATCGAAAGAAAATTTTATAAACAACCAAAAGTTAAAACCGATTACGTTAACTTTATAAATGAGTATTATAAATTAGGTCACATGAAAGCATTGCCATATAAAACAAAAACACACACAAACGATCAATATTTTTTACCACATCATGCCGTCATCAAAGAATCGAGTTCGACCACTAAGCTTCGCGTTGTCTTTGACGCTTCCGCGGCTAGTTCAACCGGGGTAAGTTTAAATGACATTTTAATGGTAGGGCCGACTATTCAGCAAGATCTCTTTTCAATCATTACGAGATTTCGAACATACCAAATTGCCTTTTGTTGCGATATAGTCAAAATGTATCGACAAATTTGGGTCGATCCCGAAGATACGCCCTTTCAACGTATATTTTGGCGCGATAACAAGGACAAACCCTTAAAAATCTACGAACTAAAAACGGTCACTTACGGAACGGCATCAGCACCGTATTTAGCCACGAAGTGTCTACAAAAATTAGCAGTAGACGAAATAAATCAATTTCCACTTGCATCTGCAGCAATTTTAAGAGACTTTTACGTCGACGATTTACTGTCAGGTGCAAATACTGTACAGCAGGCGGTCAAATTACGCGATGAATTAATTGGTGCACTAGCACAAGGCGGATTTCAACTGCAAAAATGGGCATCTAATTGTTTAGAAATCTTACCCGCGCAAAATGAAAACGTCGATAAATTAATTAGAATTAACAGACAACAAAATGAAGTTAAAACTCTGGGATTAAATTGGAATTGTAGTGATGACACCTTTAAATATTCAGTCGATTTGGTAACATACGAACATATTACTAAACGGTCAGTTCTATCAACAGTGGCAAAAATTTTTGATATATTAGGCCTTCTTTCCCCCATCATGGTAACAGCAAAAATTTTCATTCAAAAATTATGGTCACTTAAACTTGGTTGGGATGATCCCTTACCTGAGGAATTAGGGAAATTTTGGCTAAAATTTATGGAGGAACTTCAGTTGATAAACAGTTTAAATATTCCACGAAAAATATTAAAACTTGAGTCACCTTCAAGCATTGAGTTACATGGTTTTGCAGATGCCTCAATGTCCGCGTATGGCGCATGTATTTATATAAGATCATTTAACCAAATTAATCACACCTATCACACAGAACTCTTATGTGCTCGGTCAAGGGTTGCACCGCTCAAAACCGTAAGCTTGCCACGATTAGAACTTTGCGCTGCCGTTTTATTAGCACGTCTGATAAAAAAGCTACTCTCAACTTTGACTTTAACAATTAACAAATTATTCTTATGGACAGAGAAGGTATTCGTAGCCAACAGAGTCTCAGAAATTCAATCGCTGACAGACATAAAAAACTGGCGACACATAGATTCTCAAAATAACCCTGCTGATATCGTTTCTAGAGGAACACTTCCCAATAAACTGTTAAACAATCATCTGTGGTTTCATGGACCATTGTTTCTCAGTCAAAATCAATCAAACTGGCCTAAGTCTGCGTTTACACCTACTTCAAAAGACGTCACATTGGAAAAACGTTCTGTTGAAACTAATTTGTCAATAACTATTAAAACTAACAATGAAGTTTTGACAAGGTATTCTAGTTTTTCAAAATTACAGCGAGTAATTGCCTATTGCCGCAGATTCATTCACAATGCTTCTCATCCTGCAAATAAATATACAGGCACTCTATCGATTTCTGAACTTAACTTGGCCACAAATTTAATTATTAAAATGACACAAAAAACTGAATTCGCATCTGAATTAAAGAAACTACAAAACGGTAGTCAAGTGGATAAATCCAGTAAATTGTTAAAATTAAACCCATTCTTAGATAATGACGGGATAATACGCGTAGGAGGTCGACTAAAAAACGCTGAAGTCAGTTATCAACAAAAATTTCCGAAAGTACTACCGACTAAACATCACGTCACCAAATTAATTATCTTACATTTTCACAAACAAGAATTACATGCCGGACCTTCAGCGACATTATCGGCAATTCGTGAAGAATATTGGCCACTAGCCGCAAGATCACTAGTTAGAAACTTATTACATAAGTGTTTCACATGTTTTCATGCAAACCCCAAATCCGAAAATCAATTGATGGGAGATTTACCACAGGTACGCGTTCGACCTTCTCGACCATTTTTACACTCCGGAGCAGATTACGGGGGACCTATAATTATTAAGGAAGGTAATCGACGCAGTAAAAAGACAATGAAGGTATATTTTGTTTTATTCAAATGTTTCGCTACCAAAGCAGTGCACCTCGAGCTCATTACCGACTGCACCTCAGAAAGTTTCCTATACGCATTAAAAAGATTCATGTGAAGAAGAGGTAAAGTTGCCTCAATTTATTCAGACAATGCTACCTATTTTACAGCTGCCAATCGGGAATTAAGCCAATTATTTAATTCATCTGACTTTGAAAACGTTATACAATCATTATCAGCACATAAGATTAAATGGAATTTTATACCCTCACGATCTCCACATCGTGGAGGATTTTGGGAAGCTGGTATAAAGGCGGTTAAGTACCATCTGAGGCGAATTGTAGGTAACGCGCTCTTAACGTTTGAAGAACTTCAAACTTATCTAATTCAGATTGAAGCATGTATCAATTCTAGACCTTTAACCTTGCTTTCCTCTGACCCAAACGACCTTTCTCCCTTAACACCAGGTCATTTCCTTATTGGGGACCGCCTAACTGCGACTCCAGAATCAAATCTAACACATTTCAAGGAAAACAGGCTGTCACGATGGCAGCGAGTCCAACAGATGTACCAACATTTCTGGCAACGTTGGTCCAAGGAATTTTTAAATTCATTACAGCAACGACAGAAGTGGCATCAACGTTGCAAATCCGTCGTTAAAAAAGGAATGCCCGTCCTCCTGAAGGAAGACAATCTACACCCGCTATGCTGGCGATTGGGGCTAGTAACAGAAATCCATCCAGGCAGAGACGGTCTCATCCGGACGGCGACAATAAAAACAACGACGGGAGAGGTGATACGGGCTCTCAACCGAATTTGTCCACTTCCCGACACCGACGACCAGGCCGACGTCGATGACGTCAACCGTATCCACAACAATTAAACATGTTAGTTTAAGGGGGGCGGAAATGTACAGTACTGTACAACACTAGCACCCCACCACCCTCCACTACCAACCCCGGATGAGACGATGAGACCAGTAGACCAGTCTGAAGTACAAGTCTTACAACAACACATTCAACATTCAACAGTAAATCAAATAGTTGTCTTTAAAATAAATACTTCGTAAAACACAGTTGTTGTATTACTTAATCAAAGTGCGCTAACACGCAACAATTGTCAAAAGAAACACAAAGGCGAATTTTGTGTCGATCAGTTTTTTAGCTTAGATAAGCTTTTCTTACATTCGGAGGCAACCGTTAATAACTAGTATTGTCTTCTCGAGCCTGGAAAAAAGCTAAGTTTTTTTACTGGTGTCTCTCGGAAATTAGCAATAATTTTGATAATTTGACATTTAATCAATAAACAATGAAAATATACCAATTGTTTTTGAAAAATCCATAGTCGACTGAGTTACTTGATAATGCTACTATCTTACATCATTAATTTTAGTACTATTTTCAGAACCCTTGAGCCATACTTAAAAATTAAAGTAATGCGATAATTATGCCGGCCAGCGTAGATAGGTGGTGGTTTGTGAAATACTGTTCAAGACTTGAAAGTCCCCATATAAAAGGAAATTTTGCCAAGAAATGTGTAATTTGAGGTAACCTGTTAAGTGAGAAAAAATTCTTTGAAAAAAATCGAGTGGTTTTTAACATTTTCCGGCGTTATCGTCAGTGCTGTCACGAAAAAGTTTCTTAGCAGAAAAATTGTGGAAATTCGATAATAATCGAGTGATTTATTTAAAAGTGATCAAGTTGGATGTGTAGTGTCTATTTTTTCTATTTTGATGAGTGGCGTTGGAATTTTTAATAAATTGTGTGGGTCCAAGTGCGGCCAGCGACGGCGATACAGTTTTCGATAAAAATGCACACTATCCGATTTAAAATAGGTAGGTGATGGTTTGTAAAATATTGTTCAAGGCTCGAAAACCCTCAAATTTGAGGTTATCTGTCAGGTGAGAAAAAGTTCTCTAAAAAAATCTAGTAGTTCCATAGTCGTGCTGATTTTTTTAAGTTTAATTCTCGGCGTCAGTGCTGACATGAAAAAGTTTATTGACAGAAAAATTGTGAAAATTTTATAATATCTATTATTTTCTATCTATTACTAAAACTGATACTAAAACGTGATGACTAAAACGATACATGGACCTAATATCCTACGGCTATTAATAATTACGTATGAGAATATTTTTCCAATGAAGAAGTGTCGTCACCCAACCCAAATCGAGGGCGAAATGTTTTGGGTGCATTGGTACCTGTCACCCTCGGCTTCGTTATATTGCTTAGCGGCAACACTTAAGTGAATACAGAATAGCTCCAACTCTCTTAACCTGTGTAAAAATTAATTTAATCTACTCTCTCGCACAGTAGCAATTTGGACATGTTAAAAGTGAAAAACTGCAAAATGCGGAGACTAAGCAAACATAAAAAAGTGCCTAAATTTTACTTTTAAAAAAATCTTTAACTAAGAGTTCGTTGGATTTCAATCATTCGATTCTGACAGTTGTTGTCATTTCGTGTCAATGTGGTTCACACTCTTTAAGAAAATCAAACGAAAACTTCGGTAATACGGTGATAAACGTTGCGGGTGATTTGAAAAAAGCTAAAGGATGACATAAATAGTATTTGGGCGAAGGCTGGTGTTGTCTTTTTGTAAAGTGCGGGTTGGAGCAAATACGCCAAAGGTCTAAATGCTCATAAGGAAGAACGGTCAAAGATCCGAATCCTCATAGTGTGGGCTGCCAAAATGTCGTCGTCGATTGTCTCTATAAAATACCGCTTCGAAAAATTTGTATGCACATTTTCTGACTTCATACGAAGTAGGTAGATGATTCGTGAACTTTGGGTAGTACAAAAGGTGGATGCATACGACGTACGAAAATATTTACAGGTGTATCTAAAAAGTGGGGTTAGATAAGTAACATTGATCATGACGCGCCCTGCTTAAAATGGAATTTATACCCAAAATGTTATTTGAAACTGAAGGTCATACAAAGGAAGTTTGACGAAAAAATCTGTAATTAGGAATAGCCGGTCAAATTTGAGATGACGGAAATAATGCATGACGGTGAAAACGATGTCGAACATTTGCGAATCAGGTATTGTGAGTACCGTGGCAAAACCCACGACAATGTCGATATTTGCGAAGCAAATCTACTTGGGGAGCGAAGCCCCCGACAATTTCTACATTTTTCGTATGAGATAATAATATGAGTTCTGCACGAGGAGAGAGCGGCTGTCCCAACGACTACTTTTACAAAACATCCGAGAGGATTTGCCCGATTTAGCTAGTATTTTACAATAACAGGTCTAAGCTAGGAACTTGTTATAATCGCTTTTTATTTTTATAAGTGGTGACTATTAAAAGACTCTTCTGTTTATTAACCGTTAAAAGGAATGCTGATGCATTACTAAACTAAGCAACTAAGCTCTTTATACGCAACAGATTTATTCGAAATACTTTAGGTAACACAGATCCCAACGACTATCGCATCGCTACTATGTTTAAATAAACTTTTCCGTTTTCCGTTTGATTCAATATTTTAGTATCGCGAGTATATTACGGCATCGTATACAGACGAAGCTGATGCTGTAATAGTCTTTTTATAAATTAAATCCATTAAATGTTACAAATTGCTTCCTTCTTTTAGATACGTATAATAATGAGTCAGACAAACCGACATGATGTAATTTCTTTAGTACAATGTTATGCTTTAATCTGCTAAATGCTTCACAAAAAATGACAAATGAGCATCAATACATTGTGTAACTCTGAAGTGGTAAAAGTAATGACAATTCAGAACTGATAGTTAAGTTATAATTCCAAGTATCATGTTAAATGCGACGTCTTAAAAATCCTAAAAATATTTTAATGACATTAATTAATTAATTTATAAAAACATTACGCATGCTTAGAGTTAAACCTTCGGAGATGCTAATCTAGGAATGGAAAGGTTATCACAGAAATGTGAACGTGATCACTGATCACTAAGCATTAAATAATCCCATAAATATCCCACATTATACAGATGTCTTCCCAAGTCAATATCTCACTTGTTAAGAGACCAAACACATTTACAGATTTTATCCCGCATAAACTACACTAGGTACAATTGGGGATTGCATAATTTTTTTTAAATAATTTTATTTCGTTTTTCACCATAAAAAATAAAGCTGTTGTACACACACCGCCTCGATCTTTCTACACTGTTGAATAATTAAAATGTCGAGCAGCTGATGTTACAAAATAAATTTTAAAATAATTAGAATTTTTTTATAGCGTAAAAACAGACTCTCTATTAATAAGTAAAATTTCTGCATGGGAGCTTGGGGAGTTTTAACTGAGACAGCCTGTAGGTAAGTATATTAGAAATGTCCCAATTGGGAATAACTGGTATGAAAACTTTAGTTCTTTTTCAATTTGTTATTCAATTTAGAAAATCGGCGCATAATTCATCTAAAATAAAAATTTATTTAACAGCATCCATCCATTTAACAGCATCCATCAAGAAGTGATGGCTTTTTTACAGCTTTTCTCGAGATACACTTTTTATGCCAAATTTTAACCACATATACTAAACCTGATCCCCACATTTGATTTCTAATAAATATCTCTGAGAAGTGACAATGTTTTTCTGTAAAATTAGAAAGGAAATTTTTAGTGACGGTACATTATTTTTTATGAATGGGTTATGAAATCTAAGTGGAGGTAATGAACCCGCGTTTGACCTTTCTGATACAAAATGCTTCTTATAGTGTAACTAGTATATAAGTAAATATTTCATACTCGAAAAGATGCTTTTCGTATTAAGTTTTCTCGCATCTTCACTATACATAATTATAAATAATTATTTAATTTAAAATATTTCTCTTAGGTCACGCTATTTTATAGTTATAAAATTATTAACCGCATTCCGCTGATTACACTTGAATTGAAAATTTTATCCCGCAATTTTTCGCTGCACTAAATTATTTGCAACGCCTAATTCCGAAACTCCAAGAGACATAAATTCCGAAACTATACCGTAAAGGGTGCGATAAAGTCTATGATACACTTTACACTGATTTTAATTAAGAAGTGTTGCTTTACCACTTATTCTACATGGCCATTATTCTAAATTTCATTTATTTATTGGTGCAAATTACAAAGTCGCTCCATTACACACATCGGCCACCTACCCATTAATTTTGCCAAGAAACTAACTAACATCCGCATATTACACCCTAATATGTTTCTGCAAACACCGCTAATATTTATTAATTTTAACCCCATTTTCGGGGCATTGTGCCAGAAAAATCACACTTTGAGCCTTAAATAATTACGATAATATTTCCTTTGGCTAATTGATATTACGACCGACAGCCCTTTATTGATATTTGTTTGTTTTCATAATACTTTGAATGAATGTTTATTCTTGTCCAGTCGACGCGAGATGATAAATAATGCAAGTGATTGCATGTTGTAATAAAACAATTTGAAAACTTTAATGAACCATGGTAGTTTTAAAATGATTTTAGCTTACAATTAATTAAATCACAGGAGTAATGTTATAAAAAAAATGTGCCAAAAAAATTACTCCATAAAGTGTGGAAATATAAATAGCTGGACATAATGAAAACATTTTCAACATACGTTACACGTGGAGAGAAAAGGGCGTAATAAATAATTAATTTGAGGAAATAAATACACGGCTCCTTGTATAAATGTATACTAATGTTTTATTTTAGAACGTGTAGATGCAAATGAAATCAGTATGTTAATGTTAAAGTCGCCAAATAATATGCAAAATAGTATACGGCTTTCCGATTCATCCGACATAATTTATTATTTCATGAAATTACACAAACCTAACCACACAGTAAGTCCGAAAGCACAATTTGATTAATACACGTATTTACACCAAATTTTCATGATATTATATTAATTTTGCCGATTGATTTACAAATTCCAACATCGACAAGCCAAACCGCTATGATGCTATACTAGTCGTCACAACATTGGCGCATTTTTCCGAAAATTATTTTTGATTTGCTGGTTTCACCAATCGGGAAAGCCGATAATTGTGCAAAAATATATAGGGTTTCATTGAAATAAACCTGTTTTAGGACGCAATATTTCACGTATTTTAAATTGTTTAGAAAATTTATTGCAAAAATTGATAGTTGATGATTAGCTTTCTATTCATAGTCTGACAAACTGTTACAAGTGTGTTTTGTAACGAAATTGAAATTTGCAACAAATTATTATTTAATACTTACGTGGTGGTGGAGGAGACGTGACGTATATAATAATTTTATTTATAAATGTGTTTTTTTTTTGTCGGATTTATGGAGATTTGACCATATGTTCTGTCTCGGTTTTTATAATTATTAATGAGGGATGTCGTGTCTAATTGTTCTTTGTCAATTTTGTTAATATTCTTGAAGGAATTGAAAGGAAATAACTTTTTAAAGGTTGCACAGGATAAGAAAATTGGTGACGCGTCTTGGCAATTTTGCTGTAAAGTTTGCAGACAAAAATATTTTCAATTCTGT
The DNA here is from genome assembly GCF_015345945.1 of Tribolium madens. Classification (NCBI taxonomy): domain Eukaryota; kingdom Metazoa; phylum Arthropoda; class Insecta; order Coleoptera; family Tenebrionidae; genus Tribolium; species Tribolium madens. The sequence goes on along the minus strand of NW_025400995.1, from coordinate 8,184,041 downwards.
TGCGATTATCGGACCTGCTCTATTATAAATCATTTTATTTCTTGTTAGAGACAATACACTTACAGCCATTATAATGGTATTGGAATAACTCCTCTCGTTTTCTAAATTACAGAAATATTCCAGTCGAGATCAATTATGATAACAATTCACATTATTTTATCTTTGACTTGATATTGCCATAAACAATAATTGGAATTATTGGATTATTCGACTGTTGGTTTTTCAATCGTGTTAAAAATAACAAAGGTTTGTCCTTGCGGCCAATAAAACACACTTTAAAATATTAAAATGAGATAAAGGTCAAAAAATATGACACGGAAAAAGAATACTTTCTATATTTGGAAACATCAATCTGAATTTTTTCGGCATAAAGCCGCAACGAATAAATAATAAAATAAAATTTGCATAGTAATAAAATACATGACGCTAAATTTGCCAAGCAAAATAAGGTTTTTACAACCTATTGTGTATTTTCCGTCCAATTGTATTAAATACAATATCTCTAAATAGGTGGAGTAGTAGTTTTAACATTTTATGTAATTTTATTTTTAAAATAATGTAAATCGACGATTTATTGAATCTATTCAAAATATTGCAAACGTTTTAGTTCTATTATTGCAAAGTTTATAAAATAGTATCTCTGGTGGTGGAAATTTAGGAGTATCTGACTCGAAGTTATAAAGTTTATGAAACATTCGGAAAATTTATAATTACTTGATATAGCTAGAACACTAAGGTTTCAATGCTAACCAAGAGGGTCAGAAGTTAGTGCGTCACGCGTTATTCATATTTTTTTATTTTAATAAAAACTCTAGTGTTATTATGCTATTATTTTATCAATTAATAGCGAGTGTGTTGACGGCTTGTCGCTTTATGTCATTCAATAATGTTAGATTTTCTGAAAGGATGGGGAAAAATGGCACATCAATCATTTTATTTGCCTAATAAAAACCTAATTGAATAAGCTCCATAAGTGTGAAAAAGCTTTTATGCGAAATAGCTCGTCTTGAAAGTACTATTAAAAACAGATGGATAACGTTAGATAATTGCAACGACAGCATTAAGCCGCAAAGTTGTTACTGTTTTAATTTCTAAATTTAACCACAATCAAAATTGCATGTCGTTGAATATTCATGGGCTTGTTAGTAAAATCGAAATTAGCTTTTACAACAATTCTTAAGGCGTCGTAAAAACGAAACATAATTGTGACTTGATTATCTAGAGTCAGGAAAATCACATATTCTCATTAATCAGTCCCAGCAATTTGTCAGAATTAACAATGTAGTAGGTAAGCTGTAAACAAGGATGTAATTGCAACGCAAAAAGTTCATTTAATAGCATAAATTACGACGCCAGAAAAAACCATTTTAAACATAAAACATATTGTAAACAAAGCAACGTAAAAAAATCACCGGGAAGACTAAAATCTCAATTTTTCAATAATAATTTAAGGTTACGATTTTCTTCGTAATTACGGGGCTATCTTTTTGAATAATTTATGACGCAGAAGAGGGATAAAATGTCCAACTCTCTAATGCAGCCTCTGACAGGCTTTTACGACACATAAAAGGTGTTTTAACTGATTGTTACTAATAAAACAAGTTTCTTGTTTCCAGACGTAATAATGACATAATCCGGGAAATATAAAAAACCCAGGCCTTCACGCATTTGATGAACGATTATTTTCCCTCAACGACAGATTTTTATTTTATTTGCTCAAGCTTCACTGTTCATTTTACACTTAGTTGCGACCATATTTACTCTGTCAATAATAAACGACTAATGTTGTCCTGATATATAACACGAGTACAGTAATTAGACCAATGGAACACGTAATAGGTACAAGTGTGTACACATTAGTGTGACGCTCAGTCAAAATTTAAACAAACGGAAATCCACTCCATGATTGCAAACTGTTATATATTTAATAAAAAAAATTCTATCCCAAAGTTGTTAGTAACCTTAGCTCTTGAAGTAATAAGGATCTTTGGCCAAAGTACGACCCCAATGAATACACTCCAAAATGACTTTTTGAATTTTAGATTTTGTTACGTTTTGTTGGGGGTAATTGGCTGGACTTTGTCAAAGGGATGAGTGCATTTCGTAAAATAAACTTTTAATTACTGCAAGTTCCCTGAACTGTTTAAACAACATAACAGCAGTCGATTTATTTGGTTAGTATAATTGGAATCTGAGCAACAAAACAAGTATGTACAATAAAAATGAAATCTTATTTTTTAAAACAAAGTTTGTTACGAGTCAATTCCGAAATGTTTTCATTTAACGAAATTAAATGTTATTCAACGGACTAATACTGCGGAGCAGATAGATTTAGAAATTCATATATCGAACTTTATGAAAATCTATAACAATTTTCTCTTTCAGAAAAATTGTCGGACCGGAAGCAATATTCTGTTTTTTATCCATTGAGAAAAGAAGTTTTCAATAAAAACACAAAAACACTTTTTTAATATCCTTCCTGAAAGCGGAAACGGTTAAAAGCCACGCAACTTATTGATGCATTCAAACAATATGTTAGTATCTGCTGTCTCATTCGTTAAACTAATTTTAACCTAAAGCGCTTAGTGAAAGTTCAAAGATCAATAAAAACCTTACAGCCCTTACTAGCAACTTTATTGCCGACATTAAAATTTTCAGTGATGCTAGAGAAAAAAAAATCATTAAAAAGGGATTTGGCTCGGTTTTATCACGAGGCTATTGATTTACTGATAATGAGTCGCATGAGAAGTGCTACTCCTAGAAATTCAATCGATACGTTTTATGGATGCTGGAAGGTCGAGTCTTTTTTAATGCAGAGATGAGGCAGCACATTTATGTATTTTTTACCAGTTTTGATCTTAAATTGGATGTGTCGAGATTGCAAATATCACTTAGTCTGACTTTTCCTTTCCATCGATATTGGTATAGGTCTCTTCTATTGAGTTAAACCAGGAAGCGTGAAATCAACCTAGAAATGCACTGAAGCTGCTTATTGACGCTGAATTAATTATACTATCCTAATATCGAAAATAAATCAGTTAAAATGAATTTTTATCAGTAGTAAGTCGAGTCTTTGTTGTAATTTCTAAAGGCAGCCAACGACTGGTTTGATTTATAAACGTTGTCAAAATGTTTCATCTTCAATTACTCTCTGTGAACAAACATGACCCACTCGATAGGTACTAGGTTTTATCCTTGTTATAAAGTAAAGGAATTTCACGAAACGTGTCAAAATTTTAATAAAAATTCCTTTGAGGATATAATTATAAGTTTCCTTCAAATAATATAGGGAGCAGATGTTAATGCGATATGATATAATCAGAAAATTATGTCGAATTAAAATAACTACATAATTTTAAAACGCAAACTCGATTAATTACAATACAGACGCAGAAACCTTTGTATGTTAATTACACTTTGCATAATATTTGTTTAAAATACAAAACGGTTAACAAAATTGCACTGCTTAATTAACATTGAAAAATTTCTCCATTAGTTATTCGTTTTATAACACCACTAGCTTGCACTCATGACTTCGTCCACGTAGATTTGTTGATTTCAAAGAGGGAATGTGAAGTTAGTCTGTTATCTATTTTTTTCTCAATTCACCAACTCAAACCAACGCAGGAGCATAGAGGCGATTAAAAAAAAACATGTTACAAACGTTTATACTACATTTCATCTTGGTTAGAGAATGATTTTCAAAAAATCCTTTCTTAGCGGATCTCTACACTCTCTAAAGAACATATCTTTCAAATTTCATGTTTCTAGCTTCAGTGGTTTATGGTTTAGGCTGTGCATTGTCTGTCAGTCAGTCACGGAACTCTTTTATACATATTTACAGGGTACGCCAGAACTCGCGCCCCAGAGAAAAATGCCATATAAGCACGGTGTAAGATATTTAGGTGATGCAGCGCGCCCTGCAAACGTGTGGCCAAACCGGTCACGCTCAATTTAGAGAGAGATAGCGTAATCGGGCCATCATTACTATCAATAAATGAAGGAATGGACCGAAAAGTTGCAGTTGTATAAATGATAATAGTTATAATTAAAAAAAAAATACAATACACGTCATACACCTACTACCTATACATCTGAATTTAAATTCTATAAGAAATATTATCTAAATGATAAAGCTTTGCTTGAACTTTTTTTTATTACATGTGTTTCTGTTGCGAAACGTAAAACAAATACATATTGAATTTTACTTGAAAACAGTTATTATATTAAATAATTAGTAAATTAATAGGTATATTAAAAAATTAAATAAATTAGTACTTAATTAAAAATAATTCTTTTTAAATAAGGTAATTTTATGAAACGGAATATCGAAGACAAAGATTTTTCAAGAACATAAACACCTACATATTTTGTAGGAGCATAATATTCTAAGGGCCAGTTGCATAATCAAATTTAAAGGAGCATTAAATTAAATGTTGTTTAGAATGTGCTAATTACTACGGACTCATTGAGCAAAATTTTACATTCCAAACCAACATTAACTTTAAAGTTTCTTTAATTCGATCATGAAACTGGACCTAAGTAAAATTTAATTCTAAATTTAAAATTATTAGGAATTGTAAAACTGCCGTAAGACACCATCAATTTATTAAAAATTTGTTGTTAATTAATTCAGTTTTTGGACTGTAGTTATTTTTGTATCCAGAGAAAAATTAAATCAGAGAGATCAAATATATAAAGTTTATTTCACACCTTGCGTCGATTACTACTTTTTTAAATAACGTTACTTTGAACTGAACTTTATTTTATAATTATTGAAATCACATTAATTATCACCATTCGCAATCGAATGTAAAGACCACAGACTAGAAGGTAGATAAATAAATAGAATAAACCTTTATTCTTATTTCCAATTTTTTCAAATAAATTTTGTTAGTTATTCAGTTCAGCTATATTTGATTCTTCTACTAAAATAAATAAGCAAATTATTATTACGATTGATAATTATTAAAAACAGCAACCAAAAAAATCTAAATTTAAATTTTGCTTTTCCAATTCTTTTTGCTTTTCTCCTTCGTTTAACTTGTGGTTCAAATTTAACAATATCCTGGACAATCTGGAAAAATAGTTAGTACTGCTTCTTCTTCTAATTTTGGCTTTTTGAGATAAAATTTGACAAAAGCTGTTTCAATCTAGAAAAAATATGTTTTATGGTGTTTATAATTTTAATTAATTTTCTTTAGATTTATACCGTATAACAGCCAGTTTAAATTTCACGAATTATATGTTTTGCTTTAAAATGTGTTTTACACACATGATCCTTTACAGTAAAAATACAGAATTTTTGGAATTATACGATTAGGCATTTTCCGTGGTAGGTATCGGAAAAAAAGATAATTTTTCAATATTTTTAGCATAGCCACTTTTAAACTTGGGCACACAATACTTTTTTCCCATTTCAAAATGTATAAACATGTATTAGAACAATATAAAATTGCTGAAGTAACCACCTCAGGTGCACTTTATTAGGCGGACTTTCGGGAACGAATGGCCCGCATATGTCCTCCTTGTCTAAAAATCGCGTGACCAGTTTGGCCACACTTCAGCCAACGCAGTGCATGCGCTCACTGCATCACCTAAATGTCTTACACCGTGCATATAAGGTAAGATACCAGGAACATGGAAAAAATGTTAAAAAAATTTTATCTATAAAAATTTCGAAGTTATGAGGGTTTACAGTTTGCACTTTGACTTATGATTTATTTATGTTGGAAAAATAATTTTCCAAGTTTTTTTGCAATATTATTTCCTCAAAAAATAATCCCCAGAATGTATTACTCGTTTTTTGGCTAAACCTCTTAGTTTCAGAGATTCCCTATTCGGGCATCCAAAATGCAGCACCCTGTACACCTCGATTCACTCCCTTTTCTAAACAGGTGAATAAGTTTTTACTTATTATTTTTTAAAAACCTAAAAAAAGCTTAGTGCATTTTTACAACTGCTAAGGAGCATATTCTCCAAATTTTTTGTTTCTATCTTCGTTTAAATATCTACACCCCATTTCACCCCCGTAGAGATTGAGTTTCGAAAAATCCTTTCTTAGTGGACCTGTACACCCTCTAAGGAACATATCTGCCAAATTTCATGTTTTTATTTTCGTTTAACGTACATATATACTCCGTTTCATCCCCTTTTCTAAGGGAGTAAATAAGTTTTTCCTTATTATTTTTGAAAAATTTCGTCTTAGTGCACCTTTACAACCGCTAAGGGAATTATTTTCCAAATGTTTTGTCCCTATCTTTGTTTAAATATTTACACCCTATTTCACCCCCGTTGAGATTGATTTTCCAAAAATTTTTTCTTAGCGGACCTGTACACCCTCTAAGGAACATATTTGCCAAATTTCATGTTTTTATTTTCGTTAAACGTATACAGGTGCGCCAAAACTCGCGCCCCAGAGAAAAATGCCATATAAGGTAAGATCCCAGGAACATGGAAAAAATGTTAAAAAATTTTTATCTATAAAAATCTTGGAAGTTATGAGCGTTTAAATTTTGCACTTCGACTGTATTTATTTCTGTTGGAAAAATTATTTTCCAAGTTTTTTTGCTATAGGCTATTAAAAGAGGAAACAAGGAAGCTGTATCCAAAATTGTAACTCCGTTCAATGTTATTTGTGGCTTTTATTGGCAAAATTTTTGTTTCTTTATTATATAATTGTAAAAAAACATATTCAAGATCATCAGTATCATTAAATAGATATAATTTTTTGACAGATAGAATTTTTTAAACATTTTTTTCATGTTCCTGGTATCTTACCTTACTTGAAAATTTTCTCTGGGACGTTTTAGATGTGGGAGTAGAAAAATAATTTTACATGTTCTTTTGCTACAGACTGAAACAAAGAAACTATATCTTGAATTGTAACTATGTTTAACGTTATTTGTACCTTTTATTGACAAAGTTTTGTACCTTTACTGAATAATTATGAAAAAACATACATGTACAAGATCATAAGTAACAATAGACATAAAAAATTTCAAATGTCAAAAAATAAATATGAACAATTTTTGACAGATAGAATTTTTTTAATGTTCTTGGTATCTTATCTTCCTTGTCATTTGTTTTTATCAATTATTTACAAAACACCTTGTAAAAAGAAGCTTGTCTTAACTAACCTATCAACCCACAGCCTAAACCGCTGGGGATGGGAACTTGACAATAGATACCTTTTATAACGTAGGCATTCAGTAAAAAAGGATTTTTGATGGTGTGTTCAGTTCGAAAGTTTGAAGTTATATCCATAAAAATTAGTATTTGGGCTTTCGGTTAAAAATGAAGAAATACGTGTTTTAAGATTTTTGAAAATTCCATCCCTAAGGAGGGTTAAACAGGGGTGAAAATTTGTTTAAGGGCATATTTTCATAAGTTATATGCATGAAATTTGGTTTTCAGCTTTTAGATAAAAATAAAGAAACACGTATTTTAGAGTTTTTGGAAATTCAACCTCTAAGGGGGTCAAACAGGGGATGAAAGTTTGTATAAAAATTCGCCAATTTTAAAGTTTCATCCATGAAAATTGGTACTTGGGCTTTCGGTAAAAAATTAAGAAACACGTGTTTCAGGATTTTTGGAAATTCCACCTCTAAATGGATGGAACAGGGGATGAAAGTTTTATAAAAATTTGTTATTTCCGTAAAAGTTGGTATTTGTAAAAAATACGTGTTTCAAGGTTTTTGGAAATCCCATCATCTTCAAAGGATTAAATAGAATATGGAAGTTTGTTTGGAATTCTAAGGGGGTGATATGGGGTGTAAACATTTAATCGCAGATATAAACAAAAAAATTGGTAGATATGTTCTTTAGAGGGTGCAGAGGTCCGATAAGAAAAGTTTTTTTGAAAATGCATCTACAAAGGGGTAAACTGGGGTATAAGCGTTTGAATATACAGGGTGCGAAGAAGAAGAATGCCATATAATGTAAGATAAGTAGAAAGGGCCACCCATTTAAGAAGTAATTAAAGTGATTAATGACAAATTAATGACATATTAATTGATAATTAATGACAAATTAATGATAGATTAATTGATAATTAATCACGTATTAATTGATTATTAATGACAAATTAATTGATGATTAACGATAAATTAATGACTCATCCAATTAGTGGTTGCATATAAGGTTTACTCAATGTGCGAATTTTCCCATTCAAATCGTCGAAGTGCCTTTGTGAAGTTGATCTCCAGGTGAAGTGTTTGTGTAATCTTTGTTACTGATTCAAGGTGAGTTTTTTTTTATTATTATTACACCAAATTATAACGGCCATCAATCTTTGATATAGATGACTTCCAAACGTGTGGCACCTCAACGTGTATCTTCAAAACGTTCCAAAATCTCAGAAGCGACTCCTGGTGAAAATTTGTTCTTGTCGTCGGGAATGTTTTCATCACCTTTTGAGGATTACGCACCCCTACTGAAGATTTATAATCCTGAACACACAACGGCGATTTGTTTTTCAATTGATACATTTGAAGATTTCTTAAATCAAATGGAGAAGATAAGAAAAGAAATGGGTTCCATTTCCGAGGGTCAAATATTGTGTATGTTAAGTAATTATGTTATTGTAATGTGTAAGCATCAAACACTTCAATTTTTATCGCGCAATTCAACTGTATACAAATCTCTATTTTTGGCTTGTGATACTGTGAACGTAGTTTTAAATATGGGTGAGCATTTGATGAGTCTCCTTCATTCCAGAAGACTCCAATATAAATTTTATCCTTGTTATCAAAATTTTATAAATCAAGCGGCATTAGAAGTGATGGAAAAAGGTAGTGAGGATTTTAATCAAAAATTGTTTGATTTAATTAAATGTAATTATGAACAAAATGGTACACTATATGAAATTGTACTAAAACTACCTGTAAATGTTAAACACGATGTCGATGCTAGAATTAAGTATTATAAGGAACACAACGATTATAATTGTTTGTAATATTAAAATGAATAAATATATCTAAGAAATACTCTTGAAAATTTTTTCCTCTATCCTATGTGTTTCCAATGTTAAATTAAGCGAATAAAATTGTGAATTAGTAATTAGGCCTACAAAAGACAGTTTGTCTAGACTCAAAAAGATTTCTACCTAAGGATGAGACGAGAAGTTGCTACATCAAATTGTGAAAACGGCTAGGGGGTAGATTAGAGAGATAGTAAATAATATGTCTATACGTAAAATCGTTTATACACAAATTTTTGTTAACAAGATTTCTATTTGTTCGCTAAATAAATTTATATCTACAAGCCTTACGATTACAATTTTTGCGAAAAATATGTTTATTACATATGAAATAAATAAATAAAATTTAAGTTACTGTACGTTTGAGCATTGTGAAAGATAAGTCAAAGCGGCGCTTAAGGATTAAAAGATTATACCTTTCGGATACGGTCGGTCGAAGCATCTAATGAAGCGAGAATAATGTGTCTCGACATTAACGGTTATGGAGAAAATTTCTTAAAAAGTTTTTCGCTAATTAAAGAATTAATACCAAACCCGAACTATATTTTAATTATTCCGTAGTGAATAATTGTGTCTAAATATAAAATCCACTGGCGGACACGGAATTTTGGACGATTTGTCATTCGACTGACATAAAAATGTAAAACAGATCTTAGACAAGTAACATCATTTTCGGTTTTTGTAATTTTATCCTGATATTGCTATTGTGTCGGAAAATCGAAAACTTTCAAACGTAATAACAATAAAGCGTTGTCATAAATTTGATGTCCAAAATTCCATCACTGTAATAATAATATACTAGAAAAAAAAAAATGTTGTGGAAATTTTTGTTTTGATAAATAAATAAAATAGCGGTATCGTTTTTACAATGAAATGAGTTTATTGCAAATAAACTAGAGGATCTTTGTTAAAAATTAATTAATTCATTAATTACACTTATCAATCTTTGATATCCTAAATTGTAACATGTATTACAACAACAACAAATAAAATATTTCGAATTTTTAACGAATATTTCCGGTTTATACACGTTTTCAAAAAATGCCAACGTTCTGGCGCCTGGTGCTTAAGTCATTACCGAAAATTCTGCCTATATATACAGGGTTGAAATGTTTAGAAAACCTCATAACGTTTCGTGCGTTGCTTGACGTCATTTCGTGTTGTTACTTTGTGTGTTTGTTTGTTTGTTTTTTTTTTTTTAAAGCATCATCCATCATGGATAGTTTCAAAATTTTCATTGATACCCTTACGATTCCGGAAATTTTAACGATGTATAGACAAAGAATGTTTCGGCAATACCGTTTGCTAAAAACGGTAAAAGAGGTGATGGACGAAAAAATTATTTTTGGTGAATTTGTGTTGATACCGTATTTAGAAATGTTGTATCGGCAACTCTCGAGGGAGATTCTGTATTTTGGTGAGTACTTTTTTCAATATCAATATTGCATGTATTGTTGATAAAAATTTTATAGAGCAACGTAGCATGCCTAGTCCTGCGCCAATTCCGCGACGAAAACTCGCAGCATCGAAAAGGTCTCGGGAGGTGATCGAGTTGAGCGACGACGAGTATGATGATATGCGTGTTAATAAGAGAGGTAAGTTTTTTTTTATTTAATTCAACTTCAATGTTATTACGAATAAATATATTTTAGTAAAACCGCAAAACCGTCACCAAGTCATCAATCAACAAACCGCTCCTGAAACTATTAGTTTTTGTAATTCGTCAATTACTACAACATGTAAGTTATTGTATACTGTGTAAAAAAAAATAACATACTTAAATGATTTTTCTAATAATTATAGTGCAAAGAGGTGGAGGCGCTACGGATGAAGTACCAAAGTATCAAAACCCCATGCCGTCGACATCAAGACAAAACGGTAAGACATCTGGTTAATGTTGTTTTTATCAATTTGTTTACGAAAATCTTTATGTATCTAGATGCCTCCGACGCTCTGGATGAATTGCTTAGTATACTAGATGAGCCAATAATATGTAAGTTATTAGTTGTAATGTGTGTAAAAATACCATAGTTATCGTTTCTAATACGTAGTGCAAAGTGGTGAAGGCGGTTCCGGAGAAATTATAAATGACAACCAGGCAACAACTTCCCAACTAAACGGTAAGATACATTGACATTTTTTGTTGTTGTTTATAAAAAACAAATATCTGTCCAGATGAATCTCTTCGGTCCTATTTTAATAAACTTGATGAGTCGACGAATTTTATCAAACGATTCAACTTAACATCGCGATGCATCAAATTAACTTTTAAGGAGTTTGAAGATGTTGCAAAGGAGAATCCCATAGCACACATAAAAGTAATAAATATTAAAATAATAATAACAAATTTGGTTCTAATTATGATATGTTTTTCAGAAATGTATTAACGAAGTGTTGGCCTACATTGGTCACAACTGCCTGGGAGATGACATGGTCGGTGTGATGATTGAAAATGAAGAGTTCCCTGATAAACCCATCGGCATCAGCTTTAGGAAGTACAGGGAGCTAACATCTGATGTTATGCTTAACGTGATCGGGAAGGTACTTCAAAGCAACGCAACCTTCTTCACCAACGATTTGTTAAGCATAAAATTCGACCAAGTACGTCTACCCGTAGGCCAGGGTTTCAGGGACAAAAACATCCGGTATGTCACATTTGAAGATTATAGTATCGGTAAAAATAGTATTTTTGTAATAGAAAATGACGGTAATAAAATTATTACATAAATATGTTTGGCGTATGCATTGTGCGTGGCAAAAACGTTCGCGGACAATAAGTTTGATAAATAGTGTTTAAAAGAGTATAAAAAATTGTCAGGTAAAGCAAAACTTCATCGAGATGCAATGAATTTGTGTAATGCCGCAGTAGTTGACCTTACAAACGGTGGAAATTTTGAACATATTGATTTATTTCAAAAATATTTAAATCAGTACACGATTGTCGTATATAATAGCCGCGATGGACGTTCACTCTACTACGAGGGTGAAAGACACGACGGTCGACCTTGCTTAAATTTAATAATGGAGAATAATCATTATAACGTAATTTTAAGTTTAACGGGTGCATTCACTGCAAAGTATTTCTGCGAAAGATGTTCACTGCCTTATAATAAAAAAGAGGGGCATTGGAAATGTCCGTATACTTGCGCGTATTGTCACAGTAAACCTCCTTGCGACCTTCGTTCAAATTCGATAACATGTAATCTTTGTGCTCGCGACTTTAAGGGGCAAACGTGTTTCGACAACCACATAAAAAATTCTCTATGCAATAAATTTAAAAAATGCCTCCAATGTTTAACAGTGTATTGGTTAAAAAATAAGAGCCCTCATGTTTGTGGATCAAAATATTGTAATAAATGCAAAGAACATAAATCTATACGACACTCGTGCTATATACTACCTAAAAGTAAAATTGTGGAAAAATATGAAAACGATCTAAAAACATTTCTTTTAGTATTTTATGATTTTGAAACTACCCAAGATCGTAAATTTAAACATAATTTATATCAACATGAAGTGAATCTTTGTGTAGCACAACAAGTTTGCCGTTTATGCGTGGACAATCAAAATATAAATGAAAATTGCGATAATTGTGGAGAACGCATAAAAATATATCGTGGTGAAAAAATTTTAGAGAACTTTCTTAATGATATAGTTGAAAAATCTAAACGATTTATGGTGACTGCTGTCGCTCATAATATGCGTAGTTTTGACGGATGTTTTATACTACGTCAAATGTTTAATGACGCATCGCGCTGGTCGCCAGAGGTCATTAGAAATGGTACCAAATTATTATCAATTAAATGTGGTCCATCAATAAGATTTATTGATAGTTTAAACTTTATTGCTCTACCATTATCGCAATTTTCAAATGCGTTTAAATTAACACAATCAAAAGGCTATTTTCCACATTTTTTCAATACAAGAAATAATCAAAATTACGTAGGTCCTCTCCCTGACGTAAAATATTACGGCTGCAATACGATGAAAACAAGTGACCGTACAAAATTTTTAACATGGTATGAGGACCAAGTAGCTGCCAATCATGTATTTAATATGGAAAATGAAATTGTTAAATATTGTATTGCAGACGTTGATGTGTTACGTCAGGGATGTTTGAAATTTCGTAAATGTTTTATAGAAACAAATAATGTTGATCCACTACTTGAATGTATCACCATAGCCTCTGCATGTAATTTGGTGTACCGGCGTAATTTTCTCAAACCCGGGACAATTGGTATCATACCAGTGGGTGGGTACAGATCTAAAGATAAACAATCACGTATTGCAATTGAATGGCTTATGTGGGAAAGTCAAGAACGACCATTTCCATAGAGCATTCGGGAAATGGTCGCGAAGTACGTTTGAAAGAAGGTTTGCTTGTTGACGGGTACTGTGAACAGAATCGTACAGTTTTTGAATTTCATGGTTGTTTTTGGCACGGTTGTCAGAAATGTTATCCAAATCAGACGGCCTCATTAAGTAATAAAGATGATGCATTATTTATGCGTCGTGAATCAACTGTTTCTAAAGAAAAACGAATTAAATCATTTGGGTATACCGTTGTTACAATGTGGGAGTGTGAGTTTAGAAATCGCGTAAAAACTAATCAAAATTTAAAATTATTTATTAGTAACTTGGACATTTTCAACGCCTCGCCTTTGAATCCTCGCGAAGCATTTTTCGGTGGCCGTACCAATGCATGTAAATTGTACTATTCGTGTGACAAATCCGAAAACGAGGTCATTAAGTATTTCGATGTTTGCTCTCTATATCCTTTCGTTAACAAATACGGTAAATATCCTCTTGGTCATCCGACTAAAATCTATGTTGGTGGAAACGAATGTTCAAAAGTCGATATGAATAATTTTGAGGGTTTAATTAAATGTTCGGTTCTACCACCAACAAATTTATATCATCCGGTTTTATCTTATAGATCAAACGGTAAATTAACTTTCCCTTTGTGTCGTATGTGTGTTGATAGTATGAATCAGGAGATTTGCAATCATGATGATGCCGAGAGGATATTTGTCGGTACGTATGTTGCAGATGAAATTAAAAAAGCTTTACAACTCGGGTACCAAATTGTAGAATTTTATGAAATGTGGGAGTACGAAACAATAATGTACAATCGAGAAGATGGTACAAACGGTTTATTTACAGAATACGTAAATTTATTTTTAAAAATAAAACAGGAATGTAGCGGTTGGCCATCGTGGTGCTTAACAGAGGCAGATAAACGTCGGTATATTGAAATATATTTCGAAAAAGAGGGTGTCACATTAGAATCTGAAAAAATTTGTAAAAATCCTGGTTTAAGATTTTTAGCAAAAATAATGTTAAATAGTTTTTGGGGAAAGTTTGGGCAGAGGGAAAATTTAAAAGGTACAGAAATTATTAAACAGCCTAAAGACTTATTCGCTTTGCTAAACAATCCATCAATCATTGTAAATAACATAGATATAATAAACCAGGATGTTTTACTAGCAAGTACCGAAAAAATTGAGGAAGACATCATTGCGCAAGACAATACAAATGTTGTTATTGCTGCATACACAACGGCTCTTGCGCGACTTGAATTATATAAATATCTAGAGAAATTAGATCATCGTGTTTTATATTTTGACACAGATAGTGTAATTTTTACTCATAAACCAGGCGAATGGTTGCCTCCGGTGGGT
>NW_025400995.1:8091389-8168773 GCF_015345945.1 Tribolium madens | reverse complement strand
AACTCAAAGTTTATTTATATATTTATTAAACATTTTGCTACAAATTTTATCGTTATTTTTAAAATCATTATTGAATAACTTGAGAAAATCATCAACAGACTTTCCTTGGACGTAATTTAATAGAAATAACACACAGTATTGACCGCAGACTGTTGATAAAAAATCTTGAATCTGGTTCGGATTGTACGACCATATTAAGGTATTCTTTTTGAGAAACTTTGAAATGTTGGTTGGTGGTAGATTTCCAAAACCCTATCGAAGAAATACGCAAAACCATATTTATCAATGTAAATAGCCATCCAATGAGTGCCTGGCATATAGTCGGGATCACTGTTAACAATAACCATAGCCGGTCTACTAATCAAAAAAGGTAAAGTGTTAGACGCCGAAACAACAACATGATGTTTTTTCATCCGAGATATCTTTTCTAGGCAATTTTTGAGTTGTATAGTATTCATTATACCATGTCACCATGTTTTGAACGTTTTCGAAAGCACAAACGGCGTTTTTAATAATGTGATTATCACAACAACGCGTGTCAAAATGTTCTCGCAAATAACGTAACGATGGACACTCTAAATCTTCAATATTCACAACTTCAGTGTCGGGTAGACGATTTGAAATGAAACGCTTCTTTTCTAATCCTTTCACATAAATACATTTTGATAAATCTTTTGTTGATTCATGCAAAATTTCATTCACCTTTTCATATTCGATAGTACCAGAAGACCAACAAAGACCATGAAAATTATATATAAGCCAATCTGCTTGCCTTTGGTATCGATGCGGTAATGTTGAAAGATCTTCGGGCGGTTTAAATAAATAGGATTTCAATGATGGCTTATCCGTATTTAAGACAACTAATTCTTTTATAATTAGGTGCTCACCCGGATTAAAACCTTGAAAATCGACAAACACGACCATTTCGAATGACGAAATAAATGAAACTGGTAATCATTTCTTTTAAAACATTTTATTTATATATGTAGGTACCAAAAACTAACTAACTACTATAATCTACAATTACATTACGCTTCTTATCAATTTCTATTACACTATCAAATTCGCCATACACTAGACAGTTAACAGTTTGTGCAAGAGCCGCAGTAAATCCAACTTCAATACGTAAACTACCATTTTTTATCAAATTCCATGAAAGACCATTATGCGAGGATAAGTCCGGTGTCAAATCGAAAACAGCAATCGAATATCCATCGGCGTAGTTGTTGCGTGAAATTCCATTTCCAGTATTTAGATAATGTATACCAGTACCAGAAAACAATGTGTGGTACATTGAAACGAATTTCTTATTATTACCAACAAAGACTGGTTGTAAAGGTTTACTTGGAATTTGATTACCGTCAACGTACAGAGATAAATAATTCAATCCAAAATTTTCAAAATTGAAAGGGTTCAATGTATAATCACCATTAAATGATCTGTTTGTCACAAAACATACAGCACATCTTTTTGGAAGTTGACCTAAATAAACATTGTCCAATGATTTTCCTTGAACACCTTGTGGTATAGTTAAAACTTTTAATTCTGTACGAGTTATGGGATATTTGGCAGTCGATACTTCCAATGCTTTTGTATGCGCTAGCAAAACGGTTGGATTAATTTTATTTCTTCTAATCATTAGAGTAGCATCGGTAATTTGTAATTTTCCATTAACACCGCCAGCTGTCATTAATGCAAAGCTATCACGGGAACGTACAAATTTCAATCGCAATTCGACACCGTTGATCAAAAATTTCTCTTGGTTAAATATGTCACAATTCAAATGACCAATAAGATCAATCTCCTTGCTTAGAGATGAATGTTTAAACCTTTCGGCGTAACCGATATTCTCGTCTCCTACAATGTCCATTTTACCAGCTGTATCGGCATACCATAAGCCACATGTTAAATGTGAATTTTTTGCTCCAGAATCGTAATTTAAAAGTGTTTCCAAATAACACTTGTACGCGTATGTATTATTTGGCGGTGATATGAGTTTCTGATTAAGGTAAACATCAACTTGACTAAACATTGAGTGAAGAATATTATTTACTGGAGCAATGTTATCTGCAGCGACGCAATTACTTCCATCTTCTTTACATATTTTAACACAAAGTGAAAGTAAAGTTTGCGATAAATCAATGTAATCTTCACCAGCTGGTACAACA
Organism: Tribolium madens; assembly: GCF_015345945.1. NCBI lineage: Eukaryota > Metazoa > Arthropoda > Insecta > Coleoptera > Tenebrionidae > Tribolium > Tribolium madens. Next base: position 8,166,605 of record NW_025400995.1, on the reverse strand, counting down.
AATTCAAGCGGACTATTTTCAGATATACTAGATACGGTTTTATAATGAACCCATTGACCACTTTCGATACTTGTTTGAGTTGGCGGTAAAGCGAAAAGATCAAGTTCACTTTTTGCACACTCACAACTGTGGGGATGTAGAAATGACATTTTAACCGAAAATATCACGATGTTGAAGATTTATTTTTCTTTTACTACACTTCTTTACACACTGAGCAGTAAAACAATTATGATTTTTACTTTGAATTCGTTACAATTGTTACAATTATTCTTTTTGAACCATCATTTAGTCTAAATTGAACGTTATCTATTATTAAAAGTCTTAGCGAATTTAAAGCTTCCAAAATAGATTCGATCGTTTCGTAGTTACCAGCTTCAATTTTAGTCTTATATTTTGTTACGATTACGTCGCTTTCAAACTTAATTCTTTTCGTTTTAATGTCGTACATGAATTCTTTCGAAGACTTGTATTTTCTACTACGAACCTGTTCATTGATCCATGCAAAACAACGTGCATCGTTAAACAATGCATCAATTGCTTTTTCACCTTTTTGTATAATCGTTGACAAACTAAATTCGTAAACACAGTAAATTATATTTTCACCACTGTTGACGGTTAAGAATGAATACGGATATTGTATTTCCGTAAGTCCAACACACCATTCACCATCCAAATGAACAGTTTTTGGAAGTTGTGTGCAAAAATGCGTTGTTGTGTTTTCGGGAAAATAATTAGATGAGCTGTTTGATACTAATGTTAAATAAAAGTCATTATAATTATTCATATTGCACTCAGTGAACTACACGGTATCCACGAGTTAAACTTAGGAGGATAGTTTTTCCACTGCACTAAAATTTCACACTTTCCTCTTTTATATCGTTTTTTCAATACTTTCTCAATATGAAATGCATTTTTGGGATCATACGATACGCGTTGCAACTCTGGCTGATAAAACACACCCTCTATGGGTTCACCCATTAAATCTGAAATTTTATACACAACCGGCTGTCTCATTATAACATTGATAATTTTAAATATTTCACCACTCCAGTTATTTACGTAACCTTTTTCAAAAACGTGTTTGTACTTGGTAATTCGTACATAGTCGCCAACATTGTACAAACTGTTACGTTTAATTCTTTTATTATTCTTACTTGTTGCACTTATTATATTGTAAACTTCTAATATATTATCGGAATTTACTTGATTCGGTGCCATTTTAATAGTACGATGAAATGAATTATTGTACGCCTTCACAAGATCGGACAATACATTTTGGTATTCTAGATTATTTGAGTATGTAAAATATTTATACATTTTCGTTTTTAAAGTTTTATTAAATCTTTCAACTACGGCTGCTTTAACATCTGGATTATTTGTTACATAATAATTTATATCGCTAAAAATGTTCAAAACTTGTTAAAACAATAACAAGTTTTGAACATTTTTAGCGAGAAACTCCTTTCCCTTATCGGTTTGTAGATTGATTGGTACTCGCTCTTCAAATATTTCTTTAAAGGCATTTGCAACGTCTGCACCCGTCTTTGTACGTAAAGGTTTAACCCATGCGTACTTGGAAAAGACATCAATTACTGTTAAAAGATAATTTACACCTGAATTGTATTTTGCAATGTTTCTCATATCGATTAAGTCTGCTTGAAAAAGATCATCGATGTTTGTTACGTGATAACTATTTCTAGGAAATCTACGTCTAACTTGCTTATGCAAAGTAAAAGAGTCAACACCTTCCAACCATTTTTGAATTTCTTTTTTAGGAATATTTGTAGACTTGACCAATTTATTTACTCCAGAGAAACTGAGCGGATCGCTGGGTGAAAAATAACTTTTCTTTAATTCATCCATACAGCTTTAACTTTTATAGGGAGACCAAGAAGTTGTTTTCCTTTTTTGTTTTTTTGATGGCGCCACTTTAGGTGTTTTTTCTGTATCATCGATATAAGTCAAAAATGATAGTTGTGGTGTTTCTTGGTTTTTTTCAGATAAGACATCGTTTATATACTGCATCCGATTTGAATTAATAACAAACGTGCGAGGGACGTTTATTTTAGACAAAATTTCTGCAAAATTTTTCCAACCGGTCGGTCGGTTCAACAGATGATCTACTACTACTTCCACGTTTCATAATGTCGTTGATTAAATCAAATATGTTTGAATCAGGAATTGTGTTACCGTCATAAATAACATTTCCAAGTTCGTTCCAGGTAACACCATTGCTTATTATAAAATCTAATAAAACACCCGCCTTTGCTCGTACAGTTTTTGGAAGAGAATGTAAAAAATTTTTGTTAAGGTGTTTATTACCACGTTCAACATCATCATTATCATCATCATGATTTTCTTTACTTTCAACCATTGGTATTGTAATAGGTTCGCGAGCCCGATTTATTACTTTTAAATATTTTTGAAGCACTTGATTGTACAACGTCCATTTTTCGTTGTCGTCGATGCGTTTCAATTCTATAATTCTTTTCATTTCATGTTCCAAGTCATTTATGATATTTGGTTGATTACTGCTACTACTTTGCATTCGTTCAAAAACAGCTGGATCAATCATTATCATTTTTTTAGCATGTTCCATTATAACTATTTACTAAATAAATGTCTCAATACACCCGATATTATAGGAGCCAGCAGTAACGGTAAAAAAGCACCACCTTTTTAAATGAGCAATTTCTTTTTCTGCTGAACAGATAGTCGTCGATTCACTAAATTCCTCAGTACTTTTTTATGTTTTCTTAATTTACTTTTCTGTACACTATTCAATGGAACTTTACCCAACAGAATATTATGAGCGCACTCGCATATACAATGCACCAAGTTTTTGTCTGCTGTATTTAAAATTGATTTACGATATTCAAGTGTTGTTTTATGTAAGAATTTTAAGAGATCAACATTTCGTGCTAACGCTCGCGACATCTCAAACACGACTGTGAAATGAATTACGTATTTCTTAAATTTATACTTTTTTCTTTTTCTTAGGGATGTATGCAAAAGTCGGTAATTCGTCAGGTAAAATATTTGTACGAATACGGTAATCATCAGGCGTATCCTGTTTTAAATCAATCAACAAATACCCATACGGTCTCATAGTCGCATCCTTGTAAGCTTCTTGAATAAATTTTGTATTTTCAGGAAAAATCTGTCGAGCTAAGAAGTTTATTTGCGCTTTGTCACGGGGATTTTTAAAATATATAATGTAATTTGCATTCAACGAAATGTCTCTTTGCCCTTTACCTTGATGGAACAAATTTTGCGTAATATAAAAGACACTAAGGTTTCGATGGTGACTACCTTTTGTAAAAATATCCACAACACCGCCATTTGTTTCGCGCATCAAATCATCCAAAATGATTAATGTTGGCTTTAGACCATCAAATTCGTTCATATCAGGCATACCTTGACTATACTCAATTCTTAAATTACTATCAATACCATTTTTTTCATATAATGTTTGCCATTCGTCATAATACCATATCACACGATTAAAACTTGTATCACACATTGATTTCAGATAATTTAAGAACTGTGTTATAAAATGTGTTTTTCCACAACCAGAAGGTCCAGTTACAATAGCAGTGAACGGTGTTTTAAAACGTAAGTCCATTTTGAAACTAAAAATATTTCTGTATTTCACAGTTTATATAGAAAGTGAGCAATATTACATTTATTTATAATTTATTTATTTAAAGTTTGTGACGGTATCATCTCAATTAACCTAGACGACATAGCGACGAGAGGCTTATAGGATTTGCAACGACAATTAGTAAACTAAAAGGTCATCGGTCTGGCTGTTTTGTTGAAAGAATAGATGATTCACCCCTAACTATTGAAAATCTTACCTTCCCACCACCAACATCACCTTCAAACCCTTTTTCTTTCTCATTTTCAAAGCTGTCTTTCGTCGAGATCAGTACTTTTCGTGTTAAGTGAATATTTTAAATTGTTACACAAAAATGCCCGGTAAGTTATAATAATAAATAGATACAAATTCATATATGAATTTATTATTAGACGGACAATGTGTGATCCTCTACTCCAAAGGTGAACGGAGATTGACGTTTAGAAGATTTACAACCTATAGAGCACTGCAAGTGGTGCGCTAGGCTGGAATCAAAAGTGTGGTGCAAACATATGCACATTTATTACGTTACGTTAAAGTGCACGAGGTGCGGGACGGACATTTTACATAGAACACACATGGGGCGACAAAAGGTGCCATACAATTCACTTATAAGAAAAATTATGTTTCCTGAGTCGGACGACGACAACGATGAGTCTGCAGGAGAAAGCGAAATAATAGTGAAACGTTTGTCTATATTCCTAAATAAATATATATCTTTATTTTAATTACGTTTTATTGATCCAAGATGAGTCATTAATTTCCTAATAATTTAATTTGATATATTTTTATGAGTAATGTTTAGCTTAAATTTGAGAACCGATATTTAAACACTAGATGGCACTTACTTAATTTCCCTCTAAAATGTTTCAACACTAGAGAGTTTATATTTAAATTTCCCGCTGAAAAGAAGAGGACTCAAATTGTCATCCAATTAATTCGTCATTAATTTTCCATTAATTAAAAAGGCCTTAATTTGTCATTAATCGTCAATTAATATGTCATTAATTATCAATTAATAATCAATTAATATATCATTAATTATCAATTAATATGTCATTAATTTGTCATTAATCACTTTAATTACTTCTTAAATGGGTGGCCCTTTCTACTACTAAGATACCAGGAACATGGAAAAAATGTTAAAAAAATTATATCTATAAAAATGTCGAAGTTATGAGAGTTTAAATTTTGCCCTTTGACTCTATTTATTTCTGTTGAAAAAATAATTTTCCAACTTTTTTTGCTACAGGCAAAAAGGAAACAAGGAAGCTTTATCCTAAATTGTAACTCTGTCCAATGTTGTTTGTGGCTTTTATTGGCAAAATTTTTGTACCTTCACTAAATAATTGTAAAAAATATATACAGGGTGATTCACATAACTTTACGACCCTGAAGAACTTGAAATGCAACCAGTAATACGTTACTCAATTATAACTTGATTCAAAAAGACTAATAATTATAAACTTATTTGAGATTTGGACATCCCTCATAAAAATCTCATAACGCCAATCAATAAATAAATGACTACAATGGAGTAACAACACATTTTTATTTCAGTAAAGAAAGGGTGAAATGTGTGAAAGAGTAAAAAAAACAGTAAAATAATTTAAAAAACTAGAGAACTTAATGCAACAAATTTTCAAATTGGTGTCCATTATTTTGTAAACATGCTTGAATGCGAGTAACAAAAGACTGTCGAACACTCACTAAAACGTCTGGTGTAATTTCTCGGCATGCAGTACGAATTATATTTTTCAGAGTTTTCATATCTGCAAACGGAGTTTCGTAAACTTTGTTCTTCAGGGTTCCCCATAAAAAGTAGTCTAAGGTTGTCCCTGTTGTCGACCGGTACTACGTAGTGGCCATGCGTTGACTACCGACGACTGGCTAATCCCAATTTCTCTCGAAATTTACCTCTGGCTGACATGTGGGTTATTGTCCACAGTTTTGATAACTAATTTAGGCGTAGTTCAACTTCTAATTGTCTAAAAATTTTATCTGTCGGATAACGACGCCGCCGTCGCGCCGGTACAAATTTTCGGCTGCTACTGCATTCTTCTAACACTCACTATACATAAATCAATATCATGTTGACCCTTTCGTTACTAGAATACATTTTTAATCAACAAAAATTTTTGAAATTTTACAAAAACCAGTTGTCAATTATAATTGTCATTGATGTTAGGGGTGTCCGGATTTCATGCTAATTAAACATAACTAAGAGTATCAAGTTACAAATAAATAATTTATAATGTGTTGCATTTAAAGTTCGTCAGGGTCGTAAAGTTATGTGAATCACCCTGTACAGAGTTAGTCACAGGAGATTTACTTTGAAAATTATTTAGTTTGCAACCAAAAATACCTTTAGCTTATGTAAGTGGATATAATATTTTATTTAAATTAATTCAGTAATCAATGTGAGCTGGATGAAAATCAGTGAAGTCGTCAAAATAACAAGTAATTGTCTACTGGTTTAAGGACTCTTAATTTAATTTGCTGGGCCAGTAGCAGTCCTCTAACGGGGTCTTTCATTGGGGGCCAATCTTGTCGTAACTTCGTTTCCAGTTTTCTAAATGTTTCAGGAACCGCATGCATTCGATTTGGATACTTGTCCAAGTACAGAGCTGCTACCGCAGCAGTATTTTTCTTGCATTCTCCTTGGATTAAGAGCATGCTCACTTTTTCGTTATTTGTGTAATAATAAATTGTATGAACGAAAATTGACTGTTACTTTTAAATGTCATGAAAAGATATGCAAAGTATTCTTGGATTCAATTTTATAATTTGTAAAAATGAGGAAGCTACACGCCTATGTGAATTGTATAATGGGTTGCTGCCCATTTTTTTTTCAGAAGTAACGCTCCTATGACTGACCCTGTACAAGATCATCAGGATCATTAAATAGACATAAAAAATGTCAAATGTCAAAATTTTTTGACAGATAGAATTTTTATACATTTTTGATATGTTCCTGGTATCTTATCTTACTTGAAATTTTTCTCTGGGACGCGAGTTCTGGCACACCCTGTATAATAACAAGCATAAACTATAAATTCTTTGCGATAATGTGAATATGAAATGGCTATACTAAAAATACGAAAAAACGTAAATTTTACTTTCTTTTCTCTAAAATAAATAATCTAGACAGTGGCGTAACTAGAAAATTTGGGCCCCTCTCGTCTCCAATTCGGGAGTTAAATAGAGTAAAAGAACAGTTATGTCATTAGGAAAACTAGATGACAACTCATTCTCTAGTATTAAAAATTCTGCAAATACGAATAAGTACGAATATACGATGAACAAAAACACGATTAAACCCGTCACACCATTACCTGAGGATGACCACTTTGTGGTTGAAACGCGTTGTGTTTTAATAAAAGTTTGGTGTGACGGGTTTAATCGTGTTTTTGTTCATCGTTTCTATACCAAGAAGATCCAAGAAGAAGACGAATATACAAGTGATGCCAAACGACGAACTTCTTCTTCTCTTCTTTTCGTATTCTTTAAGCACTACCTTTAAGTGCTTTTGCTTTTTTCATATTTTTTTAGATTAATTTTGACGTCATAAAAATACATGTACCTACCTACAGTTGCGGAATTAAAATTTCTGGAAGTATTGTCATATTCATAATGTAAACTCTAAAACAACCCTTACATTAATAACCTCATGTTTACTCTTGTCATATTTATGTCATTTTGACTAATTTTCAAAAACGGTGATTTGTGGCATAATAACGGGTAGGCAGCCGATCAAAATGATTTTTTTTTCGGCAATCTGTCTCTGCGACATTCTATTTTCAGTGAATGTTATCACCCTTACTTTATTGAAAAGAGTAACTCTTGGCACATTTTTGGCTTTCCGAAAAATTCAAACTGACTGCGTCACCGACAGAAAAGTTTATAATTGTCAAATGTCAGTCATGATGACAATAAAGGGTAGTTTACAATGAACTTTTTAAAGTGACAGAAAAATATTGCCCGAAATTTTAATTCCGCAACTGTATAAAAGATAAGACTTACTGACTTAAAATCTTAAACAAGTAGTTTTCACAGATTACATCACGATCAGAAGTGCTTGTTATAACTTAAAATTGACGCGGGAAATAGCATTATTAACAGCTGATAATATGCTGCGAACTGAAATAAATTATAACACAAAACAATTTCTTTCCAGGATTGTAGTTCCTCGAAATGCTTTGTCTTCCTCAGCGTTCGGCCTCGGCGTATCGCGCCTGGCTCGACACTGAATACACGCTTATTAGCCGTGACGTCTTAGACGAGACTGTACTGAAGCTAAACATACAGTGTTGTCAGTTCTGATACTATAGTACCAAATTGATACTAGATTTTTTTACTAGATATTTATATTTACTTGTAAACAAATAATAATTTATATTGTCAACCAAATACACATTATGTAAATGTTAATAATTTTTATTTTGTTTTGTTTTGGTACGATCTACTCCATTTGATACCTGTTTGCAACATTCTGGGAACGCTGTAAACATACTTTGAAGTACACAAAAACTGAGGTTAGAACAGATTAAGTTACAGAAATGTTGACTACAATTGTTAAAACCATTACGAAACGACACACATTTTTCATAGCAACTATTTCCTTAGAAACAATCTCCCTACACGTCCAGGATTCAAGAAATAAACTTTTATTTGTTTAGCTTCAAAGGTACAGTCACGTACCTCACTGACGTCACACTAATAGCGCGTATACGCTCGAAGAAGAAAAAATTCTGCAGTTTTTTTGTTTTTCATTGCATTGGCCTATAATAATTTTATGTACACGCTTTAAATTATTTTAAACTATTACTATTATTATTTTTAATTAAGAAAAGGCCTTTTGTCCCAAAGGCCTCCCCGCGGCCGCGGGCTTTGGGGGGTGGGTAGTTACGCCACTGAATCTAGAATAATTTTTTACCGGTATTACGTAGCCAGCTTCAAACTACTTTACATCAACATCTGTTAATATGCGCCATTGCCAGATTCAAAAACTTTCGTTAAAAGTTTTTGCAACTGTTGTTACATTTGTACCGCGTTACAATTGTCCCGATTTCCCCCTACTTTATATAGTCATAAATATTTAATACACAGTAGACAATGCAATTTTCTTAATTAATTTTCAATCAATAATAAAAGAATGCAACTAACTATGCATGTAATTTAATATGAAACATATTTATAAAGTTTTGTTCACAGAACAAAATTCGTTAAATTCGTTGAATTATTTAGCTAAATTGAGAACGTGACCATGTTTTATTGTCTACGATACCTGAAATGTGTGGAGAGATGACCAGTAAAATAGTTAATTAATTAAGTAAGTTTGCGTGGCTCATATCTTATGGAAATTATATCTGAGAACGTTCAAAAAGTTTCTTAATTAGAAGAATTAGAAGAAGCCCTGATAAGAGTTAACACGGGCTGCGCACAGCATCGAAAATTACCCAATTAATTATGAATCGAACTTGAAGCACAGTGAAGATGTCAGAAACATCAAAGGGTGATAGTGCAAAATGTATCAATTTTCGATATTAATTTAGAATCAATCAGTAATTGTAATTAAGGTTGTTTTGTGAGCAAAAGTTCCCAACGGAATTCCGGTTAGCCTAGGGCCAGGTGGTCACAAGATAATTAGTGTTGATCAGTTTATTGGGCACGTTTCCTAAAATTTCCCGAAAGGTTTAATTATTATGTTTTTGAAGGAAAAGCGTTTGACAAGCGTTGCAACGGGTTATGAAATTAGCTAGAGATCTGTAGGGAAGTGAGCACAAAAACAATGAGATTTCCTCAATTAATTTACGGACATTGTGTTAGTGAAGAGTTTCATAGTCTGTGAGCATTAAATAATAGGTGAAACATGATCTCTACAGCTTGTGTACCACTCACGCACACTGCACACATGATCAATATAATATACAGTGGAATTTAAAAATATGAGAGGCTATTATTTTCCTCCCTTCACTATATAGCCTGTCATAAACAATAACTGGAATCCGAAATACGCTTGCACATAACATGTACCTAAAACGCTGTTCTCGGTAAAGAGTTGCTCAAAGCAAAACTCGTCAACCTCTCTATTCAGCGATTTTTACAAAATAACCTCAACAACGCAATTAGCGAGTATTTGTGCCACGATTTTATTTCGAATCACTCCAATATCTTCAGGTAATGGACACAAAAAATCTGACATTTAAATCAAGCGAAAAATTTATTAAAAAATCATTCGATGTTCACATACTCGTAAAGCACAAACAAACAAAGCTTGCTAAACATGGTTAAATATTAGATTTATGCCGCTTTTTCCCGGCTGATTATGTCCTTATTTGCGTCCTGTATAAAAAATACTGAACCAAAAAAAATTTAAATCACACACTTTGAAACGATAGCTAGGCTATCACGCCACGAATTTCTCTAAAAACTGTTATTGGGATTTAAACATAAGTGTGCAATTAGCGTCAATTTAAGGTGAAAAAATTGAGAAAGCTTCAATGACCCCCTATATGTAGTATATAAATAATAATCCTAACAGTAAAATTCTATATCAGATAAGTCAAATCCGAGCTAAAAGTTAATAAAACTAATCTCGAATCGCGGTTGACCAAGACATTCCGTCACCAAAGCCATAAATAATACCTCAGAGTGTAGAAATGCGGACCACCTTGTTTCAGCAAAAAAATATTTTTTTGGTGCGGAATTTTGGAAAATGATCGGCGTTTGTGACCACTCCCGCTTCATGGGCGTCCACAATTATGTTTTCACACACTATTCTTTCATTAAATATATATTGCGAATACCACCCACGGATCATTTTCAAATAATTTACGTTTATTATTGTAAATTACATTTAATAACTGTGCATTGTTAAGAGTGGTAAATGTGGTATTTAGTTTACAATGGGGTACGCATCGTCTTGGTTTGTGGACCTTCTCGAAATAAATGGGATGCATGGCCCCATTGGGGCGCCCATGATCGCGCTGCATGTGTGTCCATATGCAATTAATGTAAGAATCTTTATAAACGTTTCTCGTCGGCAATCTTTATTAGAAGGCATGATGTTGTTCGGCTGTCTTTCTCGCCCCTCTTTTTTGCTCTCCAACGGAGACCGCCTTCTACCAAAAGCAATTTTTCCCCAAATTTTTTTTATTTTCAAATGCGATGCAACCAAAAGTAAAAATTTCGCGAATCTTGTGTACAAAGAAGCAGTTTACTTAAATATTCAGTAAACCGCTCCTAGAATATTTTAAGCCGCCCATCACTATTTCGGTTAAATAAAAGCTGATTTTATTTAAGAAATCTAAAATATTGTACTAACGGTAGAATTTTGTCCAATATTCTCATAGAAAAATAAACACTCGCACAAATCTTTGAATCCAGTTAATGAATAATTCATTAATTACGAACAAAATCAAAATTTTCATTTTTTATTATTCTTTATGAACGTTTTACATTAATTGAAATCTCGTTTGAACAACTACAATTTACATCGAAATGAGCTGCTTTTGTCTCATTTAACACTTTTTATTTCAAATCACTGGCCACTTACCTGAATATTTTCAATTAGTACCTACTTTAAATTATTTCGGCGTAAGGTAATCCCGGATTCAAGTGAAATGAAAAAAGCTTTATTAAACATACATATTTAAGAACTTTTTCAAAGTAATGTAAGTATCTTTGTTGGAAGTTATTTCTTTACAAATACCATGAATTTCACAATAATTACAATAATTGCTATTAATCAAGTGTAAATCATACATCACGGCTCTTGGTGAATAATAAGTAGGTAGAAAACACCCTGACAGATACCACGGAATGACCCTGAGCTCAGGTGTGTACCAATATAATTGCTGCATACTAGGTCCAGCAAAGCGTGTCATTACTATACACTGAATTATATAAGAAAATTTCTAGTAAAAACCAAATTAATTGTTACATTAATAGCTGCAATTTAATAATACAGTTATATCCGTTGCAAAATTTTTTGCTATATTGTTCGTTACTACAAGTTTTTACCACTGGTAATTGAGTTGTATTCATAACAATAACCGGCAAAATAATTTATTTCTCGCACTAATTTATATATTCAATGAAATACTGGTTTTTGAAACTCGACTTGCATTTTTATTAAAATCGAACTAAATTTTTGAATTTCTAATACCTTATAACAAATTACAGTTGCTGTTCTAGTAAAACACTTGTGCATGCACTAAGAAGAAACAAGTCAGTTCAAACGCGGTACAATTATCATAATTGTCTTCCATGTTGTTATAAATTATGCGTGTGAATGCGAGTTGTTTTATGTGAATCTTGAATTTGGTTTAAGTACTTGTGCAAAGTTTGGTGTCTAGCAATAGAAATTAATAGCCGAAAAAGCAACGTCAATAAAAATATTTTATGTAACTGGGAAGAAAGAACTTTTGTTCTCGGCCATTTCTGCCATTATTTGCAGTTCCAGGATATTGATCAGAGTTAATATCGAAGAAAGTCAAGTGGGTTGCCGGTAATTTAAACAGAAAAATTTGCCAACTCTGCTATTCATTTTAATATTACTTTTATTACCCCCGATTGGAATATTTATTTTATACGACATATTTTATTCAGCAGACAATGCAGGATAAATTATGAAATATTAAAAAAGACTAGTTCTTATTTGTTTTAACTAATTTACGTTTTACGTTTAACTTTGTTGAAATTCTTCAACAATCAGTGGAAAATTAATTTCAGTTCTCTGATAAACTTGAAATTGTAACAACACAAAGAAATTTCAACTCCGGATTGATGTAATCAAAAAAAGATCGAACTTTATGAATACGAAATTATGTTGAAGGAAAAGGGCACTTTTAATTTGAAAATAATTCAATTGCTTTGTTGCCTCTTCATTATTATATTGCTTTAATTATCCACTTTTTTGCATAATTAATTACTCGCGAGTAGAAAGGTGCTAATTATACAAAATTTAGGATAATTTAAGTCATTAACCTTCAAGATGTTTACGTAAATTAGAAATAATTGTGTAAATGTGGAGTGACATGGTAACAATATAGAATATACCAAACAATTTTTTAAACCACTGGTTTATTTGGTTTACTTAACTGCATTCTTTATTCACTCCACCAAAAAATATCTATTCGCTGTGTTAAGCGTTCTTGGAATTAGAGCCTTTTCCCAATATTATAAAATTGTTTCATAAATACTGGAAATTTTGACTTTTTCAATAGTTCTGTGACAGTTTAAATTGCTGCTCAGTGGAGCGTAAATGCATTAGCAGGTTTTTTCTTCAATTTGTATTTAATAATAATAATAACAATAATATTTCTTGAATAAATTCCGCTGTAATTAAAATCAATTAAAACTAATAATTTATTTAAACGGAATATTATTAAGATATTTTACTCGATCAAGTATACATAGAATTAATGATAATCAATAGTGTGAGAGAGACTGAAATACGTCTAAAAATGGTTAACTTCTTTGTAAAAGAGCGTTTATCCTTGAATAGGAAATTTAACACCAGATGTATATTAAAAGCTCATTGTATTCCTACAAATGAGCAAGTCTCGTTGCACATTAAAACATTTAAGAAAAGTTCTCATTGAATAAAGCTATAAAACTTGAAATATATTGTCAATCTGTAAAATTCCTTCCTTCTTATTTGTCAGATGTAAGAGTTTGTTGTTTATCAAACTCCGAGTGAGCATTTCTTTATCTATTTTCACATTTTTATATCGTTGTGAAATATTAGCTTTCAACTATTGGTTGAATTTAATGTTTTCGATTTTTTCGCCGAAGCTTACTAAAAACAACTATAAACATATATTTTTAATTTATGGATGAACAGTTCACCAACTTTATGTTTTGTTCATATCGAAACTTGAACTGCATCCAAACATTAAATTTTGACAACAGTAAGCCAAGTTTCTAAATCCTGTCAATGCTAAATCAGGTGTATAATTTTAATGATGGCATTGTGACAAGCCAAAATTGTAAATCAGCTGCAATTTTGTGTCTATTCTTTGCCTTGTTGAAAAAATATATTAGCTGTAGGTCTAAATCATCCTATTAGCTCTCAGTAACTAAAGAATTTAGAATGGAGCTATTAAAAAGAGTAATCTTAGTAATTGCCAATGTTTCTGGATTCGTTTGGTTTATGTGCTAATTCTGGATGTAAATTCGGCACTTAGACCTTTCTAAACAAAATAAACCTTACTTTATGTATGAAAGATAACGGATGGTTCAATTATTACATACGGTACATGCATATATGCCGATTTATCGATGAATGTTGGCTCGTTTAGGGCAAATCTAACGGTTTTCAAGATGCAGATTTTTATTTTTTGCAAAAATACACACGTAACCAACAACCTTAGGCAATATTGATATCTTTTCTATGAATTTAAATGTCACTTGCCTGGGGAACCTATTAAATGAATAATTTATAACTCTCATTGTAATTGTTGTAACATAATTTCAATCGAACATATAGTTAATGACATTTAATGGCGAATATTGCGGTCATTACTTTGTATTGTAATAATTTTACCGATTTTTATGCATGTTTTCACTTAGTTACAATAATTTATAGGTAACTGAATACAATCGCACCCATTTGCGTGAAATTATTACTTATAACGACGACATTACGATAGCTTCGCACTTTCTATTTTACAATTTCACCCCAATAATAACTTATTATATTGTTGTATTGATTAGGATGTTGTAATTTCTACATATAAAATAACCTAAACAAAATCGATGGCGAAATAACAAATGCTCATTTCAACACCTTCAAACTCCCATACCATGACTCGCACTTTTTCAGACGTCGAACAATATTTCCACATTTTATTTTAAGCTTTTTGTTAATTTTGTGCATCTTCTGGATAAACAGGATGATCCATATAAAACTACTAGCATAACGAACTTTGACAACACAAATTGATTAAAAATTTGTAATTTAACTCTTCATTATGTATTAGAAAAACGTTAAACATAAACTTTGAAAGATGAATCGTCATCTTGACAGTTCGCTAAGAATGACAAAACACAAATTTTTGAATCTATTGATCTAGTCCGTTGTTTTATATAAATTACCCGGTAAATTTGAGATATAGGCCGGAACTAGGGTAACTTGTCTTCAGAAAAATCACCTGTGATAATCCAAGTTTAATAAGCAAACGTATGAAAAATATTTTTATTGGTTCCAGCTTTTGAAAGATATACAGGGTGTCCCAGCGAATTGAAAAAGTCCATTAGTGACCTTTAAATGGTAAAATTTAAAAAAAAATATATAGGACATTGGTAGATACTAATCTAGTCCATCGCCTAAAATTACTTTCAACTATACAGCGTCCCTCAAAAATAAGTTACAATACAAACTTGTATTTTTTTAAATGAGACACCATATGTTTCTTAGCGTTTTTGGATGTAGATTTTTATGACAATGTTTTTAAGCTAAACTTTTATTGGTCGATTTTGCTTAGTTTTAAAATAAGACGGTTTTTTTGACGAAAACATACACTTTTTAAAAATTTATTACACATCTAGAAATATTTTTATTACTACCGCAAAGAAGAAGGTACAATCTATAAGGTTGTTTAGTTTAGTTTAGTGTGTTGCATTTGCAAAGATAAAAAAATGAAGACGTTTGTTAAAAGTTCAGTAACTTAAAAAAAATAATGGAAAAGACTATTTATTGTTTTTGCATTTAAAACAGTATTAAATTGTCTTTCTAAAATTATTTACTTTTAGGTGTAGTCAATAACTAAAAAGGTACTTAACGTTAAACATTAAAAAGAATAATTACTATTGTTTCAATAGCCAAAAAGTGTACAGTGTCACAAGAGATGGAAGAAATATCACACAAGAAATAATCACATTTGTGTTAAACTGAATCTATTATTTTAGATAAGTGTGTAGACTTTTTAAAAATTTTTTAAGCGCATTTGATTTGTCTCACTGAGACGAACAAATTGATTATAATTTGTCAAGTTGTCACGACATGACTTTTTTTGTCGCCCTGCGTTGTTGTTTTTTACAAACTAATATTTTTCTTTTCAAAAGAAAGACGTTTGATGTTTGTTAAAAAACTATTTTTATTTTCAAAAAGTTAGTTTTTATTTCGTAATTTGTTTTTATGGAGTTGTTATCTTGTGATTGAGGTGATAAGGCCATTTTATTGTGTTTACTGTTGTCTGTAAAATAGATCTCGTAATCTTGGTAGTTTGGAGAGATCTATCAAATCGAAACCATTTTCTGAATAGTGAAGAATTGCTTGGAGTTTATCACCTAATTCCGTAAATTACGAATATATTGATTTGGTGCATTGTTTAATTAAAGCCTCCTTAAATACCACTAATACCAGCACACAAATTATTTTCCCGTCAGTAATTAAAGCGATAAAATCATCCCTATTCTAGTCAATACTGTTTTTATAACTGTGTCCACACAGAAATGGGTAAGTGATCCAAGAGTTTCGAGGTAAACCGAATTCTCTAAAGTATATTAATGGAAATTCTGAATAGCAACAATCGGCTCAAAGAAAATTCTATATTCAAACTTCCCTCAATCCGAGTACTGTCAACTATAGATAAGCGCTTTCCTATTGAACGATTTTCTTAATAGCACGCACTCTCAAATCGGACTTTTTTCATACATTCTCACCAAATGTACCATCTCTAATTAATAATTATCCATAAAACATTTCACGATAGAACTGTGTCTAACCATGCACGAAGAAGCGCCAGTCCACTGGATATTTTCACGGTTAGGAAAACTTTCAACAATGAATCGCTTCATCGGCCGCTATTTTTTCCCAAATCTGACAACCGACTCATTAGTCTTGTACACACAACTTTTATACTTTCTAATTCAGAGAAATAAATGAACCGGATTTTATCGGGAATTTAATACCATTTTAATAATTTCTTTGTGAATGCCGGAAAAAAGATTTGAAAAGCGAAAGCGTGAATGTTGACAGAGATTCATGGGACATTGTATTTGCAAGCGCGACCTGGCTTTACCTACTTATAGCTAGCCTAGCTAGCTACGTCATGCCATACCCCACAAACGGGTCTAATAATTTCAAGACCCCATCAACTAACTTATTGCTTATATTCTCCCTCTTTCTCTATTAGGACTCACACTTATTACACGTCAGAATGTAATAAAATTATCAACACTCGTCTTTTATAATCGTTTCTCAAAATCAAAATGTAAATAACACCGAACGATGCTATTACTATTAGACTTATAAAATGAAATAAGTCAATGTGTTTGACGCGCTGACTACTGTAATAAAATTTTCATTAGAACGACAATTTTTGCAATTTCTATACTTCGCGTTTTTACCCTGTATATTAATTACATAATTTCAGTGTGTTTGTGCGCTAAAGGTTTACTGGTTATAATGAGCACTTTTATTTGGGACCAATTTTCCAAACATCAACAAACTCTCTTAGACAAAAAATATCTTCCAATAAAATTATTTTACGAGAACACAGATGGTCAAAATACAGGACAAAGAACACAACCAATAAAATATTATAGCCATTAGGAGCTTCTCCTCTCATGGTAGTAATTAATATTTAGCTTCATTAAATTAATACTGAAAATAGTCGACTGGTGAAGTTTAATGTCACAACTTGTCCACAATACGAAACTATCAGACGTGATGTCGCATTGCTACTTTTGTTACAGTGAGTTAGTTTGTTTGAAGCTAAACAAACTCTGGCTGCAATGCTTTCCTTATAGGCGTTTAAAAATTTCTCTATTTCTTTAATCTTGGGTGTGTAGGAAGATTATTTTTCTATGTAACTAGTTTCTATGAAAAATGCAGTGTCGGCTCTTAATGATTTTAACAAATGCAGTCAACATTTCTGTAAGTTTAGCGGATAAATCGTTTTGTAACCTCACTTTTTTGGACTTCGGAGTTTGGTTTTTCGTGGTTTTTATAATATTATAACTGATAAGTAGGTATAATATTAATATTAAGTATAACTTAAACGAAATGTAATTTGTAAATCAAGCTTTTTAGGAGCAATTCCTGATAGATAAGTGGGAGAAGATGAGATTCTCAAAATAAAGTGCCCATATAAATATGTATAGGGAGACCGCCGAATTGGCAGAAAATAAAAAATACTTTTATTTCAGGGATAAAAATGGCGAGATTAATCTTACAAATTACCATCCAGTGCAGGGACAAACGCACATGACTGGACGAAGTACGTATCCATGTATTTTACAATAAACTGTACAAAAACAATTGGTGTTTATTTTAGATTGTTTATATTACTCTTTCAGTGACAAAACAAACAATTAAACAAACTAAAAAATTCTGCTAACTCCTTAATTCAAAATTTGTAAATTTGTTGAAAGCCAACATTTCTTTTTGGGTTGCGCCCCATGAGTTTCCTCTTCCCGAAGAAATCTAATGTTGTTAGTGTGGCAAACCATTTTTCTTTTAGTTTTAGTAGCTCCACATACCTAAATAGACTATGCGAGTGAAAAGAGACGTCCGACACGGGTAACTTTGGAGGCTGTCATTCTGATGCTTCGTCAGAGTTACAAAATTACAAAATTCTTAGTTGCTAACCAAGTTTTTGACATTTCCCTACGCTACTTTTTTGACAAGATAAATATAATATAACCTCAAATAAATAAATAATATTAGATGTTTATTTAATAATAAATTATTCATAATTCAACGATGCAAAGCCACTGAGAGACAATCGGGAACAGGGAAAGTGTTAACAAAACTGGTTGTAAATAGCATAGCTTTATTGGTGATTAAATAATATTTATCCACAATCACTCTATAAAGAGACTTTATTCTACACTTTAGATGCGTATAAAGTACCACTTTATCCCACTAGTGGAATAAAGTTACTTTAACCAGCGCACCGCGTAACAGCTTATTACGTTTAACCGAAAGTACATTTGGTCTGACGTTTACATGTCAGTTTAATTTTTAATTAAGTTTGGAATAACTTGGACCTGTCATTGTGAATAAAACGTTATATTGCAGGCGTGTGTTAGTCGCGTTTTATTCACTTAAGAAAATTAACTGCTCGAACCGACGTTCTCGCAGTTAAACATTCTTGCGTGGATAAAACGCTACCTAACACACTCTTACAATAAATAACTATAATTTCTATTAAAGTACCCTGGATTTTTTCCGTATATGTTCTGGCCAAATTATTATGCAATCGGATCTTGCAGTAACGGTTGATGACTTCCTTGACTAGTGTAAAATGGTGGTCTTTTTGCCCCCCAGAAAAAAAATGATTAAATCTTTGTCCCGACATGGCTAACAATTTTGTGGACACTGAAAATATTATTTTAGGAACCAGCTCCTTGGATGGCAAACTATTTTCTGTAGATAAAGAGACGCAGAATTACCTAGCTGTTATCGGGTTTTGTTTGGGCCTGCAAAACTTATACTTAAACTGTGAGCTTTTGTGAAGAAACGTCTCTGAGGAAAAACCCATCAAGTGGCGTACCTACTGAATTTTTTTGGTCCTTACAAAATTGTTCTTCTATTAATAATAATTGTTATAAGCAATGCGAATTTTTATAAACGTCTGATATTTATATAAATTATTATAATTATAATTATAACTATTATTATATAATTATAACTATTATGGTTCCAATTGTTGCAGTAATGCATTTTTTCATATTTATTTATCCCGCGCATAACATATTTGCATGCATTTAAGGCATTCAAACAGCTGCAAACTTTTTATTTTTAGCCAATAACGATCAAATACAGCGAAATTTTTGCACTAGTGCAAATTGTCTACAATTTGGACTAGTATGGTATGTTCGCTGCAATTTCCTTATAACAATTTAAAGAAAAAACAATTTTTGAACATACAATTTTTCTAAATTTTATCATTTAAATTTTTCGTAGGTAATAGTTTGCCAAAATACTCCTCGTGCATACCAAATTGTTTCAATTGTGTCTCGTGCTTTCTGTGTAATCGATAAAAATTGTCGAGAATTTGGCATGCATTGGCGAGATTTATTATTCGCATAAAATTGCTTTTTTTAGATGATGTTGTTTTTATTAAAATTTGTTCACAAGCACCATATATAGAGTTGCAGGAAGATACATTGCATGTTTCGTTTGAAATTGGCTGAGAAATCTTAAATTTAATCTGTAAACTCGAACTTAACCGCAACAGTATTCAAAATTCGCGCCACGATTGTCACCGTTGAAGCATCAAAATGGCGTCATCTTCTATCTGCTTTTATTTCCTGTGCATAATCGTGCGCAAGGGGTCTAAAGCCAGTATATTTATCTAGGTATGTGAGTAGCTCACATAATAATTTATATCAATATAATATTATAAAAACAAACAAAGAAAAAAGTGAGGTTCGAAAACAATTTATAATTACTAAAATCATTAAGAAACAACACTAAACTATTTAAGTACATGGAAAAATAATCTTCCTACACGCCCAGGATTAAAGAAAAGAAATAAGAGAAATTTTTAAAAACGCCCATAAGAAAAGCATTGCAGTCAGAGTTTGTTTAGTTTCAAGTAACTAACTAACCTATCTCAATACTCCGTTACACCGATAGCGCGTCTAAACTTGAAAGTAGCTCGTCTTGATTCGATTCGTTATATGTAATCAGTTTTTATAGAGATAATAGGTATACGTAATAAAGAATTTAGGATTTGTATGAACTAGTTTGCAACAACAATTTAAAAAAAACTACCTACCCACTGATAGCTCCAAGTTTAAGAATTATCAATGAAACTCGAATTGAGTGTTTTGTTATTAGTTATTACTAGTCCTACGCTTTAATATAATAGTTTCATGGAAAACGGTGTCTTGGAAGTGTTCAATTTAAGTTTGTCGATTCTTCTCGAAATGTAAGCTTATTTATATTGGAGGGTTAAATTTGTAAAATTTTTAATAGAGTTGCTTGGAGTTTGTTCAGTTTATAATTTATGGCCTTTGGTGTGTTATAGGATTACCTCTGGTCAGTTTAGTGTAGTTCGACACTTGAACGCGAACTGACAAAGAACTTGACAATATCGGTTGTTTTATAACTTTTTTCCGCGCTCAATATAACGTCACCGCCAGTTTACTGCAAATTTTTGTTTTTGTTTTTCTTGTAGGTACGCGTCGGAGCGAGAGGAAAGAGCCGTTTGATTCAAATAGAAGTAATTGCTGTTATTGGCAATGATTTGGTAGTAAACGTTGACGAAGGTGGGACAGAAAGTGAATTGTTTTGATTTTTGTTTACAACTCAACTCGCTAAAGCAGTTTTATTACAAGAAACCGACATCTTTTATTGGTTTTCTGACTCGAGTATGGCTACTAGTTGGCGAGCAATCAATGTTATCAACGCTGTTGGGCTTAAAGCTAAGATAAGGGATGTTAAGAGATGTTTGTGTGGGTGGTATTTTCATTTATTGTGAGCTGGTTGAAGGGTGCATAGAACAAAAGCAGGTCGTCGAACGAAAATGCCGTTTACGACCGCTAACGGCGCTGAGCACGGTCCCAAATTTACACGATTGAGGAGATCGATAACGTTACCTGCGGTACCTGCGAACTCTAACATGCTATGAGCAGATTGTGGCAAGGCAATTTGCCGCCTAGATTAATACATAAACCAATTATTTTAATCGTTAATAGCAGACATCGATTTTACGACACAATTCACCAAGAAAATATACTTTTTCCTCGAGAAATTTCACGCACGATTCTCTTGGCAAATTGCAATTATCTCAATAAATGTGCGCAAACCTTACTCAAACTCTTCCCTTTTAATCACTTACCTACTAGACCCTCAAACTCTCCTTCCCAAACTTGCTTTTATCGCGCGCACCTTTGGGTTTCAAACATCTACACAACATGCAATGCACAACACGAAATGAAAGCCGGGAAATAATTAAAAAACCTATAACAATGACCTCATATATCAAATATCATTTTTTGCTAACTACTTTCTGCAACCTCTTGTTAGCATTCAAGCATTTTAAAACTAAACTCGTGCACACTTTTACTCTTTCTTTTTCACTTCCACACAAATGCAAATTTTTCTTGTTACGCGAAAACAATTTTATTTATTTAAAATTACAATTAGCCGACAACGGAATATGGAAATATATTATCATTTACAAATTACATACTCACATTTTTATACTTCCACGCCTAAAACTAACACAATGAAATTCAAAAATTCAGTCGATAAAAAACCGCAAGAAGTAGCCATATCTTAAACAACAAAATTGATTTCATCCATCTTGAAAGTTTGGAGTTCGGGTTCGGTCCTTACTCTGCAACAGCTTTTTCCATATCTCTCAAACCAAAATAAACTAAACCACAAAACGTAAACAAATAGAATAGGAGCTAATACGTTTAATCCGAACCATTTGTAACCAAGAACAACATGTGTAACAATTCGTAGTCATAACCTGCACTAGATAATCCAAATACTGCTCATCTTTTCTAAAATAGCTTTACATACAGAGTGCGCCAGAACTCGCGCCCCAGAGAAAAATGCCATATAAGGTAAGATACCATGAACATGGAAAAAATGTTAAAAAAATTTTATCTATAAAAATTTCGAAGTTATGAGGGTTTAAAGTTTGCACTTTGACTCTATTTAATTCTGTTGGGAAAATAATTTTACAAGTTTTTTTGCTATAGGGTATTAAAAGAGGAAACAAGTAAGCTGTGTCCTAAATTGTAACTCTGTTCAATGTTATTTGTGGCTTTCATTGGCAAAATTTTTGTACCTTTACTAAATAATTGTAAAAAAAACATATACAAGATCATCAGTATCATTAAATAGACATAAAAAAATGTCATGTCAAAAAATAAATGTCAAAATTTTTTGACAGATAGAATTTTTTAAACATTTTTTTCATGTTCCTAGTATTTTACCTTACTTGAAAATTTTCTCTGGGGCGCGAGTTCTGGCGCACCAGAAATAATTAAAAATAAAGTAAATAATTTTAAGTAAATAATTTTATTGTGTAGTGTTTCGGGCCGTAACATTTAGTAATTGTTGGACTTTTCTTATTGAAAATGGATAATTATAAGGGTTTGTTTTATAACAAATTAAATGAATATTATGTGAAGAACAAAGATGCCAAAAACCGTGGAATTATATGAAGAAATGAAGGAGATAAAAGACTTCTAAGCTCAAAATACACCTTTATTTCAGTTGTACATATTTTAGGCTGCATATTTTTGCTACAATAAAAATATTTTGTTTTTTTGTCTTTTTTCTTCTACCAAAAATTTACATTTTTACAGAAAGTATCAAACATTTCAAGACTTTTCAGCAAATGACTAAATACACTTCTGTCAAACGCTGTAACATGTAATGGTTTAACCGGTAACTTTGTTTGACGAGAATTAAGTGGGCAATCCCTGAAATGACGTAAAATTTCAGTCAAACAAAGGAATATTTATTTGATTACAGTTTCTGCCGGCAATACGGCCAATGACTACGACATATACCAGGTGAATAAAAAGTATGGAACCGAACGTTTTTTGCTTAAACTATTTATTTTTTGAAAAAACTAATTGATGAGTGATAAAGTACTATAAAAATGTGATAATTTAACAAGAATAAAATTTTTAGAAATTTCCTTTTTTTTGAGTTCTACAAAAAAAAATTTTTTTTAAATGGCAACCCACTATAAAATCATTTTTTTCATAAAAGCTATATTGTAAGGATTACAACTATCTGCTTTATATTTAATTTTTTCCAAAAAATTTTTTCACATAATTGCAATTTTGACAAAAAAAATCGCATAACTCAAAAGCAAAACAAAATTTCGTTCTGAAAATACGATCATATTTTTTTATATTACTTTAATTTATATTAATTATTATTTTCTGGAGGCAAATGATTAAAAATAAAACCGCTTGCTTCCATACTCTATATTCACTCTGTATATGGTATTATACTTGTGTCAGTTGTAGGTACGAGAGAAGATCCAAAAGTCTACGAAATGTACACTAAATAAAATAATAATACTATTTTTCTTTTTATAAGTAATCCCTCTATATAGGTATTTTTTAGATCTCAAAATCAAAAATCTCTGTTTCGAACAGTATCCATGACTTTTGTCATTCCAAGGTGGTCGTGTAGAATCTTTAAAATTGTGGTCTCTAAAACTCTCTAACCTACTAATGCATAAAGCTGTTTTATCTTCAGACGGGCATCTTCTACTATGTTTTTATCTACTACTATGTTTCACTATATTATTACTATGTTTCACTATCAGGGTACTGATCTCCATAAACAATTCCCATCTCACTTATTATGATTTCTAAAGATTTTCCCTGCTTGACAAAGAACTTTATTATGACGCATGTTCAATTTTCTTTATAATATAGTTGCAGTTTTGTCTGGATTGAGTTTAGGTATCGTTTGCATGGCGCCTTGTCATAAATGAATGTCATCGTAGGTCTGAAACTTGACATAATATACTCATAAGAAACTCTCAATTAGTACGATACTAAGCGAATGGACATACCCCCCAGTTTTCCTCTCCATTCCGCGGTCTTTTGGACTTTCCTCGTATAAGCACTCTGCGACTACCGACTACTGACCAAGATTTAAATTAGTTTTTTTCAATTGTTTTACCACTTCTTTTGTATAACTTTACCGTATTTTGTATAATATTTTCTCACTACTAGCATATTTATTACCCAGAAATACAACGGTGAAAAATATAACCTGAGTTATTTAATGGATTGTTGCCTCAGACGTAACATGTTGTAATTCACAAATATTAGTTTTATTAATTTACTATTACCTACAGTAATTAATTACTTCTGAGTTAACTTAAATTGGAAGTATCAGCATTATTTTCTTCTTATTATAAATGAGGTTATGTCATTTTTGTAACCTCCAACATCGGCATTTACACACTTCTAATACATTATTTTGGTCCATAATGAAAATTATTATTGACTACTAGAACCTACTACAACGTCTCGACAAACTAAATATTGATATCTTTTACTGTTAGTAGTAAAAAAAATATTTTTCAGTTACTTAATTTCATTCTAGGTATTATTAGGAATACTAAGTATATATAATCCGTTAAATTGTTTTGTGGTTGGGTGGTCATATTGGTTGTCACTTGTCTTTACGATTTGTCTATTCAAAATAAAGCAATTTGAGTAATTTCCAATCCAATTTTGCTCGATTTTAATACAGAACTTATTCTAAATCAACGTATTTTATACACTGTGTCAATTTTAAAACTTGCAATCGGCAATTTGTCTCAACTGAAAAAGTTATTAATAATCACTCAAAATCGTTTTGTTGGTTCCTAGGGGGAATTAAAATGACATAATAAGTGACACACTTCCACCCACCCTTGAATATAATAAAAAAAATGAAAATTTAACGTCTTCGTTTTTGAATAATTGGAAAAATGGCTTTACCAAATAGGCTGTTGTATGACATTTTTGAAAAGCGCTTGTTATGGGCTTTCCAACGATGTATCGCAAGTAGGGTCATGCCATTTAAAATTTTCAACTTAAGGTGGCTGTGGCTTGAAGGTGGGTGGAAAAGCGTCACTTACCATGCCATTTTGATTCCCCCTAAAAACCACCGAAACGGTTTTGATTGATTCTCAATAACTTATTTATATATTGCCGATTGCAAGTTTTAAAATTGACACCCTGTATAACTAATTGCTTAAAATCCAATTTTAGGCTGAAATGAAGCAATTTGTGCTATTTCCAATCGATTTGACTTAACTTTAAACCAAAAATGTCTATTTAGTGTAATTCATTTATTTTTATTGCATGATAGACACAAGAACAGAGATTAGGATCTGCTGTCAAACGCTAAACATCTATTTCTTATTACATACCGCTAAACAAGGACAGAGCACATACCTAAGCATTAGGATGGTAAGTTCGTGTATGTCAACCGGAACATACCGTGACGTCATTGCGACAAATCGAAAACGGTATATTGGCAAATGGTATCAACCGGTATGGTACAAATAGAAAATCTCTTATGAGTGGTGGTACTTTCGGGTACCACCCTTGGGCAACCCCTCAGCCTCAGGAATCAGTTTAACGGACTATAGTATGTTTGTTTTTTTTGGCCTCTTAACACTAATTTTTTATTGCTTAAATCGATAGAGTAATCAATTTCGAATAAAAAACGCGTAACCTTTTATACCACTGAAATAAAACGATTCAAAGATATTTTAATTTAAAGTGAGGACTGCACAACGCTGAAAACGAAAAATGTCAATTTTGTCAAATTATCCCCGGCAACCAATGACCACATAAATTCCTGCCAGGCATCTGTTAACTTTGACGATAAATTTTTCTGAATTTTTTATGAATTAAATGCTACGAGATCAATTTGGATTTATTCTATGTTATATTTGGAGTCTGAGGTAAACCCTTTTATTAAATGTTTTTGATTAATCGTCCAATAATCGTCTAATGTCAAGTTGACATATGCCTGACAGCAAGATATGTGACCATGGTCATTCGTTGTTGTGGATGTCACTCATTCAAAATTCATACTTTTTGCTTTCAGCGTTGTGCAGTCCTCACTTTAAATTAAAATATCTAAAGATATCTAAAGATTTTAAAAAATGGTCCATTTTAGGGGTATCAAAGTTATGCGATTTTTATTCAAAATTGATTACTCTATTCCTGCAACTGCTGGAATCAAAAATTGAGAAGATGTATCCGGTGATTAATAGTTTAAAATGTATGTTCTCGCAAGTAACTGCTCCCAATTATTACCTATAATATTTAGTCAAATGGTTCCGAAGTTATTACAAAAAAAAAACAAATTTTTATATTCAAATTCCGGGGGCTGTAAAATTCTTATCAGTAGAGATAGGACTCGAGTTATTATTTGAATTAGCATCATTTTATAGGTCATTTTTGAGGTTCAAATATTGCTTCATATTTATGAATAACTCTGTATGTTTTAACATAGTTTGGATATTTATTTTAATTAAAATAATTGTTTATTTGATCTGTTAAACATCGATAATCCATAGAAGCATTAATGGATTTATTAATTCGGATTCAAGAGTTTTGCTGTATAAAAAAAAATAATGAAGTTAAATAAATCTTTCGCAGATTTCACACTTTTTGGCCAAATTTTACACAGGGTCTTCCCAACGCTCTTCAAGCTGATATCTTTCTTGTTTATAGAGAAAAAAGTTTAGTGAAAAAGAAAATTTCTAGTGAAGCTAACTACTGCCAAGAATACAATATCTTTGCTCTATTAATAAAGAAGGTAGTAGCGTAGAAAGTTCTAAATGAGGCAGCTTCTGATGGTTTTCAACTTCTGTATCGATTTTTTCAAAATTGCGTCGTGGGTGCTAAAAAACGTATTACAAGATTAGTGGTAGTGGCGAGCTGGGGTTCTGTGTTCCCAGAAGATATTACACTTTAACCGCACCTCTACACACATGTTACAGGTACATAAAGTGCCTCCCTGATTTAGAGATGTTTTTGCTATACACAATGCATAATTAAATGGCGCTAATTGGCTCTACGTCTACGTGTAATTTTCAATTACGCAAATCTTCGGAGAACAATAAAACACTGCAAGACTGTAAGCGCGCATTTTATTATTTTAGTTTTATACAATGTATATTTTGCCGAGTTGTCTAATTTCTTCGATTGTGGTGACATTAGAAAATTGTGCAGCACGTGCAAAAAGCTTTTAGTGCAGTGTTGGTAACTGATTATTAACTAAATGAAGCAACGTAGTTTTCCTAATAAGATAGAGTGAGGAATTAATAAAGTTAAATAAACCTGTGATGTTTTTACTGTGCAGCGCAACCACGAGAAGTTATGGATAACGGTGGAAAATTGCGGCAAAGAGTAAAAAATCAAATTCAAAGTTTGTCATTAGCCAAAAAGTGGGGTTTGGGATTGATTATGAGATTAGTTTAGTCGTAGATAATCTGAGATATTTACTTTCTCATTAGATTTAAGTGGAGAAGGAGAATAAGGTAATAAAAATGAGGAGGGTTTAAGGAGATAGGCTCGTCTAGACAGCGCCACAAGGCGAAGAGGCGATGAAACAAACAACTCAACAAAGTATGAGATAAAGTGAAACTTGCACGTTTGTTTATCGAATTATATCGAAACTATTCCAATGATTGTGTCGCAGAAGCACGTCAAATCAGTGATTTTCCACCCCCAGCTGCCATTTTACCATTTACACGACTTGTTACGCCAACACCTACATCATTGCAAATCAACAAGCGCTTGCACAAACACAAATACGCTTGATTGAAAATTTGCCCACGCAAAATCTGCAAATTAAGCCAATCTCGACCAGAATCGGAGAAAAAAAATCAAGTTTTGTGTCGATTTTCTAGATTGGTTAATTACAGTACATCCATGAGCTTTTCACCTTTGTGTCTTAATTCATTCAACTGTTTAATTGGAAATTTGGCCTCAAGCTATCCACAGCTGATTTTTTTTTTTGAAATTAACTGTTTGTATATTAGGTTTTCCACGCCAGTTGCTCGCTTCAAGAGAATCCTATTTTTTGCAAAATTACACGAAATTTTGACAAATAAGTAAGATGACGGTTCATTTTGTTTCTTTGTTATAAATAATTTCGAAATTCAACAAACAATGAATGTCAAAAATTTGAAACTGGCGATAATGAGCTATCGATTTTCCATACTTGTAATTACGTTTCTAATGAATAAATTTCTCATATTTCTAGCCTTGAGAATAAGGCCACAGGTGCTAACATGTGAGAAAAAGCCGTCGAGAACAGTTTGATTATATTTCAGCTTCAGGTTTTTCAAGTCGTCTGATAGAGGGGCGTACTGTGCAGGGGCCAGCAGGGGCTCTTTCGAAGTCGAATTTCAAATTACAAATTTAAGAAAGTTTAAAATCTGAATTTCTTATTAGCGGTTAAAATTGTGCTGACTAAAAATTATTATGTCTGCTTGAGAGCACCAAGATTTTTCGTCCACTTGTCTCGAAAAAATAAACATAAACGTTGGAATCGTTGGATTTTCTTTAGGTTACACAAAAAAAGAACAAAACTACCGAAAATTGACAAAAAAAAGTGATGTAGCTAATGTTTAAATTAGCACACTTACACCTGCTAATTTAGAACCGTCTATTTCTGGAAAAAGTGAAGATGGTAAGATTAATTATTATTTGTTGATTACACTAATAAAATTTCAATATGATAGAAAAAAAATGAATAACTTGTGGATTCAGAATTGGAAATAATATCGACTTTTGAAGAACAATCTACACAAAATACAAGCAAGATAAAATTAATTTTATAATGACATTAAAAAATAATGTATAAATATGTTTTATTTAGTTTCTTCGGAAGGGATAGAAATAGATAATGAGCATATTACACATTTTTAACAAAAAAAAAGTGATGTAGCTAGTGTTCAAATTAGCACACTTACACCTGTTGATTTAGAACCGTCTACTTCTGGAAAAAATGAAGATGGTAAGATTAGTTATTATTTGTTGATTATACTAATAAAATTTCAATATGATAGAAAAAATTGAATAACTTGTGGATTCAGAATTGGAAATATTATCGATTTTGAAGAACAATCTACATAAAATACCCGTAAGATAAAATTAATTTTATAATGTCATTAAAAAATAATGTATAAATGTGTTTTATTTAGTTTCTTCGGAAAGTATAGAAATAGATAATTAGCATATTACACATATGACACATTTTTAACAAAAAAAAGTGATGTAGCTAGTGTTCAAATTAGCATACTTACACCTGCTGATTTAGAACCGTCTACTTATGGAAAAAATGAAGATGGTAAGATTAGTTATTATTTGTTGATTATACTAATAAAATTTCATTATGATAGTAAAAATTGAACAACTTGTGGATTCAGAATAGATAATGAGCATATTACAGACCGTGAACGTTTTACCTTAGATTTGTTAAACGGCATGAGGAAAATTATGAACATAGTCAGTGTTGTGTAATACCTATATGTATGATAAATGGAGTTTAAATAAGACAGTTGACGCTGAAAATCAAAAAGTAATTTTTGAAGAAATTTCTATTTGGAAAAAAAATCTGAAACGTGTTATTCAGGTTTCACTTTTGTTGGCTTCCTGTAATATGCCCTTTCGTGGACATAGTGAAAATATTGATTCAAAAAATTCGGGAATGTTTTTATCTATTATAAATCTTTTCTATAAATATGACTTTGTTTTACGAAATCTTTTAGAAAACCGAACTAAAAATCTGTTACTTTTCTAAGCCCAACTATACAAAATGAAGTCATAAATTTATTGGGTAATTCGGTTAAACAGGAACTAGTTTATAAAATTAGGGCAAGTTTATTTTACTCCTTTATTATTGACAGTACTCAAGATATCTACAAAATTGATCAGTTAAGTTTAACATTTCGCTATGTAGAAATTGTGCACTTAAATAATGTTTTTACGATTTACTCCTATCGAAGACCAAACAGCAGGTAAAATGATATTTTCACTTAATAAAATAATATTTCTATTAATAAAATGCGAACAGGGCCGCGCCAACCCTGGTGCCAGAGGTGTACCTACCGCACCCGGGCGGCAGGTCAAGGGGACGGCACAAACATTTTGTCTAAGAGTTTGGTAAAATTCATCAACTATGGATTCAAAGGCGTAAAGCTATAGTTCGCATCCGCGAATGAATTCGATTTTTTTGCAACATTTCTGGAGAGTTGGTAAGATTTTTAGGGACGGCAAAATTGATCCATACAATAAAAATCCATACAAAAAAAAAACAGTTTATTCACATTTATTGTTTTGACGGTCATTTGGCACGATATCTTAACTAAAATTAATTTTGTTGCAAAATATTGCAAACAAGTAGTATTAGCATTACTACCCACATGCGTAGAGCTTTTGGAAAATTTAAATAAATATTTAGAAACAAAAACATCAGACAGGGAATTTGACCAAGTACTGGGAACTGCAAAAGAAACAGCTGCAGATTTAGAGACTTTCCAGAAGCTTCCACCATTAGAAAGAGGTCAAAAAAGAGAATTTTTGCTTATGAACACGTCAATTTTTATTTTTCAGTTTTAGATACCGCAATCGTGTTGGTAAATGAAAGGTTCAATTTAATAAAAGAATATAATGACACTTTTAACTTTCTTTATAACATACAGGATTTTAATAATTATGATAAAGAAAAATACCTGAATAAAATATTGCATAGATTTACAAGTAAAACTAATAACTGACGGGAATGAAAAGAACATTAATGCGCTTGATTTAGTGGATGAATTAGAGGTAATTGCAACAAGTAATATAACCATCACCCCACTTCAAATACTGGAGTATATTTACCAAAATGAATTAATCGACTATTTACCTGATACTGCCATCGCGTTTAGAATTTTGTTAACCTTGCCAGTAACGGTAGCTGAAGGTGAACGAAGCTTTTCCAAATTAAAATTGATAAAAAAAATATTTAAGACCATCAATGAGCCAAAAACAGTTGAACAATTTGGCAATTATCTCAATCGAAAGCAAAGTTTGCGAAGAACTGAGTATTTCTCGTAAAATATCGCCAATATACTTTTTTGTACTCTTATAGGTTTTTTTTTGCAAATACGAGTATTGTACATACCTACCTAGATATGCCCCATATGTTCGTTCATAACTTAAATTTAATTTAAAAAAAAATTAGATTAGATTAAATTAGATTAGATTAAATTAAATTTAAGTTATGAACGAACATATGGGGCATATCTAGGTAGGTATGTACAATACTCGTATGTACAATATTCGTATGACAGTACATAAAAAAGTACCCCATACATGAATTTATAAAGTTTTGAAAGTAGATAACCAAGTTTATGGCGACAACTCATGAATTTCGGTGAAGCCTCCTTGAAAACTCGTAAGTCGACACTCTTCGACAATATGTTGTACAAATTCTTCCACTTGACCACATTGACAATATGGATTTTCAACAGCATTCCATTTAAATAACATAGCATTACATCTAGCTTGACCAGTTCTTAATCTGTTCAATTTCACCCAGACCCATCTTGGCTGATCCATTCCAGGTACTCTTATTGTTGGATCTACTATTAGATCTTTATTGAAAAGTTGAACATTTGACCACATGTTGCGCCACTCATCAAAAACGAAGAAGTTTTCAATATTTGCCGTTTCAAGCCAGAAGGGTTTTCTAGATTTTAATCGATTTTCGGGGGCAATCAGGTCAGACGATATTGGAAAATCTTGCGGATGTTCTCTATATTTTTTCCATAGTTTCTTTACTAAAAGTTTTCTTCTTAGTAGAGGCGGAGCAATGTTAGACAGTACTGGAAGCCATTCAGTGGGAGTTGATTTTAAWGTGYYAGTTATGACTCGCATGGCAGTGTTTAATTGTGCATCTATTTTGCTTGTATGTGAACTGTTCATCCATACAGCACTACAATATTCTGCCGTTGAGAAAACTAATGCAAGAGCTGTGATACGAAGAGTTCTGGCATTAGCACCCCAAGTCGAACCAGCTAACTTTAGTAAAATGTTATTTCTTGTTTTCA
Organism: Tribolium madens; assembly: GCF_015345945.1. NCBI lineage: Eukaryota > Metazoa > Arthropoda > Insecta > Coleoptera > Tenebrionidae > Tribolium > Tribolium madens. The sequence goes on along the minus strand of NW_025400995.1, from coordinate 8,134,400 downwards.
GTTTTTGTCTAATTTTTTTTTTTTTTTTTGGTAATAGTATTTTAAAATGGGGTTTATTATATCTCGACAAAGACATTTTCGCTCTGCGAAAAAGTGCTGTTTTTGGTCAAGTTTAAATACACATATCTAACAAATTATAAAAGATGCGCCTTTGATTTTTTTATATGTTAATGTTGATACCTTTAGCTAATCATATTCCAAATTTTATTAATGTACATAAACATACAACTGACATAAAAAAACGTAAAGTTTCTTTGTTTCGAATGCTCGATCGAGTTAATCTTGAGAACCATAATACGTAGACAAATGGCACTTGGAGCATATGAAAACAAAAAAAAAACTATTCAAATTGCCCACTTCAGAAAAAAATTGACTTTTAATTAAAAAGATATGTTTGATATCTACGTGAAAGGAAAGAATTTTTTGATGGGGAGTTGACAATTTGAGTAGATCTAGTCAATTGAAACGATTCGGTTTTTGCCGTTTTTAATAGTACGTTATATTATAAGTGATAGAAATGCATCATTATACGCGAGTGAGAATTTTGACCGACGAGTGCGCTTGCGCAAGAGTGGGACACTTCTCACGAGTTTCATAATGGCATTTCGATCACGTGTGATATACGATGTTTTATCTTACAGGTGCAACTATCCAAAAAATTAAGTCTCATTCAAGTAAAATATTCACCTATAAAAATATAATAGTATGCTTGTATGTATATTGTCACAAAAGGGGGTCAACTTCCTGGTATTCCGTAACGAGTTGTGTTTCGAAAGGTTGGTTCTGCTAACATTTGAATTCCTAAGTTCCGAACTGGAGCGAGGGGTCATAATTTTGGTAGAGTCAGCCTATCGAAGCTCAATAAAAGAAGGCGGAATACGAGGGGGGAGTTAGTTGTTAGTTGATTTTGGTGGTAACTCTACGCGGCGGTGGTGCGAGTGACCCGAATAGTGACCTGTGCCCTCCCCTCGTCATTATTTGCGGAGTACCACGAGAGATGTCTCTCATAAGATGACGGTGAGTACTCCCTTAACTTATGTACAAATAAACTCTATTTTTTCTACCCTGGTCTTTGTCTTAACCCCTTGCACGAGCTTAGGCCCGTGACAATATGTAACAGTTTTCCCAGTTACCAATGATTGTTATGGTTATGAAATAAACAATATCGTTATTTTTTTCATAATTTGTAAAACGTTATTATAAAAATGGATGTTTTACCGGAAAATATCCAATTAGACGTGAACGTTGCCGTTTCCAGTTTGCTTCCGGTAAAGTCGAAAGATATATCCGAAAAAGAGTATAATCTGTTCGTAAAGTGGAAGGCAGCTAACTCGGAAGATATTTTATTGGCATATTTTGTTCAAAAGGTAAGTTATGTAGTACCTATCTACCTTATGTAATTAATACATGTGGTACTTTATAAATACATAGTCACGAAAATACAAGTCGTCATCTCTTTGGGCGCAGTATTAAATGCTGAAAGCTGCCCTAATTGTGCATGAGAATGTAGACATAGGGAAGTACAACAAATTAACCGCCTTTTTGAAACAACAACATGTTGGTTACGAAGCAAAAAAATCATTGATTTTCTCAAGGGATGAAATCGACAAGTTCCTTTTTAACACGCCCGATGACACGTTTTTATTAATCAAAGTACGTATACAATTGATGTATCTCAACGAGGTATTAAATTTTAGCATAATGAGTTTAGCTTGTGGCTGTTGTCGCAATTGCTGGTGGCTGTAGATGCGATGAATTAGTAAAAATGTGTATCACTGACATAGAAGACAAAGGCGATCTCCTCCTGATCCATATTCCTTTCACAAAGACCCATCAGAAAAGGCCTTTCACAATGTTGTCTACTGGATTTGGAATTAATCCTATCAATTTATATCGCAAATAAATTAATTTGCGCCCCAAGAAATTGAGTACAATGAGACTATTTCTTTGTTATTGAAGTGGAAAATGTACGGTGCAACCCGTTGGCATTAACAGTTTCGGAAAGATGCCAGAATTGATAGCAACATTTTTGAAGTTAGAGAACTCCAAAATGTATACCGGACACGCATTTTGCAGATCGGCTGCTACTTTGTTGTCTGACTGTGGTGCCGATGTGAGAAATCTGAAGCGTTTCGGTGGCTGGAAGAGTGACACTGTCGTTGAAGCATATGTAGAGGATTCTCTAGAAAATAAAATTGGTATTGCAAAAAAAATTCTTGGAAATGAGAGTAGCAGTTCTACAAGTATAGTACACCATGAAATCACGATTGTGGAACAGAACAAGGAAGCAGGTTTCAATGCTGATAAAGAAATCTACTTCAACAACACAAACTGTACTATTAATGTTACCATTAATAAGAATTAAAAATTTTGTAATTGTTTAAAGTGTTCAACTAGTTTATAAAGATTTTGAATAAATAATATTCTGTAACAAAATAGTATTTTCAATACAAAATTACAAACTTTAATTAAAACTGACAGCTGTCAAATTTACTCACTTGTGAATACTTTATCTCACTTGTGAATAATATTTGATTTCTATCACCGAAAACAATGGTCTAAGGTAGCTCAAAAACTCAACCTGTAAGATAAAAATATTTATCCATTCTGGAGACTAACTCAAAAAACGATTTTTTGTTAGTTCCGGCACCGACCACATATCTCGGCGATTCTTTTCAGGTAGTGGATATCCAAACCCTCATTGATGATTTTATTTTTCCTCATTGTTGTGGCAAAGTTGCAGTAAATAACATTATGATTTTGGTACTGTGATGACTCGGTTTGAATTAAAACTCACTCAGTGGACCACGCCGGAAATGTTGGTAGCCCTAGCCAGGGACACTTCGCACTTCGAAGCGTGCAGTTGAACTCAATTAGTCAGTCACATTGTTTTGTAAATTTGTTTATCCCACAGTGGATATTAAAAAATTAAATTAAAAAATTTAAATTAAATAATGTAAATTTATGTAAATAATGTCTAATTTAAATCCCGGTACGAATAAATCAGAAATTTGTACATCAAAGTGAAAAATAAACCCTTGGTACCATAGTTTGGACCAAGCCCACCTCAATGTGTTTTTCTTACCGCCGAAATGACTTTCCCTTGAGGAAAGTCCACTACAAAAGGTAATGTACAAATCTAAACTTTCAACAGTTGGATTCTAACCTCAATTCACGATGGTCGTCATTTTGAAAGCCGTGGAAACCTAGGTTATTTTAACTCATGCGACGTCCGCCATTTTGTAACTTAGAAAACCATAACTGGTAAACTTTTCAATCATCACATTTTTATCACCGTTTCACCACCTTTATTTACAATCATTGACAACATTTATGTCTCGATAATTATTTCTTTGGTTTTTTTGTTTTGTTTGTGTCTCTGATCCATTAACCCTTTCAATCTGGGGGGCGCTTGGCTGGTGATTCAGGGCTGTAAGCTCATATCGACCAATGAAAAGAGTGTGTGTGCTCTTGTATTCAAACAAAGCTGGGAGTTCCGGCATTAGTAACAGTTGATAGTACGAGGTTGACCGCTCGTCCATAACGAAGCTGTGAAAGTACCGCACGGTTGATAGAATAAAAGAAGTTACTACATTCCTAGTAGTTGGGGGCCATTGGTAAGCGTAGTCGCCAGGGTAATGTAATCACTATTCTCCAAACGAAGCTGCAGGTTACAGATACTAGGCAGTTGATAGAGTAGGTCTAGTTATCTATTCCCAACGAAGCTGCTGGCTGCGGTATCGGTTCAGTTGATAGCTCTATAACAAGTAGTTGCGCCGCTCGGGCTTCGGTCCTGTAAGCATTTCTCGAATCATGAGCCAGTTTTGTTTAGAGAAAGCCAATCAAACATTGCAATTTAACAACTCACAATTAAAAATCATTTCAAGTCAGAATTAGGAAAGCTTTTACAACAGAGAGCGACCTCTTACCCAATCCAACCCCTATTTACTCGGCGGTAATGTCGTGAAGACTATTAGAGAGCGCATTACTTGTTTTGAGTCTTGTTTGTGGAGTAACAATGCAAAAGTCGTGTTACTTTCCTATTTGTTTATTTGTGTCATCGGTTTATGTGTTTCATGTTTTATTTGTTTCCTCTATTTATTTGTTTCACATGTTGTAGTTTTATTTGGTTATAATAATTTGAGATGAGTTGTAGTTAGCTGGGGTTTTGATGATAAGTTTTGTTTGTAGTCAGTTTGGTTACTCTTTTGTTTTATGTTTGCAGCTTTGTACTCCCCTAATATAAATCCCCACACAGGTGTATTAAAACGATTTGGTCCTCCATTATGTCAAACACAACGTAGGTCCCTTGACTTTTGACAACGATCACTGGCTATTTAGTATTTTTTTTTGTGTTTTTGAATTTGCGCGCGTTATATTTATTTTGTTGGTATTTTGTTTTGGCGGAAAGATGATGACCAATTTTATACATAAATATTATAGTAATAATTTGCATAAATATTTCCTACATACATGCGTAAGCATATAAGACAAACAACTGTCATTCTGTTTCCTTCCGATTTTTCTCCGAAAAGAATATTGCTAAATGAAATGACCTTGTTAAAGAACGATAAACAGTACTTTGAATATTTTCAATCCAGAAAACCTAGTAACAAGCTACAAGTAAGCAGGTACCTGCTTTAGAAAAAAATCGCAATAACGTTTATTGAATTGGGACCATAAGCTTACGAGAGGGTCACAAATTATCACATAGAGGAACTCAACCTTGTTGTAAATCATTTCAAGGCCAAACATTTTCGGTAAAATTTCGATTTGAGCGACCCCTACGCGGGAATAAGTATCGTCCCCATCGACTTTCGCGACCTTAAGGCTCCAGACCCCCTGAAAGCCGGCGTATACCTATTACATGTAAATTTATTTCATTGTTTTTAGCCGCAAATTTAGACTTGAAGAGTTTCTTGATGTTTGTAGTGTTTCTTTAAAGGTAAATGGAGACCAGGGAAATATTCCCGCTTTAAATAAGTTAATAGATATTTTTTTATTGAATAAACTGTGAAAATTTTAATTATTAAGATTTTTTGATAACGGTATACCGTATTGAATTAAAAAAAAAAAGTTTATAGGTAATTTAAAAATACAGTGCCCTGATATAATGCGAATTTGATAACTGTTCTTGATTCTTTGATATAAAGCAAAAATTAAATTGAAAGTAGGCAACCAATAATACACGATTTTCTGTACCTGGAGCACAATTTATGACAGGCTGGGCCGCACCGCAGGGTGTAACCCACAACATGATCGTTTTATTGCGTTTGTTCAAAGCAAAGATATGCATCTGCACCCCTCAAGAAGAGAATTGTTATATGGGTTGGTCTTTACGGACAGCTCTAATTAGCCAAATTAATTTTGTGTTAAAAACGATTCTAGGTATTTGTGGTGAGACACATATTATGTTTATCGTTATTGTGTTATGTGTATTACAAAATTGCAGCTTCCATCGAAGTCGAAGTATTTTTCCAATTTTGAAAACATTTATGAGGAGGGGCCGTTTGTTTTTTTTTTTCTTGTAATACATACATTTTTTACAATTTTTATTTTTGCCTCCTACGTATAATTTTTTTTTACTTCTAGCACCGACTATTGTTGCAACACCAGATGATGCGTTGTAATTTGATTTATACGAACGTTTAGACCAAGCACCGTCTACGACAACCGTAATGTAAGGTACTCCATCTTCATCAATTTCACCGGCTTCAATTGCCAATGCACGCTCTTCTTGACCGGCTGCTAACATTTCGTCCAAAGCAACGTTTTCCGCAATATCTAAAATTTTTCTTTCTGTTTTAATATATGTTTTTTTATTAAGTTGTGGAATGTTCAAAGCTGCGCAAAATTCTGTTTGTTGAGAATAACCAGCACCTATTGCTACTGTGCCACAAACAGCTGCTTCATTTACTTCATTTGTGCGATTTTCTTTTTCGGTACTAAAACTTCCTATTGCCCCACACATACTACATTTGTATTTAAAAACACTTTTAAACCCCAAATGTGTTTCTTGAATGATGTTAATGTTCAAAAAACTACAAGAAAAAATGTCATGTTTTAAGTTTTTTAATTCCAAAAATAAATGCCCTATGTCAACAATCCTTCGACCACTTGGAACAAAATTTTGTTCTTGACTAGTTTCTTTCTCAATAATAAACACTGCATCGTCATCGGAACTCGATTCAGTTGACTGAAAACTACATTTTACAAGACTTGATTTACTTGGAAGATCAGTTTTAGATCCTTTTCGTTGTTTTTTCCAATAATTACGCATTATTTGTTTTCGACTTTTTTTTTTTTTTTTTTGAATGAAATTGTTTAGAATTATTACCCATAATTTCAATACAACGTTTTCAACAAGTGATAAGAAATTAGGAATTACACTTACCAAGGAGAGGTCACAATAACACTAATTTAGTATCTAATTAAATAGATACCCAATAAAATAACTTATAAATTAAAAAAGCACAAATATGACTGTTCAAAAAGTATCACTTATTTCAAAGCACTGCGGTGGAAGAGAGCCACTAGCAAACTGCAAAGAATCAAAAAGTACACAAGTTATAAAAATTGTACGTTTTCAATATATAAGTCCCTACCACCACCCTAAAATTTAGCAAAACCCACCACTAAACATTGTTTTTTAAAATTTTCTGGAACTGGGTTGGTATAAGCACCTGGTTTATCTGAGCATAATGACTAATAATGAGCTTATGGAAGATTTAGTCATTTTCTAATTTCTAAACCTCAATCAACATTCTTGTTGTGAAATTTTAAATTCCAGTTTCAGGTACTTGATCTTTATTAGTATACAGTATGTTCCCGGATTGACTTTACAAAAGAAAAAAAATTTTTATCTTTGATTTTACGCCAAAAAAAAAGTCAATTTTTCTCTTGATTTTGGATTTTGCTCGTTTCAGGTGAACAAAATGTTTCTCCTTTGCAGTTTTGGCGTAAAATGAAAGATATTTTTTTTATTTACTAATTAAATAATGATAGTTTTTGTTAAAAATGACTTTGTTTTTTATCTGAAAGCTGTTTCTTTGAGTTGCTATTTATCAAAATTATKTTTTTCCCACACATTTTTTTATTTAACTTGCAAAAACTCATTTTTCAAAGTGACATTATTGTCAAAAAATTAAAACCGCCAATGTGATGGGAATTAAAAAGCAGAGAAAAATTATTCTAAGTCCAAAATCAAGAGAAAAATGAACTTTTCTTTCTACTGAGCTAGAATCTGAATCTCTGAAATAAGAGAAACTCATCGATGGTGAAATTCTGTTTGTTTACATTATTTCCATTTTATGACTAAAGGGACAAGGCACCAGGTAGAGAAGGTCGGATGATTGACAGCTGCCACAAAATGCCGAGTATGCAACTAACAGTACACCAAATCTGAATAGTTCATTCGGTACCCTAGAGCCTTAAAGACATAAAATTAAAGAAACTTGTCCCTACGAGGTGGTTTTCACGACACAATCCTTTACATGCTCTACGATACAAGTATACAGACATTTTAGAAGTACTAGGAAAAATAATTTTAACTTCAAAATCAAAAGCCGAATTTGATGAAGCTAAAGCTTAAAAAAAAACATTGCAAACATATGAAACGGTATTTTTGATTGGACTAGAGAGTAAAATATTACAAATTATTGTATGTAGGTTATTTACAAAGGGAAAGTCAAAATATTGACGAAACTTATGCGTCTTAACAAATGAAAGAACTTCGCACGCCATTTATTGAATTAAACAATACAGCTAAAACGTTAGCACAGAATAAATATTATAACAGAAGCCCCACTCCGCACGAAATCTTTGATGTTTCGCCGGTCGCTCCAGTGACCTCGGGTATTTAATCCAGTCGTGCACTTAAGATGTGTGCGTTAAAATGGTACTAGAGATGTGGTTTCCATATGTAAAAAAAATAACTAAATCTTAATGTCATGTAGGTATTTACTTATTCTGTTTCGACTGTAGCTTCATGTAGTGAACTTAAATGTATGTACGTTAAATAAAAAATACAGGGTTTAATTTGATAAGTAGGAACTTCTAATGGTAAAGAGCTGAAAAAAAATGAAAGTTTTTTTTTAATTCATAACATTTTGTTATTTTGTCTAAATAATAATAGTCCAATTGCGAACGGCACTACTTATTTCATGTCTTTTTAACTTGGTATTAAAATAAAACGAAACGAATCGATATTAATGCCTACTGAATGACGATAAATGACTGTTTGGACTGATTAAAAAAAAATTGTATTGCTTGCAGACTTTAAAGGAACAATAATTCCAGGAAAGCTGTTTACTAGATAAAGGAAATCGCCAAATTAACAGATTTTATACTTACTTGGAATAAAACCGGGCCTGAAAGGTGAATTTCTAGGAATCAGCATTAAACATTATTCACATAATAAAAGGCAATCAATTTTATATTAAAAAAAAGTTGTTTGAAATATAAAACAAAAACAATTCCAATATCATTTATAACAATGGTAAATATGTATACTCCTAAGACAATAATAATTAAAAAAAAAGATTTGTAAATTGTGTAGGTGTACGTGCACCCAACTCCAATATTTCTTAAAAACGCGCCTGTAAATCATAGCCAATAGCGCTGCACACATGTACGAAAAGCTGCGGGTAATGCCGACTAAAGACGATAGCCCTTTAAATGAGTAGTGCACTTTCATCCTTCTCTAATTTTCGTCTCCTTGTCGAGTGAGGCTTCTGTTATGGTATTAATATTCTGTGACGTTAGCTACAAAGTGGAGGACATCTACAGAATTTATACTAAAAAGAGCTTCTCGACCAAAACAATTTTTTGACGAACTCCGTAATTCTTATCAAACTGAAACAGGCGAAGATTTTTTTAGAATTAATGTTTTTTTAAAGACTGTAAACATTATTATTGCCCAAATAGAATCCAGATCCAATAGTATTTGTTATATAATTAAAACTTTTCAAATTTTAAATACTCAAGTTCTGTTAAATACTTCAGATGATCAACTTTTATCAAATGTGTTAAGAATTCCATTTCATGTACTTATAAAAATGACATTTTCAAATCAATTTGTTTACAAGTACTAACATTTAAACAGTGTTTTAAAAACGATATTGCTAAAATTAGTTCTGTTAAAGATCTATTAATCTTCATTTTAATTAAAAAAATTTTTCCTCATCCAGTAGCTTTTCTGAAATAATTACGGCTTGCATATTATTCCTGACTATACCTGTGACAGTTGTTTCTGCAGAACGATCCTTTTCTAAACTGAAATTATTTAAGAATTATTTAAGAAGAAGTCTGGTCAGTATATCAAAAGAAAACGCAGTCGCAAAAAGTTTAAATGTATCTGATCTAATTGCGGCTTTTGCAACAGCAAAAACCAGAAAGAAGTTTTAAACGTAAATTCATACTATACTTACTACTCTTAATTATAGCGTAGATAGTGTTTGTTATTTTTTTTATGTTAATGTTAATACTTTTATATTGAATAGCCATATAATATATCTATATTATACATATCTATTATTGTTAAATTTTAAAATGTTTATTCTTTTACAAGGTATTGTCTTTATACATTTTTTTGAATAAATCTTTATACAAGAAATAATAATTAGGTAATAAAAATATAATATTTGGTCATAATTTTTTTATCACTTAACGTCGACAAATGAATAAAACATTTTTATGTTGTTGAGGTTTAATGGAACCGAAATTCTTATAAATCTCAGTTCAATTTCAGAAAAGCAATTTTAAAAGGCAAAATTTTCCTAAACAAGATTATTGTTTCTTCTGTCAGAATTCACAAATAATGTCAGATGACAATCACTGATATCATGATCCTTACTGTTTCTAAGAGATGAAGTTGTTTTCGCTACTTTTTTAAGGTAAGGCTGTATTTGGATAAAAAAGAATGAATTTTTCACTTCAGGGAAGTCACGAGTGGTATTTATGGATTTAAAACAGAATTGATTTGTCAAGTATATTATTACAACGTATATGTACAAATTTTAATTAAGTTCCGTCGAATTAAATATAGAACCTGTGAACAACGAATGCCACATTAATTTTGCTATTTTTGATTTGTTTACGTTTATAATGCTTTTAATCAAGAATTTATTAATAAATTGCAATTTCAACAAATAAATTTATATTTACTGATTTTATAACAAAGTGCGAAATAAAATTTTAATTATTTAGGATTATTTCAAATAAATTGAAATATTCGATAATTCTTGCTTTACTACAAATTGACAATAGAAACTGAAAATGTTTGGAATGCCTTTTAATGCAAAATTGAGTATATATTATACATTAGTTGTATATGATTTTTTTCACTGTTGACAATGCTGTCTGCACGGGATGTTTCAAATAAAATTACCATACAAAACTTAAAATTGTAGAGAAATTTTAGCTGGCCCATCCTGTGTTGAGAGGTGTGAAGGGCATGAGGTTGATTAGTAAAGGAGGTCAATGTGAGGGATCCAATTTAAGCGTGGTGTAGAGCGACTTGAAATTTGTAGTGAGTTGGGTGCATATGTTCTAATGAATCTTTGTTTATGCCGTCGTACATCCATCCCAGGCAACTTTCTATCGGTAGACAGGGCTGTAATTTATGTAAGGAGACAGCTAAATCCTTTAATTCTCCAGCAGTGATGTAATAATTCGAGTTTAGCTTGCGAAAATCGCAAATATTTAATGCCATTTCGATTATCTAAAACATTTAGTATAGGCATTTTCACCGGGAATAACTTTATATGTTTGTGTCGAAATTTCTTAACACTTCCCCCTTTATTGGAATTTACTCGATAATTTAGTACTTCTCAGAGGCATATTTCAGGAGTGTGGCCTAAAATTTACTTACTTGCCGCAAACTCTCGCCTCACAAAAGAAACACTATCTCGAAAATTTCCGACCTGCGATAAACAATGTTCCTAACATTGTCAACACACACGCGCGTGCGAACTTTTGTTCTCGCTACCGTCATATATAAATGGAACATGACAACAGGAATTTGCGATTATTTGACACGGGTCAAGACTAAGGCAAACCTGCAAATTTTGATGGTTTCTTTGCAATTAATTTTCTAATGAAAAATTAGCTTGCATGCACAGTGCGAACACTGCAAACGGCTGACACAGGCCGATATGAATTCAATTTGATGATGGTATTGTGATCTTGTATAGCGAGAACATTTATTAAGCTGATGGTTCCATTGGTGCAGGAGCGGTCGTAGAAGGATAAGTTGGCTGATTCCCGAGAGAAAACCGTGACATTTAGTGGAGGCAATGTGGTACTGTGTTTTACACGAGAACTGAGGGATAAAGAATCCTCAAGACGTGGGACACATTAGCCTTTTCACAATATAGCTTCTGTTACTGCTACATGTTACACCTTAGATCTTCATTTGATATTATAGCCGGAGGCTCTTCTGTTCCACCTTGTTCTCTATTTATTTAATCGCTGTGCGTCTATAGATTTGTTTCTGATATTACTTACGATTTATCCGGATTTTCCCCCAAGAGACGGCTCTATGTGAGCTACACTGACACCTTCATTCGACTAAAGCTCCTAATGTCAAACAAAATGCCATTCAAATCGATCAAACATATCTAACACACCTTTAATCACAAACACGCTATTTTAATATTGATCTAATCCACATCATTCAAATACAACTCGGATACACTAACGGCTTCCAAATCAGACTACTCTCACAGAAATCAGACTTTTGCCAACATCAAGTTTATCCATGCACCTAGGAGCTTCCAAACCAAGAAGCTTTTTCTCATTTTTTAAAAATTATATTCGTTTTTATAAATTAAATACAAACTCTTAATATTTTAAAAACTAATAAAAGATTAATAGTTAAAATAACTATAATAATAATAATAATAACTTAAATTGCCTTGATTTATAAGAGTTTGAGAATCGGGAAAGGCAGAAAAAAAGATATTCTAAATATGTATATTGCAAGTTTTTAGAGCACGTATTCACTCCAAAGTTTTCATGCCTCAAAAGTCGTTCAAGGGTATTTTTGACTAAAAAATTGTTACAAATTAAAAATTTTACCTTAAATTTTTAATAGAAAGGCATGTGTCTATTTTCACTAATTTCAACTCAAATTTTTGAAAACAAAGTAGTGGATATAATCCTCAAAAAACGATAAAAAGTTTGATATTTACAAATTTGTCCAAGATTATGTTCTCTCGTTATACTTCCTTCAACTAATCATTATTAATCACTGTTTATTTTAAATAAATTGGATTGGAAGTCAACTTTTTCTATACCAAAAATCGAGTCAAATCAATAAACTTATTATTATCCAGGTATTATCTGAGCAGGGTTCGGTGGGTTCCGCGGAACATGGGCCCGGGCTCCGTACGAGCCCGCATAGGCCCTTTCCGTTGTCAAATTACAAATTCAAAAAAGCCCAAAATTATTTTTTTTATATTAGCTGTTGAAATCAGGTTGTGATGACTAGAAAATTGTTGTCTTCTTGAGCTCATAGATATACAGAATGTTAATACAGATCCAAGCGGAATTAAATTTAATTCCATTTAATGAAGAAGAATGTGTAGCGTTTTATTTAGAAAACTTGATCTAGTACTATTTGACTTTCCCCAAACGTAACGTTAAATTTTAAGGGTTTGTTAATCAATTTTTAATTATGAATCCACCAAAAGTGAGATCAATCCTTTCTCCTTTAAATGCCAAAACACGATTTCATAATAGTTAAAAATTGTAAATTTATCAGTTTTTGAAAAGGAAAGTTCAAATCCAATTTTTTGTACACCAAATCTGAACAGTTCATTCGGTACCCTAGAGCCTTAATACGCATGCGTGATCAGCTAGCCGTTAAATAAAAACCGATAACGAATAGGTAATAAACAAATAAAAAGCGGGTAAAAACAGGAAATAAACGGGTACAACCGGTAATCCATTAGAAAGAAACAGGTAGCCGTTAGATAAAAACTGGTAATAAACAGATAAAAAACGGGTAAAAACAGGAAATAAAGGGGCAAAAACTGGTAATCTGTTTATCTTATTGGTCAAAAAGATCACGCATGCGTATTAAAACATTTATAAATTAGTAGTGGCGGGGGTGCAAAAAAAATTGGATACGGAATTTGTTTGGTTTTTAATTCGACTTTTCATAACAAATTGTCGTAGTGGTTAAAATATTTGCTCGCAATCCACAAACACCCTGTATATCATACAGGGTGCGCCAGAACTCGCGCCCCAGAGAAAAGTAAGGTACGATACCAGGAACATAAAAAAAATGTTAAAAAATTCTATCTATAAAAATTTCGAAGTTATGAGAGTTTAAATTTTGCACTTTGACTCTATTTATTTCTGTTGAAAAAATAATTTTCCAAGTCTTTTTGTTACAGACTATTAGAAAAGGAAGCTGTATCCTAAATTGTAACTAACTTTCTTTAATGTTATTTGTGGCTTTTATTGGCAAAATTTTTGTACCTTTACTAAATAATTACAAAAAAACATATGCAAGATCATGAGTATCATTAAATAGACATAAAAAAAATGTCAAATGTCAAAAAATAAATGTGAATTTTTTTATCTTATTTGAAATTTTTCTTTGGGGCGCGAGTTCTGACACACCTGTATATTATATTATTATATTATATATTAATATACAGGGACATTTTTTTTATTAGGATATATAACCCTATGTATACAGTTAAAAAAACCGGGTCAATTTCATAAGGTAGGCGACCAACATTTCAAGTTTTTAGAGGGAACTAGATATTAAAATATTCAAAACTAAAATTTTGTGTCAAGTTTGTCAACTGTCAGTCTTGAAATTTAGACCGCCGCTTTAAAATGTTAATACCATTTGTGATACCATGTACATCAAACAAGAAAAAAATGAAATGTTTTTGTGGTATCCTCAAAAATATAAAAAACGCCATTTTGAACATTTTTGACCGAATTTTTAGAATTGTCGGTAAAATTCCGAGTTTAATAAATATATAAAAAGTATTAAACACTGATCTGATCGACTTTGTTTTTGTAATTAACTGTTGCAAAATTTTCAATTTGTTCCAAAAAAATGCTTACTCAGATGTGACTGGCTGAGATTAGTGAATTTTACGTATGGTGCGACCCCAATTGGCTTGACTATGTAATTTACTTTATATATTAAGTGATTAGTTTAACCGCAGATTAAGCCATGCTCACTTTTGGTGTCTGAACTCCATTTTGTTTCAATAATAATTAGGTAATTAATCTAATGTAAGTCACTCAGAGCCAGTTAAACTAATTAGTCTTTAAAAACCACACATTTGGTGTTATATATATATGTATATTTTTTTTTTATTTTAAGTATTGTACAAGGCACGTGAAATGTAAATGAGCCAAAAAGTACTCCAATTAAGAGAGTAATTAATTTTGAACAATCCTTGTGATTAGGGTTTAGAAACTTTAAAGTATTAAGTCCAATCCGACGTCTAACGAAGGACAGTTTTAGCGAAAAGTCTTCTTTTACGATAATTCAATTCAAGCAAAGTTTTTAGTAAAGGTCAAATAAAAATAAGAAAGGAAATCGTTAAGTGTAGCTCTTAAAAAGGTCTTGTTTGTGTTATGGCATGAGTTCGAATATCTAGCCTAAAGGCTACGGCCTGTGACATACAGGTTCGAATGTGATAGGGAATGAAACGTCATGTTAACAATATTAGGGCGTCGAATTTTTGGAGCGGGACATAATTATAGATGAGTGGGGTGATGCGGTCGGTACTTTTGATCAGCTGTCAATGTGTCAATAAGTCGCTTTACAGAAGGAAATTTAAAAATGGTTGCTCTTTGTGCAAGCTCAATAATTGAAGTAATCACAAAGTGAAACGGTAGTGGAAGTGCTGCCAATCACAAGTGTTAAGCGAAGTTAATGTTAAATGAATATATTTATTACATGATTCTATATACACTTTTAGCTACGCAGAAACATTTTCATTTGGAAAATTGTGTGGATGGAACACCACTCCTGACTCCATTAAAAACGAGTGTCCACCAAAAACAAAACGATTTTTCGCCAACGAAATAATACTAAATTATGAAATTATTTCCTGTACAAACTATGATTAAAACACTATCAAATTCAAATCATTGCACTCATGTTGCAACTTTGCGAATTAAAATCAACCAGTTAAAAGTTAATTGCGTAACATTGTTGAAGATTCGCATTTTTAATTCATTTATAATAACACAAAAAATATTTAGAAAGCTACATTCGTTAAATTAATTACTTTCATACAGCAATAAGCAAATTTCAAAATAATCACTTTATTGTGAGACAGAAAATAGACATTTACCTTCACATAAAGAGAAATTCGAAAATGAATCTGTCAATTAAGAGTTGAAAGGAAGGCTATTTTCTATATGTATTGATTTCGAAATTGTATTCGCTCAAATAGTCTTTAATATAAACGATATGAGCGAATTGCCACTTTAGTATATGCAAAAAATCTATTTCAATCTATTAAAACATTATTGTGCAATTGCTTTTAAAACTTTAGGATTGTCAGAAATGGACCTTCACTTCCTAATAAAACCGCACCCATATGTTACCATTATCCTCACTTAAACCATCAAACAAAAAATTCAATTCCATTCTATTTGAATTAAAGAAATGCAAAATGTTCTTCCAACGAGACCAAAAAAATCTCGACTGAGTGAATTAATGTTGCAATTAATTAAATTTAATTTGTAGTTTACATTTTACGCTCTATGTTGGAAGATACTTGTAAATGCCTTTAGTTTGTGTACGTAATTATTTTCACCAATTAAGTAACTTTGAAAGGGGTCGCATTATTGGTTTACGCAAGAAGGATAAATCGTGTTAACTTAAAAAATGTCAACTTTTATGCCAAATACAAACTTCATAGAAGGTTAACATCATCGAATTTTTATACGCTCCCTGACACAATATTTAACTTTGAAAATAAGATGGCTTTCAAAGTTATTGATTTGGGTTATTAAAGTTTGTATCTTAAAACGCGACATAAAAGTAAAAAATATACTCAAACACTACAATAACGTTTAAAAAGAAGCACTAAAATTTTACTAAAATATTATCATTTATGAATGATGAAAAGTATTTTAATGTTTGAGGTTCTAGAGAAGCTAAAGCTAACAATTTATTTGGAAAAATCAAACTATTACAAAATATTTAATGAATATTTCAGTTAAATTTTTAATTTTATATACAGTGGAATTTCGATTATCCGAAATAATTAGACTAACCTCTGCTCAGATAAGAAAACAACGCAAATTTAAAAATATTTTACACAACCTAATAAGCATATAGTACGTAATCTGGTAATGATAAATAAATGAACTTTAAATTTTAAATTAACAGGTTAAAATTATGTTTAGTTTGACAAATAATGATTACTTAAGGTCGTTTAAATACATTTGCCAACTTTAAAATTTACTATTTTTGACAGAAATTTAATTGAACCGATAGCATAAGTAACCTGAAAAAGTAATAACTTGGGTGGTATTGTCGTACAAACAAAATTATTTTCCATTACGAAAAACAAAGTTATAACATTTACAGTGACATGGTTTTATGATGGGCGGTTTAGTGAGGTGATGGGGGCGATGGCGATGTGCGGTGTCGCGCAGTCTTGGCTGCATTTTGTCCCATTCATGTAGTAGAATATCAAGTTGAGAATGAAATAGTAGAGGTTTTTACGAAGTGTGGGTCAAGTCGTGATGGAAGGAAGCACCCGATATCTATGAATATGCCACTCACGCTTGCTTTTCACTGGTACCAATCTCTGATAAAAATGGGATTTCTGAAGTCAGCCGTTATCAAGTGAGGACATTATATTGGCGTTAAAGGATCAGCCAGTATTCTAGTGAAGCTTAGGTTCAATACAGAACGGCCAGAGCGTCAAATTTAAATTTAAAATCTCGAATGCATCTCAATACACATATTTGCGTCTCAATAGACATTTACGTATGCCACAAAGACGATCGGTATGCTCCCGTTACACATCTCTTTTTTGTCGACAAGGATTAAAATATTTCACTATGGATGATGGTTATAATGGAAGGGAAAAAATGTGAAGCGCGCAAAATAATATTTTCGTCATATTTAAAGATCGCACCAAGGATTATGAGATTTATTAACAAAGAACCATAACAACGTCTGTTACTCGAGATCCTGGAAAACGCGAAAATTTCTGAGTGATTTTTTTTATTTACGCCCCGGCTCGGTAAACAAAACAGGCTCAGGGAGGAAGCTAGAACGTGAGTCTTTGAAATTTGTCCGTAATCCGTCCATATTCAATAGATTAAGTGCTGATTTCGGCATTCCTCTTCCCTTCAAATCCCAATTCTCACACTGTGGCCCTAATTCAGGTCTCGTACCATCGCGATATTTGTGTCTTATTCACCTGACTCGATATTCATATATCTCAGTACCTTTTGCTCCAGCGAAATTGCGAATTAAGGAGGAAATATTTCTACGCACGAATTGAATAAAAACTTTTCATGCTTAAATTACTCCAAACTGCTAGTATTATGAAAGATGGGCACGTTTTAAAGACAAATCCTTGCAAAATCAAGACATACTTCAATAACTCGAAAAATACTAAAAAATTACTCGCATACTGTGCAATATATCATAGGCCACGTACATGCAGTCGATACTAGTCCCGCTTAATTGCGAAATGCTTTTAATTTAGCGTAGAACAGCCTTCGAATTTTTTTCCGACGATAAATTCTTGCATTATTGTTGGCCATAGTGGAGATCAGGTGTGTGCACCTTCACCGCTATTATGTATTTGTAAGCAATTATAAATCAAGATTTTTTTCAAAGACCTTGTAATAATTATTTGCAATTTTAAATGCATCCTTCTATTCGTATTTCTATGGCTGCACAAGCTCTAATTATTGGCTTCCTCCTCACTTAATTATTATCCTTAATAAATCTGTAATTACGTTATTTTCACTTCGTGATCATTTCGTGATTTATGTACAACACATTAAAAAAGGGCATTTGATGATCACATCTTTTAATTAGAAAAATAAAACAATTGGTAATACTTTTAGATAAATCTTGACAAATCAATCGAAAGGTGAAGGTGTAATCGAAGGGGGAAAGGCTAAAACGTGTTGTATTAATTCGATACACATCAAATTCTTACTGTAAGTAAACACAACAACTACATTACATACATATGATTTTTTACAATTATTATTTTGCTATTACTTCAGTTTCCTTGGAAACAACCTTTACTATTCATTTTAAATCAGTCATAAAACAATGGGAGTGACTAATGGCCGGCTAAACACCTAGTCCGGCCTTAATGAGTATGAGTTGAGTGAGGCCTGCACCCTGAACATTAGCTAAAAATAATCGAGATGAGCTTAAATATTTTTATATTGAAACCGAACAAAATACATACTCGTCTAAAATTAATTTATTTATGTTAATGTAAGGCTACCATTCAATTTTTTAATATAGGAAGCAGCAGACTACATACAGGGTGCGACAGAACTCGCGCCCCAGAGAAAAATCTTAAGTAAAGTAAGATACCAGGAACATGGAAAAAATGTTTAAAAAATTCTATTTGTCAAAAAATTTTGACATTTATTTTTTGACATTTGACATTTTTTATGTCTATTTAATGATACTGATGATCTTGTATATGTTTTTTTACAATTATTTAGTAAAAGTACAAAAAATTTGCCAATAAAAAACACAATTAACACAATTTAGGATATAGCTTCCTTGTTTCCTCTTTTAATAGTCTATAGCAAAAAAACTTGGAAAATTATTTTTCAAACAGAAATAAATAGAGTCACAGCTAATCATTGATGCATTTGAAAATAAAAATCACGCTTTTGCTGCTTGCTGTGATTTAACTAAAGCTTTTGATTGCATTATACATAGCATTCTCTGAGATAAATGAAAATACTATGGTTTTTGTTCTAACAGTCTTATCTTCCAGATCGCAAAATATAAAGGTAACGTTTCCAGCTGCAAATTTGGTGTTCCTCAAGGATCTGTATTGGGACCTTTAGTGTTTTTAATTTATATAAATAATCTTCCTAAAGAGACACATTTCTAATATAATATTATTCGCAGACGATACCACAATTATTGTAGACACGTACAGTTAAATCATTACATAATACTGCCTTATCCTCGGACAAAAATATGAAAATATAGTTTAAATCAAACAGACTATCTCTTAATGAAGACAAAACACAATTAATTAGATTTTCGTTAAGAAGCATCTTCAATGAAAATTCAAAAGCTGTTGAATTATTAGGTCTTTATGTTGATAATAAACTTAGTTGGAAAAATCATACAACATTATATTGCAAATAAAATATCACAAAAAAATTACTTACTAAGACAATTCCTAAAAGTTTCATCCAAAAAAACAATTAACACGGCGTATCATGCCTACATACAAAGCCAATTAACTTTTACACTGCTCCAAACATATAGAGGGTGCGCCAGAACTCGCGCCCCAAAAAAAATGCCATATAAGGTACCCCGAACATGGAAAAAATGTTAAAAAAAAAATATCTATAAAAATTTCGAAGTTATGAGGGTTTAAATTTTGGTAGGTGTTTACCTACTTTACTTTGTTGCTACTTTGTCTTTTTCATTCAATTACCAAATACAGAAAAATTAAATAAGAACCGTACAATAACCCAAATAAATAAGAAAAGTGAAGAAATATTTGAAAACAAATATAAAAAAAAATATTTACCACTTCTCCTTACACACATATAGGCTCTACGCGGATTACGAGCAAATATTTTAACCACTAAAAGAATTCGTTATGAAAAATTAATTTGAAGTGTCTGTCCTTGTTAGGTGAAAGTAAAAATATCAATGAAAATAATTTGCATTGAATGTTGACCGTGAAAGTTTTTATGCAGAAAATAGGGATCTTTTTGACCAAAAAAATTATACGCTTCAGTTTAGTCAGTTGTAATCGCGCTTTCGGGTGAATTGTACACATTGATTTGAAATCAAATTGTAAATCACGTCATTATGGCCAACTAGCAACTACTCAAACGCCGAATTAATTAGTGTACGTGCATCACTTCCAAGACCGATTTTCACTAAATGTGTTGGGCAGGGATCATTGAAGATCACTTTGGACCTAACATTTTACTTCAACGTTTAACTAGTGACGCTTATTTTGATTTTTTGGAAAATGTATTGGCCGATCTGGTGGACAACGTGCCTTTGGCGACACGGAGGGACAAGTGGTATTTACAAATGGAGCTCCACCACATTATGCCAGAGTCTTATCAATTAATTGAAGAACCATTTTCCCGAAAGATGGATTGGTCGCCAAAGTTCAACTGCATGGCCACCGCGGTCACTAGATTTAAATCCGTGTGATTTTTTTATGGGGTCACATGCAACAATTAGTGTACGCAGCTCAAATTAATACGCTCGAAGAGCTGTGTACGTGTGGAACGCAAGCCTCCCGAGCCCGAAGGGTACAAGTGTGTATTGCGAACGAAGCACCACATTTCGAATAATAGCAAGTATTGACCCATTAACACTGAGACTGTTCTACCTTAATGTAGCGATAATTTTTTTATCTTTACGCTGTTTACGTTCCAAAGTTTTTTCTTATGAATGAATGTGAATCTGATATTAAAACATAGACGGAAACGGGTTTTCAGCTTCAACTTATTTTTAATTTTAACTCAGAATGACATGTTTTCGGCAAAAATTCGAAATAGAGAAGTTGTTTCTTTTGACGAGTTCTATTAGTGTTTAAAATATTTGCTCGCAATCCGCGAACACCCTGTATTTCTCCTTTTGTATTCTTATACGTTTGCAGAAGGCAAATTTGAAGTGTAGACAATTTTTGAACTCTCATAATAAGGTTTTACACAAAACTTAAACTAAACATAATAAAAATTGAATAAATATAAATCAAATTTATATTGACGAAGACAAATAAAGTCGTCATTCTTATTGTTGTTTTTTACGGAATAATAAATTTATTGAATTGGAAATTAAATTGGAAGTGCGAAAAATGACTTAACGGGTGGGGGACGGAATAGTGGTGAGTGTGGAATAAGTTTGTTTGGTAATTTTAAGGGCAGGTAAGCCTCTAGTTAAAATGGTATAAAGTAAGAGATATTTATTCTGGGGTGTTGTTTTTAGTTAGGATCATGTTGGTGGATGAGAACAATAAGTTTCCAACCCCAGTCGTTGTGCATCATTATGAAAGACAAATAACAAAACAAAGACAACTTTGGAGACTAACTTTGGCAAAGTTTGCAAATATAATAAATAGAATGAAGTCCGCTCGCTTCCACTTATTGGAAGCTGATGCGCAGTGATAGTTATCAACTTTTGGTCGTTAAAAAAGACCAATGAATAAGTTTCAGGTTAGTTTGTGATGTAATAAGAAAAATCCACGCGGATAAAAATTGAGATAGATGAATTATTTTAAGAAAATACATATCTAAAAATCGGTGGGAAATTGTCGAGTAGGCGATAACTTGAGTCGACTCGCTTTGGTGAACGTGGAGTTTGAGACCGACTTTGGTGAATTTAAATTTGAATAATATGGCCGAATTTATTCATAATTAGTAATTTAAATATTTCAAGAAAGAGAAAAAGTGAAAAGGAGTCAGAGGGAAAAGTTCGACGGATAGATTGTTGCGATAGAAATTATTTGAAAACCTTTTTAACGTCAAAATACCCGATCTACTTGAGTATAAATTGATCGAAGTAGAGTAAAACAACGCGGATTTTGTTACAATACGGGCTATTAGACGTGACGTCACAGACGCGTCTGTACTGCAGCTAAACATACAGTGTTGCCAGTTGTGATACTAGAGTACCAAATTTATACTAGATTTTTTTTACTAGATATTTATATTTTCTTGTAAACAAATAATAAT
Organism: Tribolium madens; assembly: GCF_015345945.1. Classification (NCBI taxonomy): domain Eukaryota; kingdom Metazoa; phylum Arthropoda; class Insecta; order Coleoptera; family Tenebrionidae; genus Tribolium; species Tribolium madens. The sequence goes on along the minus strand of NW_025400995.1, from coordinate 8,112,470 downwards.
TTATATTCTCAGCACATTATGTGAATGTTAATATAATTTATTTTGTTTTGTTTTGGTACGACCTATCCACTCCTGTCGTTTGCAACATTCTGGCAATGCTGTAAACATATTTTTGACATACACAGAAAGTGAGGTTAGAACAGATTAAATTACAGAAATGTTGACTACAATTGTTAAAACCATTACGAAACGACACACATTTTTCGTAGCAACTATTTCCTTAGAAACAATCTCCCTACACGTCCAGGATTCAAGAAATAAACTTTTATTTGTTTAGCTTCAAAGGTACAGTCACGTACCTTGCTGACGTCACACTAATAGCGCGTATTACCGACTTTGAATTCCAAGCCGACAGCTACACTGCTATCGAAAACGGACACTTTTCTCCATAACTTACGTCTTTCTCAGACTCATAGCTCTTTATTACACTTTGGATAGATACTTAATAAAGCAAGTTAGATTATACTCCTTGCTCCAGATTTATTAATCTAACTTTCTTAATTTAAAAATCTCCCGCACTGTACCATCTTTTCCTTTTGTACATCGTGGTTCTCACCGATACTATTGTTAACATTTACGATTTCCCAAGAAATCATTTTTTCGAAGACCTAATGGATCAATTTATAAATTGGTGTATAAAAGCACCGCGTCTTAATTGAAGAAAGTACTTTATTAAAGAGCGTTATAAGATTAATTCAATTTATTTAAGCTCTATTCTTGTGACGCATATAAAGCGACAAATGCGTTTAAAAGCCTGCACAATTATTGCTTTGGTTCATCTTTCAAGAGCTTGTTTTAGTCCTTAAAGTTTCATTTAAATTCCAATTGTATGCATCAACTTGCATCTCTGTTTCGCTCTGGCAACCTAATTTACATGAATAATAAATGAGTGAAATGTATAAATTTTCTATTTTTATTGGTTATTTGTGATTTTATTTAATTTTGAGTATGTTTTTTTAGTGCAGTGACCGTAGTTAGTGGGATAGAACTTTTCACTTGCTTTTGAAGAATCGATTCCCAGTAGAGCTTGCATATATACATAGCAATGAAGAGCAACTTTGTACGAACTAAACATACAGGATTACCATACCCACAAACACAGACAAATATATGCATTATACAGGGTTACAGAGGGACACGCACACATACATACAACACAAATATCGGCAAATACATAATCACATATACATAAGACTGACGCTTGAAATTTCGCAACGAGAGAAAACAATGGTTGACTTGTGACAGCCATTGATGAATTAAAGTAGATTTTTATTTAGTGCAGCCTTGTGTACTGAAATCGACTTCCTTTAAAAAAAATCTGGAAACAAGCATTCGCCAATACTTGTTAAATTTACGACCACAATAACTCGGGGAACTCAACAAACTTTAATTATTCCAACGTAATTATACATCAAGCTGTTTTTTTTATGATTAAATTTCAACATTTATTTGAGATTCTTTCAGTCAGTATCTAATGTTACGCCATTGGGTGCATTCGATTAGGCTTTATTAATTCTATCCCGCTGAGAATATAAAATAAAAAAAAAATATTCGCCAATGCCGGAAAACCTGATTTCTCCTCTGTTGAAACATTTTAATGTCCTCGTTGAAGATTCTAATTATATGCAATTGGACGGCTTAGAGACTGTTTTGATGTACAGGGAGAACACTAAAAACTAAAGCTGTAACTATAAATTTCTTTTAATAAAAATTGAGATCATAATGAAAGTATAACTTTATGCCGTATTTATTATTATTAATTTTACACACTTACTTTTTATTTATATTACTGACTTGTCTGTTCTTTAATTTTAATTTATGCTGTTTTTCTTACGCTTATCTTACTTTTATTTCTTTTTTAAGATTACGTTTTTCCAAATATCTTCCGTGGTTTTGCATTTTAAATTGTACGTCTTTATATTTGCCGAATTATTTTTGTGACATTACTTAGATTTCTTACGTTTTTTTTTAATAGATAGGTACTATGTATTATGTACATGTTTTTTATTTATAGCCATAATCGGTTAGGTCCTGCTCAATGTAAATGTTTATAAGATGGCGGCACTTTCGGTTTACCGGAAGTGGATATCAAATTTGTTATTTTCAATGGAAAGCTAAGTTTTTTATTGAGTTTTTAGATTATCCAAGTGATTCTGAAAGCCTTCTCAATACCTAAGTTTAACCGTTTTTTAAATATTTAGACTTTTTTCAGTTTTGCACCTTTCTATTCAAAAATCGATAAATCTAGGTACCGGAGTGCGGTATTTCCTACCTGTTGGAAATAGTATACCACTAGATCACTAGGCCCTCGGCAAGTGGTCTTTTATATTACAACATAAAAAAAATATTTTTGCCATTTTAGATTTTCCTACAATTTTCAACAATTTTACTGAAAAAAGATGAATTACTTCATGCTTTAGTTTAGAAGGAATAAAAAAAGTTAGGAAAATGTTTGCATCCGATTAATTATAAATAAACATATTTTAACAGTTAAGTGATTTTGATCAATGACTGCGTAAACTGTAGGGAAATTCATGTTCGTAGAAAATTTATAATCGAGTTGTAATTTCAACTCAAGCTTGCCGTAGCTAATTTAGTTGGAGAGCGAAATCGATATATAATTAAATATAATTGTGTCGTCACACCACCCTTCGCCTCTGTCGGCAGTTTATGTTTAGCATCATTCCGTATTTAGTGATTATTGAGCAGGTTTAATAACAAAAATGGTGCGTGATGCAATTTGAGAACAAAACAGTCGAGGTATTTGTTATTCATTGAATTTTTTCGGGAGTATTGGTCAAATAATAACAAAAAAGGGCAAATTGACCCTTCTAGTTTCAAAATGGAATTAATCGCTCAAAAATAGATTTTGCTAAATAAAAAAGTCAATTCGTGTTATTATTAAGGAAGGAAAGTTTCCAAGAATGACATTTAATTTTTGCTTACCTACTAAGTTTTGTAATTAGAAATTTGCTGACGATCACTTAATGGATTTTAAACGATAACATAAATCATACAATTAGTCTGCAAGTTGGGAATGTGACACGAGCTGAGTTTCTATAGAAATTTGGGGTGAAAAAGGATTTTTGTAAGGCTGGGTTTTGTTTGCAGGATAAAAGTCGATGTACTCGTATTTTTTGCTCGCGCTATTATGAATTCTAAGCAGGTGAGAGCAAGGAGATATTCGACTGGTTATTAAAGGAATATAATTAATTGAGACTTAGTTGGAAGAGGCAAATTTCGACTGAATAGAAAATAAATCACAAAAGACGTTAAGCTAAAATCGATATCGTCCTTAACCTAAACTTTCCATTTTACATCGCGATTGTTTTTGTTGTAGATCGAAATTAAAATCTCTATCCCCTACCTATGTTTAGGTGTTATTCCAACTCGGTAAGTTCTTCGATACCTCTATACTATCTGATTGAAGGGGAACTTCGGAATCCCCAATTTTCTCGATGCTTTGAAGTTGTCATACGTAAAATTCAAGTAACGTCTCGAACCAAGATGCGATAAGGGAAGATTGTAACTGACTACGAGATATATTCTTACAGCACAAAACGCCCTTTGATTCGCTTTTTAGTTATTACCTTTTCAATCAATGGGGGACGTCGCATACGCAACTCCACTTGCCAAAAACATAACCCTCCAGCAATACCGCCCACTTAATGCAATCGAACTGTGTCATCTGCACTAGATGGAACATCCCTCTTCGCGGAAATAGAACAAAAATCCAACAAATTTAACCATAATTGCTCTTTTGTACTTCCGATATGTTCACAGACATGCAACTTCGTTCTCAAATAATATGACAGTCTTACCTTATACTGACTGACAGAAATATCTCTCTCCCTGAAAACAACTTTAAATTACTTTTTTGAATGGCGACCGAAATTCCAGAATACATTTTACATGAGACTCAATCTTGCGATAAAATAAAAATCAGGTTTACTCTTGACGTTCTTGTCACCAACGAAACAAATCATTCAGAATAATTGCCGAAAACCGGTTAAACCGGTCCAACTAAATATTACACAAAACACAAACTGGTTTTATCAAAACCATTGCTTTTGAACAAAATGACACTTATTACTTAACAGTACTAAACTTTTCTTGAACAATGAGGCAAAAATATTTTATTAATTTTTAAAGTTGTTTTGTTGCAATCTTTACATACACTTTTACATGCATAAAAATGGCGATTTTTAAAAACAGGGCAATATCAACAACTTATATGAGACTACAACACAACAGCTTTTATTAACTCGACGACTGATAACACCAGCTCGTAAACGCTGGTCCATGTTGTTTTCTTTTTACTTAAATAAGTAAGACAATAAGTGGCTTAATTTGCATTTATATTCTATAAAATTGTGCACATTTGAAATTTATAGGTTTTATCAATTCTTGCTCATTGTTTATTAATATAATGTAAAACGAAGAGAATGAAAAAAAAATTTTGTGTAAAAACAAACTTTGCTAAGAGATGTAAATAAAAATTATTCGATAAACCGTACACAATTCGAAACAGTAAGCGAAGAAAGTTTAATAAAACTTACGAGATTTTCGTAAGTGCTGACAAAGTTGAAAGTTCTAAAAGTGAAAGCTTGAGAAGATGATATATCGAAAAAATAAATGTATACATAAACACCCTTTCTCCTAATTTAATATTCAATAAATATTAAATGTAGAGAATCAGTGGTAATTCTAACCCAATATGATACCAACCAAAAGTATCTTGTAAATATCTCATTAATTAATGAAATTAGTAAATATTTCATTGACTGGTTCTGGTTAATTATCGAAGCTATTATGAGATCGTTGCGCTGGTCATTAATTAATAAAATGATTATCTTTGTAATTACCGTAATTACAGTATGATACTCAAAATTTGTCATTGTCAATCAAAAACTTGTTTACCAGATCCTCAATTTGTTACAAATAATACTGGAATTATATTCCGAAATATTGCATTACTCAAAATGATTCTCGTTATATTTACTCGAAGAATTCGTTTAGCTAACTTGCTTGTTCAGCTTTCCTTTCATTAGTGTGGTTTATTGTCTATGAAAGTTAGTTAAGAGTCACAGATAATCAGTGAAAATCGGTAATAAAGTGTGAAAATTGCCATTGTACAAGTTCTAATTGTGAGTTTTCTCTGCTATGCAAATACCGGGTGTCCCAGGCAGACTTGCATATAGGAAATTAACATGGGAAATTCGTTTTTATTTTTTTTCGGCTGCGGGAGTAACACTGATTGATGGAGCTTGTTGTAGTGCTTGAGAATGGCTATTTTATCGACATTTTTGTCGATTTTTCAATTAACTTCATTTGGGCGAAAACTACCTTCAAAGAATCGAAATTTGAATTTGCCGGGGTAGCGTTAGTAAGAAACGAACTATCAAGTCATTGTTGCCAACAGAAATTTTTACAATTTGTTCACATGAGTTATCAACTGTAATAATGTAAGCAAATTTTACTTTGGCTCAAAAGGCATTTCCATTCAATTATTGATATGTTTTATTGGAAATAAAAAAAATAACATTTATTTTTCAAAAACATTCAGAAAACACAATCATTGCAAGGGCTTTTACTGACAAATTCTCTGTTAGCAACAATGACTTGATAGTTCGTGCCTTAGTAACGCTAACCCGGCAAATTCAAATTTCGATTTTTTGAAGGCCGTTTTCGCCCAAATGAAATTAATTGGAAACTTGACAAACATGTCGATAAGATAGCCCTTTTCAAGTACTACAAGCTCCATCAATCAGATTTTGATTTCTGTTACTCCTGCAAGCCGGAAAGAATAAAAACTAATTTCCTAATTTTAATTTAATTTTCTATATTCAAGCCTGCCTGGGACACCCGGTATATTATTAATGGGTGGTAATAATAATAATCTTTGCATTAGCGTTCCATTGTGAAGTGAGTTTAGTGGCACAGGTAAGTAGCATTTGCTATAATAGTAGCAATGTCGACTTTAACGAATAAATTAAATTTAGTTAATAGCCATATTGCAACAAGACGATTTTAAGATTCGTCAAATTGATGTATTTTTCCACTTGCGCTAAATAGGGAAAAAATCTTTTAATTAGTGGAGAAAAAAACTAGCGTCGCACAAAGAAAACGAGATGTTTTTAAGAAGGCATCAGTATCGCTTATGCTGTTGTATAATTACTAGCTCTTTGTTAAAAAAACGAATCTCTTTGTTCATTGTTCGTATGCTTTTCCTTTGCGCTGTTTCGCATAATGGTAAAAGTACAGAAGTACTCCTGATTTAAGAAACATCAAGCTTTTATGTTATATGGCGCAGAATTTCGGATAGAGTCGACGGAGCGCAGGTGGCGCTGAATGCGGTCTAACCTTGTGAACTTTTTAATTGCACTTTAGTTTTCTCTTTGTGATTACTTTCGGAAGATTTATAAACTATTTCGTGTAAATTTAAATTGATGAATCGACTTTCGGACAAAGTGAATTCTAAACGATTCCGCCGTTTTCATAATAATCAAGTTTAATTAAGTTTGAATTTCAATCGGTTTTCAGAGAAATGGTTTAGTTATGGCTTTGCAATTGAATTGTGAAATTCACGTTAACACGCATTAAATTTATAAATTTATTAAAAGCTTTTCATATATTTAGAATATTGAAAATTTTTGGCGTGAAATTGTGTCAAAGGGGTTGCAAATGCGGCGACCATGACATGTGGAGATGTGAGAAATCGGAGAGTAATTTGGGGAAACCTCAAACCGAATCGGAAATGAAGAAATCAATATAAATGGGAATCTGTCATATTATATGTCACGTTATTCTTCAACATTGCCTTGTTCTATTTCATTTAATAAATTGATCAGTCGTGAAACCTTTTTGAGCGCTTAAAAAAAGCGCATTTCAGACAATTGATGGCATTCTCTGCAAGTGTGATATTTATAATATATTAATAGTTGGTCCGGTGTAGGCTGTGCAAAAGCGTCATCAATATGGCGTCAGTCGACGCTGCGAAAGGTCAATATGTAGGAGTCTTTTGGCAGAGATAGCTGAAGATTAAGGATTTCATTGAATGCTGTTCAGGAAAATCGCTAGAATCACAGGCAATTGCACTTGATAAATCAGTTATTGTATTTTCTGTTAAAGCGGTCAATCGCTCTTTTCCGAGGTTTTCGAACAAAAGGCCCTGCATTATTGTTCCTAATGGATTAGATAAAAAGGAAACATTGCATCCACAAAAGCGCAGTAAGGCAACGTTTTATCAAAAATTTTTCCCTTTAGTGTTTAGTGTGATTCTTTTTGATTCTTTCAGGCATACATTTCGCCTGTTGTACTTCCAAAACCAATAAAAAACAAATGAGGCTTCTAGATGCAAAACTACTTTTCAAAATTTTCCCTATGAAGCATGTAACTAACAAAGTTCAACAGCGATACACATTCTAAATGATATATTTTCTCTTGAAATCGTAACTAAAACCTGACGTAATAAGCAAAAACAATTATATAGCTTGACAAATGGCATTTAAAACAAGTTATATCCCGTGTGTCTTTCAATTTTCAAACACAGATATATCTCGTACTTTGTATTGGCCTATAGGATATTATTATTCTGCAAAATCAGACAAATCAATTCTACGAAATTCTGGGGTATTAGGTGATTTAACCTTTATTTACTTTAGTTTTAAGATTAGTAAGTAGTAGTAAGTAGTAATAAAAAAGGAAAGAACTCTTTTCAATGTTTATCTTATAGAATATGATATTAACAACCATAACGTTAAGTCTGAAAAAAATAAAAATATCGACGAGCTTTTGCAAGCACATTTTGAATCGAAATGGAAACGTTTTGAGACTAAGTATAGAATATTACAGTGACGTTTTGAATAGAACTAGAGAGGAGGTGCCTTTGGAAGAAACGGCAGAGAAAGTTATTTGCGCTCATCAGAAGGATAACAGATTGACGTAATTTTTTTGTTTTAAGTTGTAATAAAACATTTATTTTGCTTTTTATTTATTCTATTTACCATTTATAATCATTTAACACATTAAAAAAGTTGCATCCACTAACAACTAACATTTAAAATCAGATAAATCACGGAATAATTTTTAAAAACAGATATATTTGTTTTATTTGTTCAAACAGTTTAACGAAATGAAAAACAAAATCCGATTTTTTTTTCTGGAAAAAGTTTAGAAGTTCCTCATCTTTATACTTGTATAAAGCGTACAATTTGAAATTGTCTACAAAAAGTTTTTTTAGTTTTTCTCAAATTCACTTAGAGTTGATTTATTCGGATTTGCTTTTAGAAGTCTCAAATGTACGAGGAACATTTTGCTCACAAAATACTGAAATTGCAATTATTTGATTTTATTTCACAATCTTTTTATTAGCTTTGATTTTTTTAACATGAGGTGACGCATTTATAGAGAGCGCTTTTATAAAGAAAATTTATCAAAAGGAGAAATATCTTATTAAGAACAACGGAAACATGTTTTTAATTGAACAAATTGTACCTAAATTGGAAAGTTAATACTTTCCACTACAAATAAAAAAGTACAGATGTTAAAGAAAAAAAAGGTTAATTTTGTTTCAGTTTAAATGGCAAAATATTTTGTGAAATCATATGCTTTTCAGATTTTTTATACCCTCAACAAAGGAGTGCAATTATTTCATTTACAATCAATTTCGTAGGTATTGGATAACGGAGATTACTAATATACGAAAATATGCTGTCAAAAGTTAATTTTACACATAAACACCAATTACGGCTCTAAATTTTATTGCATCGCTAAAAAGTCGAAGCAATAATTTAATTTCTGTGAACGTCTGATATTTGTTTAGGGGTGACTTGAACATCAGTCGCGTTTTTTAAGAATTTTAAATCCATTGGGTTCGGTTTATTTAATGAGTTTTCGGTCAACGCCGCCACGTAATTCTACGAATCAAGGGTCTAGTTTGCTGCATATGAAACTTCTTTTCATATTTTCAAGTGCCGGCCTCGAAATAAATTATTCAAAGTGATCAAATGTGCAATTAAATCGGGCCTTCTCTATTCGATCCACTACAAAAGCAATTACACTTTTTCTCAGTTTGAGCCCTACACTGTAAGAAAATCTAGTGAGTAACCGAAAAATTAAATTGAGTTAAACATTTTGAGTGAAAACTCTGTGTTAAATTTAACTCAGTAAACCTCAGTTTTAACATTTTGAGTATTAACTACTCAATGGTGAGTCAAGTAAGAATGTTTGTGTATTTTTTGTGTAAATTTGACTCTCGTTTGGGTATAAATGGTTATCTGGTACTCCTCGCGCATGCGCTTAAACTAATCACAACTTGTTCCTGTTGCTCGCGTTATGCTCCTGTACTTACGTATGTCCTGCGTTTTACTGTATTCTTCATAAATCAATTATTAGTTACTACGAGTTTTGTGATACAACCTCAACACGATGTCTGTAATCTTAGAACTGGCAACCTGTAAAAAGTGGTGTTTTCTAAAAGAATTATCAAGGAAGAAGTAAAACTTTGTGGTAAGTAGTGATAACTTTTTTTATTAATTAGGTAGATATTTTTCATGGTATACATTATTCATTCTTCTTGATAGAACGTTAAAAAATCAAATTTTGCTAATAATCTTTTGATCTAAGTATAAGTTATAATCATGCGTTAATAGAAGTGGTTTCTCGTAAGTATTTATTAAACATTCTTTGTCAAACTGTTAAAAATTTTCACATCCTCCTTGATGGTTTCTAGTAAAAAGGAAAAAATAACTCAAAAGTGAGTTTATGGATAATAGATCTGAGTCAATTTTACTCAGTTTTGAGTATTATTAAATTGTTTGATTCTTTGGTTTATAGCAGTTACATATGGTATACTATACTGTAGCATTTACAATCTACTATACATATATAACAGATATTTGTTAGTTACATAGAACATTTGTTTTAGGTAGATTAAACAAGAGTTTGCAATGCTTTATCATAACGCGCTAACATTGGCTGAATATTTCCCTGTCAGAGAAGAAAGAATTTTTAATGTTTACAAGCAAACATCAAAACCCAGCAATATAATTCTACCGGAAAATGAAGAATCTGACAATGGTATTGAAGGAGTTATCTGAACTTCTAAAATGAAGGAACTTCGTTAGAATAATATGTATTGATTTTTTTATAATACTTAATTTTAATGATTTTATTTTTCACATTTCCTTAATATGTTAATTTTGTGTACTTTATATCATAACGAAATAGACATTGTTGCTTTAATCAAACACTTAAGAACAATGAAACATATTAAGATCCAAATACGTTATTTTACAAGGAACCGTATGAGTTTCATCAAAGTTACAGCAGCAATGTTAATTTAGTTACCCCAAATTTTAAGTTTTGTTAAACCGTTCATAATGTTACTTTAAATAATTTTTCATAATACAGTTTTTTAGTTACATTTGTCTGTTATTTCAAAACCAATCTCTACCTAAATAAATATATTGAATTTTAACACAATTTTGAGTAACAAAATATAAGAAACCCACTCAAAATTAAGTCAATTTTTACTCAAATTTGATTAGGTTATATCACAAAGTTGGAGTAAAATTCACTCAATAATGTGTATATTTCACTCACAAGGTTTTCACTCAAAAATACAATCATAAACTCAAAAAATATGTGTAAAATATTAGCACAAAATAGAGTGGACTCGCCTGGACACCGAAATTGAGTTAGATTTAACTCAAAATTTCTTACAGTGTAGATGGATGAGGGCGCGGCGAAAAAAACTAAAGATGAATAATTTATCTGGAGTTAAAGTTAAGTTTGAGTCATATTTTTAGAGAGATGTATGCTTTTTTTCTACATTACACTGCTGGGGTAATCCTATTAGCCTCTATGGCTTCTCCGTGCAGTCAACACTTCGATATTATTCAACATTATTTTTTATCGCTTTTCGTTTTACCCCAATTGCCACCTGAGCCTATCGTTCGGTTCTGTAAAATACTAATTTTTCAGTTTTTTAAGAGGAGAAAAATCTCTTAAGAACGCCATTGCCTTGACATAATTTGTGTTAGTTATTCCAGTTATTGTCTCGAAAATTGCTGTGGTGAATTTGATACAGACAGGGCCGAGCCAAGCCGGTGTGCAATGTGTGCGTCGCACATTCTGCATTGCTGAATAGAGCCGACTAAATATACCATTATAAAAAAAAAGTTATTAGTTTGATATTTAAGTTAAGAGTTTATATTCTCTCAAAATGACAATAAGAGAACGTCAGTAGTGTTCAACAACGAACTTAAAATTGTTTAAATCTTTTTTTCAAATATTCTATTAAATGACACTTTTAATACAATTTTAAGTGATCCAAGATTACTAGACGAGGAACTTTTTGTTGAACCCACTTTTGAGTTGCCTCAAACTGTGAGGCCAAGAAGAAAAACAAAGCATTTTGATTATGATCATGCAGACGACGTAGTAACAGGACTAACAGGTACTAAACTTTATTTCAAAATTAGCGTTCTTTTAGTGTTCCAGATCAGGTCTTATCATCTCTTCGTGATAGGTTTGACACAAAATTATAATAATATGTTTGGCTTTATCTTCAATATGTTCAATCTTTCCGATGATGAACTTCTAAAATCTTTTAAACTTCTGCATATTCATCTACAAGATAAAAGGCGGAGTGAATCAGATCTTGATGGCATTGATTTATTTAATGAAAAAAAAAAAAATATTAAAAATTCACTTAAACCTTTTAGGCTCAGAGTTGATCTACAACAAACTTTAATAACAATAATAACCAGTGTGTGCCCGGATAGATGAAACGACTCTTGTAAAAGATAAGAAATTTTGGATTCAAATTTTCATCTTTTGTGGTTCGGCCCTGCATGTTAAAAATTAATTTTTAACATAATTTTAGTTTTGAAAAATTAAGTATACCCTGAAAATTTTTAAAGAATTTTCTATTGAGTAAAGTGACTTTTATATCGCAAATATGGCAAAAAGTTATTCAAAAACGTTGTTTAGAATCAGCATTTAGGCCACTACACCCAATTTCAAAATCATCGGCCAACTATGATTTTTTGTTGTTTTCGAAGATAATTGCTTTTTATAAACAGATAGGTGCGTCCAAAAGTTATTTAGTACTAATAATCTAAATGTAATTTTTTTTATTCTTAATAAAATAACTGTTAAAAATAAAATTCTTGATTTCTGACATAATAAACATAAAGAATGAAAAATAAAAATGAAGAATAAAAATGAAGAATCATAATTGGCCGATGATTTTGAATTTTGGTATACGGGCCTAGACGTTGATTCTAAACAACATTTTTAAATAACTTTTGATCATATTTGTCACATAAAAAGCACTTTACAGAAAAGTAAGTTTTTGGAAATTACGAAGCACACTCGATTTTTTAAAACTAAAATTATGTTAGAAATGAGTCTTTAACCAAGCAGGGCTGAATCTCGAAAAATACAAAATTGCATCGAGACATTTTTTATCTTTTAATAGAGACGTATCACCTATCCGGGGACATACACTATATTAAACAATTTAGTATCTGCATTTTTCAATATTTTTGTGGTTATTAGAGTCTTATTAACTTCACCAGTTTTCGTTGCCTCTGATGAAAAAAATTAAAACTAAAAATTGACAAAAACTACTTAAGAACAACAATGTTTCAAAGTAAATAATAGAGACGTATCACCTATCCGGGGACATACACTATATTAAACAATTTAGTATCTGCATTTTTCAATATTTTTGTGGTTATTAGAGTCTTATTAACATCACCAGTTTTCGTTGCCTCTGATGAAAAAATTAAAACTAAAAATTGACAAAAACTACTTAAGAACAACAATGTTTCAAAGTAATTTCTAATTACTAATTTCATCACAGTAGAGAGGCGCAATTTGGCTTGGCTCGGCCCTGGATACAATTTTGGATTATATCTAATTAGTAAAAATTCCGAATATTCACTTCAGTTAAATCAATTAATCGTGATACTTACGTCAAACTAATTTAATCGTATTACGAAGGGATGATGTTAATGTTAATTGAAATATAGGTAGACAATGTAATAATTAAAGACCTCGCCTAAGAGGTCTACGAGAACCATTTATAAACTTCCGAAACGTTTTGATTTGATCACAGTTACTAACTCAATAATTAACTAAAAGAGAAGGGTTCAACCCATCCCAACTAAACACAAAAATTATTTTTTTGCTAAATCAACTTTTCAGCGAGAATCAATCCAAAGCAGTTTTTAATTGTGCAGATCCATTTTCTCCATTTAAATAAAACAAAATATTTTACAACGAATTTTAATTATTTGATGGAAAATCGCTGACTTATCTGATTTCCCCCATCAACCAATCGATGCGAGACATGCCTCACTATTGCGACAAAACTATGACTTTAGAAGAGCGATAGGCCACCTCTTTAACCTCAGATGAGCTAAATATTATGCTTGTATCAAGTTGCAGTGCAAGTTTAGGAAATAATTTGGCTTCATCAAAGCGATTTACTTTAATTATTACGAAAATAGACCATAGGTTGCAATTAAGGTTGCAGTAAAATTTTGCTTTACATACCACTTTTTTTGCCGACAACCAGTAGAATTTTTCAGTTAAAACTTTTTTTAAATTTTGTCGAGGACCAGAGAGGCTGTTTTGGGACAGCCTGTATGAAATTATGACCCAATATATCTCGCTAGACACTTGTTTCATTCCATTAACGTATGCTACTCAATAATCCTAGTAGGAAGACAGTCAGATGTGGATTGTCACCTTTATAGAACTTGCGCTAAGTGCGTGCTAGTAGACAATAAATTACCTTAAGGCCATGCAAATGAGTGTATTCAGATGTGAGCTTGCAGATGTCGCTTCAGGCGCTATTCATTTTCTTTTCTACGCATGCGCACACAAAACTACATTATAAAATTTGCTTTATTAAATTTAATCATATTTTTTTTCCACATTTGTAATATAAAATAGTTAAGCTGCGCCTTCGTACCGAGATCTAAATGCGAAAGAAAGTGTTGTGTAGTTTCGCCATCTTCGGCAAGTTTCTCAACCGCAAAAATTAATTTGCTAATAACAATTATTAAGCATTTGTATTGTTATATTATATCGATAAGAAAAGGTCAGCGGTGTAATAAAAATACATAATAATTTTGCCATCGAACACAAAGGATTATCATTAAGCTTGCATTTGTGACAAACAAATGATGAACCGTAAAAGTTTGCAAAGCGTAAAATCGTACTGGAATTTAATTCTTCTCGTTTTCTATCGATTGAGTCACCACAAAACCACCACTGATGGTTCTATTTATCGCCACTAACCACAAATGACTCAAAAGGAAATTTATTAGGAAAAAACGAGTGACACACTCACTTACAAAAATTCGACGTTTTATCTATTGCCGTTTATAGAGGACCCATTACGAATTTTATGGGCGCGCTTGAAAGGTCAATTAATTATTATTTATTTGCTTCAATGCTGAAATAATCATAAAATTGCAAATCTCATACAGGAATGAATGTCTCTCAATAAAACTCTCAAAAAATTCGAAATGTGTCGTTTTTTATTTCACAAAATCGAAAAAAAAACTATGGGTGATGTGTTAGTTGTTTCGGTCATGTTTCTGAAGTAAATAATAATAATAATTATTATTATTACATGTTATACCTCACGTTTTTGTATCCCTGCATCTTCGATATAATGCATCGGGCCTAATTAATTATCGAATATCGGTTTGCACGAAGCAGGTAAAAAAAATCATTTATTAACATAAATACATATTTATTTATTACATCGATCGAGAACGGGTAAATACACTTTGTCCTTAATCGCGGACAATTACGAGCCTTGTTTGCCATTGTTTTGGTCAATAGTTTACAAGGAATGTGTTGCTTCGCACCACTCTCTTTACAAACGCTTCCGGCTGTTTCCCTTCCTAATGAAAAATTAATATAAACAATAATTTATTATTTGAGTCCTAAATATCGAGATTTTTTGTCGCGACTACAGGACAATAGAACAATGATAAGGATAACATCGATAAAACAACAATATGAAACAATGAACCGCAATTGTAATAATTAATTAATTGTATTTATTGAGGCGCTGCTTTGAATGCTAATTATTAAAAATAAACAACGAAATGCATGAACCTAAAGTAAAACAAAACAAAGACAAAAATTAATATCTTTGTTATGGGCCATTCAAAAAAACCCTTGAACAGGTCGATTTTATTTTTGTTTTGTAATGCTACATTTTAACATTAAGCCCGGTACACACTACTGTAATGTAACATGTAATGCTCGCACCAAATATCGACTTCAGGGTTGGGCGCGTAAACTACACAATGTAAAATACATAGTGGTTTACATATAAACAACATCATTGTTTACTTATCAATAAAATCTGTAAAGAACGGAAACAACGTATACAATAGAAATTGTATGATTTTAACTTGGTGTTGTTCATGGATCTTCTTGGTAATATTTTTGCTTTTTTAAAAGAATTTCTAGTTTCCTTGTCACTCTAACTACTTGTTTTAAGTTTTTTACACTGTCTTAATTTCGATGTTAAGACTGCATAGGTACATTTCTGCAATTGATTCGTACAAAATTTAAAAAATGAAATTTTGAATAAGCAAACCGTGAGATTTTCAGGAGAACTTTTTAAAAGTGTATTGCATTTGAAACATAATGCAGAATAGTTATTCTTGTTTTTCATTAATTGAAAGTCTAACTGCTTAAAATGACAGCTGACTGGATAAGGCATTTTCGACTTTACTTCTTTCAAATTTTTTTTTCTTTAAGCACAGTGAGATAATTAATTCTACATTCTGATTCATTCCTCATCAGCATGCTTATAAAACTGCCAAATTATTGAATCAACGTCTTACTTAATCTCAAAATAATAGTTCTTTACATTGTTTACATAGTTTACGTTGTTTACAAATTCTTTACGCGTAAACGTGAAAAACTATACATTGTTTACATAGTTTACGTTGTTTACAAATTCTTTACGCGTAAACGTGAAAAATTATACTTCACGTCGTTATATCTCATGAGGAATAATAACATTACTTCTCTTGGGCGGTAATATGCAGGATTGCCAACGTTATGATTACGAAAATACCAGAAATTTTTGCTTTTAAATTGTCAAGTTACGCATAATATTTTGCTAATTTTGTATTCAATTGCTTCTGTAGCAATTTCTTACTTCTGGGGAAGCGTACTACTCCATTTTAACAATTATAATATCAGATTCACACATTATTTACAATATTTTTTTAGATATTTCTGACATGTCAAAAATCAAACTCAATTTGGATGGCCTACCACGTTTAGACCTTAACTTTGTTAGAATTTTATTTTATTCAAATTTTTGATTAAAAATGATGTGATTGTGAATAAAATAGCATACAAACCTCGATGGTAATGGCATTACCTACCCCTTGTGTGTCACTTGACATTCTTTATATACTAACACGGCCATACAACATTTATAATATTCAGAATGTATATACAAATGGATTATGAGTCATTTTTTGGAATTGGAATAATTAGAATTTATAGTAAATTGAATTTTAACATTGGATAATCGCGAATAAAATAGTATACAAACCTCGAAGGAAGGCTTCGTCATATTAGCCTTGCGTTTTAACCGAGGTTTTAACTGATCTCGAGATTCGCTTTCGAACAGTTAACCAACGCTCGGCTGTAATGAAGCTCTTCCTCGCTCGGGTTATAGGTATACTATTATGGATTTTGATAAAATTTGTTGCCTATTTTTTTTAATAATTAACGTAAAACAAAAACAAAAAGATAAAAGCCTTTTGGCTTTTTTATTTCTGATAAATTTGGAAACTAACTATATAATATTATTTTTTTATAGTTATTAAAAACAGAATTCGAAAATGTAAGTTGCCATTAAACAAAATTAGTAATGTTTCAAAAACCAGTGACGTTACGTATGTCAAAATTTCCAAAAATAAAATTGATTTCTGAGGATTTTTTTGAAAAATGACAAATACATATATGAATTTTGTGCGTTACTTTAGATTCTCCTGTATATGTATAAATAAAATAAATGTTTCTTTAGATGAAATGAAACATACCGAGCAATGAATAGTCGTGTAAAAAATTTAATGAATGCCTTCCCTCAGTTAAAATAGGACACGTTAATTAGGAAATTCTCACTAGGAGGTCGGGTTGTACTTTTAATTAAATTATTATTAAATAACCGAAAACAGTCGCGTGATTCTTTATTTTTGAACAGAAAGTAATGAGAAAAAAGTAATGAATGTTGGTTCAATATGTGCGAAACGTTCTTTGCTCGTGTTGGAACAAACAAGTTTCTTTATAGCCTGCTAGTTATTTTGTGTTGGAATCGCTACTGTTAACATAGGGAGAGAAAAAAGCTTAGAAGGTCCGATATTGAATTAAAAGACCCATTCAATCTAAAAGTAATTGAGAAAATAACTCACTGTTTTGTTTTCAATGTAATTGCCTGTTTCTCCGAAACAGATATCGAATTTTAATTGGTAATTTACCAAGGCGCTGCTCGGTGTCCAACCCGGTCGTTTAATAAATGTCACTCAAAACTAAAAATATATTAATATTGTCTTTCATCATCCTATTATTAATACAATGAGTTAGTGAGTTTGAAAGGATCGATTGGTATTGTTCGAATTATAAATAAGTTATTCTCTCTTTTGTGTGAGGCAATAGAATTATTAAACGGTATTTTAGGGTGAATTATCTGTGGAGTTAGAACAAAATTGTGTCGTATCGGACGTCAGAATTTAAAATGTAGCTTTTATTATGCAGGGGGGTGACCACGACGACGCCTCCTCAATCAGATCATTCTTTCTCATTTACCCCTGGTCAAATAAGGCCTTTTAACGCTTTCTGTCCCCTCGACAGATTTCAACTCCACATTTCAATTTTCAATATTAGCATTAAAAACCAAGCATTAACCAATCCTAGATAGACGCGAAACTAAAACACTAAACGCGATACAAAATTTATACTACCAGACCCAAGCAAAACTCCATTATTCATAGAGGGGGAAGATGTAACCGGACATTTTGGTAATTTCTCATTAAATTTTACTTAAATACTTATGTCTACATACCACATTTAAGTTTTTGGCGTGATTCTTTTTGTAAAATCTTAGGATAGGGATGCGAGATGGGAGTATTACGGATATTACATTTTGGTTGCTTTGTAGTCCTTAACCCGCCAAAAGCCTGTCATTATATAGTTATTAAGCCATTATATTTTAAGTATTACATAAAGTTACTCTACAAACAATAAATTTGGCCGTAAGTATGCGGATACCTTTCCATAAAGCCCACAAAGTTGCCCAACAGAGGCGCCTCCTGCACTTTGAAAAATGATCTCAATTCGTAATTATAATATTTACAAATCATTGAATTTGAAGCAAAATAGTTTAACCTTAATTAGTTTATGGACTGTTGACATTATCAAAAATAAATATTTTCTCAGATATCTTTATATTTGTGCGTCCGTATTTCAACAGTCTTTTCTGTAATCGGAGACAATAATTACTGGAACGCTAATTTAAAAAAAAAACGTCATAGTTACGCTACATTTTTACAATGAAGCAACTGTTCATTTCCGCACTCATTGCGGTAAGTCATAAGGATGAATGTATTTAGCTCCTACATGTGTAGTTGGCAACGCGGTTTCTATTTATAATTGCTATTAGAAAAAAGTATAAAGCGGTTTGTCATAAATTAATATTTTCTTGTTTCAAAGCGTGACGAGATGACGACATGCAGAAAATCACAAAGTTTTGTCTAAAAAATTCAAAAAACGCTGTTTTGCCCTGTTATAAACCTTCTCATATTGCTATTAAAGCTAATATCGATTTTTAAAATCATGATGATATAGTATTCCAATCTTATCACTCATAAAAAATTTCATCAAAAGCATGTCAAAAAAACTTTGTACCTACTACCTACGTATTATTAAAATACGTTTTTCTGAACAATTTATTCACTAATGATAATGATTTAATAAATAATTTTTAACACCCTCTGTCAATTCTATGCAAATCCGTATTCTTTTTGATAATGAAACTTTGAAAAAGTAGTCTTTAAAACCAATGATCTTATAGAGATTACGCAAAATGATAATGAAACAGTGGTTTCAGAAGACACAATCTGCTTTATGGTATAATTGTAAAAATTTAGAAAAACGTTTAATAACATAGTTTTTAAGTTTATGTGGTTATGTAGTATACTATGTGTGTGTAGTTTTGAGGTGTCCGAAAGTGTGATTGTCGAAAATTTGAGATGTTTTGTGTATAATAAGTGTAACGAATAGAGTTTGAGTTTCATAAATATTCAAGTGATCCTGAATATTTATGCGCGATATCAATGTGATGTTTGTGTAAATATTTTGGCTTGAGTGGTATAAATGGTAGTGCAGTTATGGAAATGATGGTTGGCCGTCTGTTGTAAAAAGGTAACGAATGCAGCCTTGTGGACGAAATAGAATCATTAGTAGAATCTCAGCAAATACCTCGAGAACACACATTGCAACAAACCGGTCCAGTTGACTTGAGATGTTTAATTGAACAGAATCCGACTCGCAACAGAACACAACAGCAGCGTCTTGAACATTTACATACATGTTCAATATGTGTGATGTAATCGGGCGATTCGATGTAAAAATTCGCGATTTATCCAGCTCGCAGCCGACTTTAATTTACCAAATAAATATTGCACTTCAGATTATTATCCGCAATTTTAAAACCTGAATGCAAACGTCGACTCTACGACGTTTAATTGATTTTAAAACTTGACCCTACCTCTTGCTGATTTTTATTCCGATTGCCGCCTCGACGTTTATGTAATTAAACATTTATTTATTATTAACATTTTTAAAACGGCCGAATTAATTGTATAGTTTATCAACGAGGACGACCACCCCAAAAATATCGATGCATATTTATTACTAGCAAAAAATACAAAACTGACTTGTTGGTTGCCACAGGCCTTCGCACTCCTACCGCTGCAAACTGAAAATAATCAACCAGAATTAAGGCCACATATTTACAATCGCGCTGTTTGCGCGTGGGTTTACTTCTAGGTAGACTAAATAAGTTGCGACAAAATTAAGGCACCCGATCAAAACTCAACGACTACATTATACGGACAATTTACAGCTTCCACACCACAACAGATATGCACCGACAAAACTACAACTACACGTTCACAAACATGATTTGTATAATCCTACTGTGAAATATTATTACTCTCCATCAATGTTTAAACTGGGTCACATCAACCAATTTGACTTTTACCCCAAATGTCTTTTTGATTTTAAATGAAAATATTGCCAGAATATCAATTTCGACCCACCTACTTTAAATTAAAAATTATTGACAGTTGCTTGAAATCTTTGATTGAATTCAAACGTTGGTAAAAAATAAATGACTGAAGTTGGAGAATTCTTAAATTTGGCCACAGCGATATAATTAAAACATAATACTGTTTATATTCTTAACTCGAAAAAGTACATCTACATCTAAAGTAGTATATCTAAAATAGTAGGTTATATCAGTAAAAATAAAAGTGTCTTTTTGTGTTAAACCTAGAGATTGAAGGCAGAGCAAAGCGAGGCCGGCAACTGGGCGAATCACAAAAAGACTTTCTATCCTGAATCACATATACTATTTTATCTTCAAGCGTATCACAAAGAAAAGGAAATTTGGACTCTATTTACTTTTTAAAGTTAAAAGGCCATATTGCAATTTTTGATTTGGGCATCTGTACATGAACGACTCCTATTAACACCACAATGACACCGATTAAATATTGGGTAACAATTTAGTTATTTCGGTTTTTCGAGGCTTTTTTAATAAAGATAATTAAGATAATAAGACCTAGGATTTGCTTACCATGCGGTCGTATGGAGCAGGTTCTAGGGTATGGATTTACCCGACTGGAACTACCCTTTAGTTGTCGGAGACTGGGGGCTCTGCTTTTGGTCAAATTTAAATAATAATAATAATAATAATAATAATAATATTAATAATATTAATAATATTAATAATAT